>NC_135537.1:114590007-114907167 GCF_045843805.1 Urocitellus parryii | reverse complement strand
TTCAAAAGTGATTATGGAAATGGAAAATCATGTGTTTGGAAAGAAGTCTCATGAACAAACCAGTCAAGAAACATGGAGGAATACATGTGTTCTGAAGCAGGAAGGGATTGAAAGTGAACCAAATGCCTAGAAATTTTTAAACTTGAGGATGAAATATACATCCTCTGATGTGCATCAGCTGAAGAAATAGTAAGGTACCAGTGTTGAATAAAAATGAACGTCAAAATACACATCATATCCCATAGGAATCTACTTGCATTGATGTTAAACTGGGTCAGTTACTGTAGAAAGATTAGGATTTCTATGCACCATCCACTGAAGTTAGTTTTCAGTACTAGGAATAAAATATGTATTTCAGGTGGATAAATATTTCTGAGAATAATCTTGTGAAAGTCGATTATAAATCCACATATATGAACATGAATGAATTTAGGGAATGTATCATAAGACACATATATTTCATATTTTGAAAAATCTGGAGAGAGTTTGTGTGTGTGTGTGTATATATATATCGATATATACACACACACACAAAACACACACACAGACATTAAAAATTCGAAATATATATGCCATTCGAAATTCATGATGAAATATATATCATCCACAGATCCAAAAATATTTATTTTACTGAACATGGATTTTTGTATCCTGTTGTTCAAGTAGGAAGCTCACCCATAGGTTGAAGTTTCAGTTCCAACAGCGTTTGGGAGGAGTGATCTCTTCTCACAATTTGTATCTGCCAAGTCAGCCACCTCACAAGAATATACGTGGGATACCAGGTAGGATTCTTTATGTGCATGTAAAAATACATGTGCTGAATAGGCTACAGAGAAAGGGAGACAGGAATTCACATATTTGTTAACTTTAAAAACACATGGAGAACTATTTCTATTCAATTGGACTAGATTTATAACACCTAGCCTTTATAATGCAAAAGGCAAGTGCAACTATACACCATGCCTCCTCTGAACTGCTTGTATTTCTATTCTGTTTGGGTTATTTTTCTCCATCATATTAGGATTCATAGTCAGAGTCTAGTAGGGTATGGGCTAGTGTCAGGGAATCAGTATTTCAAGTGGAAAATCGGAAATGAATCCAATGTGTATGCAAATACGTGCTACACAAAAATCTTCCCACTCTCATCCAGAACAATGCCTTGACATGACCTTCGCCCCAAGGAAGAAGCAACTCGAGGGGAAGAGTTAGAAAATCTGTGGATACATATGTGGAATGGAAAATGCTCAGGAGTTCCCAACCTTGGAGGTGGTAGAGGAGTTTCCATAAGTAAGGGACAGGGTAAACACTCCACAAACATGGAGCTCTGCTGGCCTAAAGACTTCGTGAGAAACTGCCTCTGAGGTTGGGCACTTGAAATATATGTTGTTGTCAGGAGCTTTAGCTTCCTTTGGAGTGAGACCATCAAAGCTGGTTCTGCATCTATGTGACCTGGAGGACATGGTTGCTGATTTTCCAATGAACATGAGGCAGAAGTGCTGAATTCTCTCTTTCTAGGTCCACAGTGGCCACTGGAGGCTAAGTGTCTCCCCGTGTGGACTGTGAAGCCATTTGGTCCTCCTGTACTTTTCGTGGTGTTTCTTGCTGCTGCACTGGGAGTTTGGTATTTGCTTCATGAAATACAAGGAGTTCAACTGGGACACAGTGCTGGAGGGATTTCTGTCACGTGTGGTGGGTCAGGGTCCTAGGAGAATGCACCAACCAGTCTTCTATCCCACAGAGCTTGCCCCCTTGACCCTAGCAACCTGATTCTGAACATTGCCCTGAAACCTCTCAACATAACAAGATGCCTTTCCATATAAGTGTCTGCCGGCTGCACCATGTCAGTCACAAGCCATTTGGAAGCCAATGTCACATCCACATGGCCCTACCACAGATGTTTTATCACACTCCTGCACACCACTTCTCTAGGCCCAACACTCAGCAGGGCCCAACTTACTGGCATCTCTGTTCTACACCATTTTCATGAAACCCAGCCAATCAAGGCACTGTCTGGCACACTCCTGATCAGCAACAGGACATCCAAAGGTTCTCCAGTGCCACCTGGTCTCGGGAACTTAAGAATTTCATGGTATTTATCTAGCCATTTTTCAAGGATGAAGTTGGAGGCACTGTGGGTTTCCATTCATTCAGGAACCATGAAATGGTGAGGAAGCTCATTTCAATGAAAGCTCTGGAGAAGTCTCACAAACAAGGCTTCCCAAAGAGTGGCCAAAAGGTCACAGGAAGCCAGGCCCATTGAGGTCTACCATGTGAGGTCCATGTGTGTTTTGACTCTCAACGATGGCTGCCAGGTCTGTAAGAATAACATCATGTGATATCCTGGCTGAGATTCCCAGTGCTCTGTGGAAAGCCAACCTGGGCCTAGATCTCAGTTTCCAAGGGCGACTCTCATGTGTGGCCTACTAAAAGCTCAACACAGTTCATGGCAATACTTCTCTGAGGTGAGTTCCAGAACTCATTCTCCAAGGGGAATCACACCAGACTTCACGCCAAGGTGGACCCAGTCATCTCTTCCAACCACCACACAAAGGACCACAATTCCAACCAAAACACTGCCACATGGCCCTCATCTTCTTCCATATACACACTCCTCATAACCTCTGGCTGGAGGTTTCCATCAGGGGCGCAGCCCAAGACAGTGTCCACAATAAGCTCCCTTGCCTCTCATTTGCCTAATATCAGGGTGGCCTGGACAGCCTTCCTGTGCACCAGGAGTGATCACATAGGCCTGCCTTTAATACTGCTCTGCTTCTCCAATTTGAGGCCTACTGACTGTGGGGTATAGATTCTTTGTGTGAATTGGAGTCAGGAGAAAACCCAAGCACCTATGGGCTAGCCTCTGCAGGGCTTTGAAGAACTCATTTGCCCCAAAGGATCCCTATGCTCTCTTGATGGAGGTCAGGAACCTTACAGAGGAAGGCGAGAGACTTCATCCAAAATGACTGCTTTTTTGCCATTTTGGCTTTGGATGCACACATGGGATCTTTCTTCAATCCATCAGGTGCTGACAATCTAAGCCACAGCCTCACACAGGGCCAAGAGGCTGATTCAGACCCATCCTTTTGCAAAGCAATGAAGCAAAGAGCCACAGGTGATGCCCATTCATTTCCATTTGAAAACTGTTTTCTTGAGGCTTCACAAAGGGGTGCCCTGAGGCAAGGGCCTTCCTGACATTCAGGGCAACAGAACAATAGGTAAGCAAAAGGCCCAAAGCAGGCTTTCTCCACTGAGACTTTACTGGTCCCACTGATATCTGAGTTTTCTGAGATGCTCACCATTCCTTTCAGCTCTCCAGTACATGGCCATGTCACAGAGCTTGGAGGTGGTACATATCTTGGACACAAAACCATGAGCCTATTCTGGAGAGTGGCCAGAATGCAGGAAGAAAACAGGAACTTAGGAAGATAGTAGGTGTTGCCCATCCATCAGGCAAGCCACAGTCCATTCATAAATTGGGCAGGATGAATACTGGGAAGCTTTCTACTAGACAGGACACATCCATTGATGCATTCTCTTTTCTAATGTCTACAACCAGGGACACAGTGAGATACACAAACTTAGAAACACTCGCCTTGTCAAAAGACTTACTGGAAACAGTCCACTCCAAACAAACAAACCGCCTTTCCTACCCATTCTCAGAACATGACACAAATCCACAAACTCACCCCCACACCCACAAAGGCACCTCCTTCCCCTAAGTAGGTCTGTGACTACCCGGAGTGTCGTCTGACTGCTGGGCCGTACTATGTTGCCCCGAAATGGCCTGTCCTGTCTCAGATCTGGCCTCCTTGGCCAACTCTGTGAAGTTGTGAGGAGCCAGTGGTGAGCCTCTACCTGCTTTCTCAGGCAAGGCCCTCTTCAGTGCTTTCCTGGCATTTGGCCATCCTCACATCAGTAGGGACCAAGGAAGACTGACTCTGTCCTTGGTAAATCCAAACAAGTGAGCCCACTGGGACTGGGACTGGGACTGCCTCTGGGTGCCTGGCTTCCTGGATCCCAAGTTCAGAGAGTTCCATCACCAAGGAAGTGAGGTGAGGTCACTTCCTTCAGGAACTGAATGAGGTCTCTGCCTGGCAACCACTGTGTCCTAACAGTTGCTTGCAAGGGTCCCAGGAGATGGAGGCTGCCCCTGCTTCCTGTGACACTTTCACAAGTTAGAATGGAATATCAACCATAGGCACCAAGGAACAGCTCTCCACACAGGCCTGGTTTGGTCCATCTTGTCTACATTAAGAAGAGAGAGGCTCATTCAGACACATCCCTTCATCCTGACCAGGTTGTTTGCCATGGAAGATGACTTTGGCTCTCTCAGGTCCTTAATAGCTGCCTACATCTTCTCCAGGGTTCATTTCTGCATGGACCTTTGAGGTTTTCAGCAGGTGGAAGATCCCCTCCATTCCTGTATTGTAAGACTAACTCTGTCCCTGCTCTTCTGTAAAGTTAGATTGAGGGAACAGTGTCTGGTTAGGGTTAAGAACATGTTCGATTTGGGTTAGGAATCATTCTGCTAGTTGTAGAATGGTATTGGGAACCTGCGATATTTATAATCATATATAGGTGAAATATATGTATGTAAACAGAAATCTAAGTAAGATTTGAAGGCCAGAAGGGCATTGGGCCCTTGATTGGGATACTTAGCTTTGAATCACATTCTGCACAGATGTCTCAGATAAATTGATATACAATGGCATAGGACCTTGTACCTTGGATGATTGAATGTAGAAGAGAACATCCAGTCAAAAAGGGATAGTAGGTAAGATTAGGAAGCTAGTCGGTAGGTTTAGGAAGAAGAGTGAGAGTAAAATTTGGACCAAAAGTTCTTTAGCAATTGGGTGTCGGTTAGAGAGTGAATGTAAATGTCAGCACATGTGAAGAGTCAGTCACAATGATGAACTGGGGAAAAATATGTAGGAAAGCAGATATCAATAGAGACATTAGGAAATCAGGCAAAGTATAAGGTGAGTGATAGGATTAGACATTTTCAACAGTGTTGAGGTTGAATATGTAATCTTAGGAAGAAACAAGTGTGTAGTCACCAATAGGATTGACATTGGAGAGCATTAGGCAACCTGGAGAAGGAAGTATTTAGTAATCCATGCTCACTTTCCAATTAGGCTTTGCTACAATCATAAGTGTGACCTTTGCATTTTGTGTCCAGAATATGACAGTGATAAAATGTATATGTAGATCAGGTCACATGAGTATTTCTTCCACCATTGCTGGGAGCAATATGTTGAAGACGTATTAATTAGTATTTGGGGGTACAAATACGAGTACCCTGGGTCTATGAATATAGAGATACTGCATGAATAGACCATACTGTGAATAAATAATATGACTGCTTCCAATTTAAATAATGGATTGAGTTGATATCTGAAAGTATATAGGAAATCTTATATTGATACACAATCATTCATTCCTACCAGTTATACATCTAATGGCAATATTAGGGTTATGTTTTACCCTGAAGGGTGTGTGAGTTTTGCTTCAAAAGTGATTATGGAAATGGAAAATCATGTGTTTGGAAAGAAGTCTCATGAACAAACCAGTCAAGAATCATGGAGGAATACATGTGTTCTGAAGCAGGAAGGGATTGAAAGTGAACCAAATGCCTAGAAAT
Organism: Urocitellus parryii; assembly: GCF_045843805.1. Lineage (NCBI taxonomy): Eukaryota > Metazoa > Chordata > Mammalia > Rodentia > Sciuridae > Urocitellus > Urocitellus parryii. Next base: position 114,901,526 of record NC_135537.1, on the reverse strand, counting down.
TTTTAAACTTGAGGATGAAATATACATCCTATGATGTGCATCAGCTGAAGAAATAGTAAGGTACCAGTGTTGAATAAAAATGAACGTCAAAATACACATCATGTCCCATAGGAATCTACTTGCATTGATGTTAAACTGGGTCAGTTACTGTAGAAAGATTAGGATTTCTATGCACCATCCACTGAAGTTAGTTTTCAGTACTAGGAATAAAATATGTATTTCAGGTGGATAAATATTTCTGAGAATAATCTTGTGAAAGTCGATTATAAATCCACATATATGAACATGAATGAATTTAGGGAATGTATCATAAGACACATATATTTCATATTTTGAAAAATCTGGAGAGAGTTTGTGTGTGTGTGTATATATATATATATCTATATACACACACACACACAAAACACACACACAGACATTAAAAATTCGAAATATATATGCCATTCGAAATTCATGATGAAATATATATCATCCACAGATCCAAAAATATTTATTTTACTGAACATGGATTTTTGTATCCTGTTGTTCAAGTAGGAAGCTCACCCATAGGTTGAAGTTTCAGTTCCAACAGCGTTTGGGAGGAGTGATCTCTTCTCACAATTTGTATCTGCCAAGTCAGCCACCTCACAAGAATATATGTGGGATACCAGGTAGGATTCTTTATGTGCATGTAAAAATACATGTGCTGAATAGGCTACAGAGAAAGGGAGACAGGAATTCACATATTTGTTAACTTTAAAAACACATGGAGAACTATTTCTATTCAATTGGACTAGATTTATAACACCTACCCTTTATAATGCAAAAGGCAAGTGCAACTATACACCATGCCTCCTCTGAACTGCTTGTATTTCTATTTGGGTTCTTTTTCTCCATCATATTAGGATTCATAGACAGAGTCTAGTAGGGTATGGGTTAGTGTCAGGGAATCAGTATTTCAAGTGGAAAATAGGAAATGAATCCAATGTGTATCCAAGTACGTGCTACACAAAAATCTTCCCACTCTCATCCAGAACAATGCCTTGACATGACCTTCGCCCCAAGGAAGAAGCAACTCGAGGGGAAGAGTTAGAAAATCTGTGGATACATATGTGGAATGGAAAATGCTCAGGAGTTCCCAACCTTGGTGGTGGTAGAGGAGTTTCCATAAGTAAGGGACAGGGTAAACACTCCACAAACATGGAGCTCTGCTGGCCTAAAGACTTCGTGAGAAACTGCCTCTGAGGTTGGGCACTTGAAATATATGTTGTTGTCAGGAACTTTAGATTCCTTTGTAGTGAGACCATCAAAGCTGGGTCTGCATCTATGTGACCTGGAGGACATGGTTGCTGATTTTCCAATGAACATGAGGCAGAAGTGCTGAATTCTCTCTTTGTAGGTCCACAGTGGCCACTGGAGGCTAAGTGTCTCCCCGTGTGGACTGTGAAGCCATTTGGTCCTCCTCTACTTTTCGTGGTGTTTCTTGCTGCTGTACTGGGAGTTTGGTATTTGCTTCATGAAATACAAGGAGTTCAACTGGGACACAGTGCTGGAGGGAATTCTGTCACGTGTGGTGGGTCAGGGTCCTAGGAGAATGCACCAACCAGTCTTCTATCCCACAGAGCTCGCCCCTTGACCCTAGCAACCTGATTCTGAACATTGCCCGGAAACCTCTCCATATAACAAGATGCCTTTCCATATAAGTGTCTGCCTGCTGCACCATGTCAGTCACAAGCCATTTGGAAGCCAATGTCAGATCCACATGTCCCTACCACAGATGTTTTATCACACTCCTGCACACCACTTCTCTAGGCCCACTACTCAGCAGGCCCCAACTTACTGGCATCTCTGTTCTACACCATTTTCATGAAACCCAGCCAATCAAGGCACTGTCTGGTACACTCCTGATCAGCAACAGGACATCCAAAGGTTGTGCCACCTGCTCATGGGAACTTAAGAATTTCATGGTATTTATCTAGCCATTTTTCAAGGATGAAGTTGGAGACACTGTGGGTTTCCATTCATTCAGGAACCATGAAATGGTGAGGAAGCTCATTTCAATGAAAGCTCTGGAGAACTCTCACAAACAAGGCTTCCCAAAGAGTGGCCAAAAGGTCTCATGAAGCCAGGCCCATTGAGGTCTACAATGTGAGGTCCATGTGTGTTTTGACTCTCAACGATGGCTGCCAGGTCTGTAAGAATAAAATCATGTGATATCCTGGCTGAGATTCCCAGTGCTCTATGGAAAGCCAACCTGGGCCTAGATCTCAGTTTCCAAGGGCTACTCTCATGCGTGGCCTACTAAAATCTCAACACAGTTCATGGCAATACTTCTCTGAGGTCAGTTCCAGAACTCAGTCTCCAAGGGGAATCACACCAGAGTTCACGCCAAGGTGGACCCAGTCATCTCTTCCAACCGCCACACAAAGGACCACAATTCCAACCAAAACACTGCCACATGGCCCTCATCTTCTTCCATATACACACTCATCATAACCTCTGGCTGGAGGTTTCCATCAGGGGCGCAGCCCAAGACAGTGTCCACAATAAGCTCCCTTGCCCCTCATTTGCCTAATATCAGGGTGGCCTGGACAGCCTTCCTGTGCACCAGGAGTGATCAAATAGGCCTGCCTTTAATACTGCTCTGCTTCTCCAATTTGAGGCCTACTGACTGCGGGCTATAGATTCTTTGTGTGAATTGGAGTCAGGAGAAAACCCAAGCACCTATGGGCTAGCCTCTACAGGGCTTTGAAGAACTCATTTGACCCAAAGGATCCCTATGCTCTCTTGATGGAGGTCAGGAAACTTACAGAGGAAGGCGAGAGACTTCATCCAAAATGACTGCTTTTTTGCCATTTTGGTTTGGATGCACACATGGGATCTTTCTTCAATCCATCAGTTGCTGACAATCTAAGCCACAGCCTCACACAGGGCCAAGAGGCTGATTCAGACCCATCCCTTTGCAAAGCAATGAAGCAAAGAGCCACAGGTGATGCCCATTCATTTCCATTTGAAAACTGTTTTCTTGAGGCTTCACAAAGGGGTGCCCTGAGGCAAAGGCCTTCCTGACATTCAGGGCAACAGAACAATAGGTAAGCAAAAGGCCCAAAGCAGGCTTTCTCCACTGAGACTTTACTGGTCCCACTGATATCTGAGTTTTCTGAGATGCTCACCATTCCTTTCAGCTCTCCAGTACTTGGCCATGTCACAGAGCTTGGAGGTGGTACATATCTTGGACACAAAACCATGAGCCTATTCTGGAGAGTGGCCAGAATGCAGGAAGAAAACAGGAACTTAGGAAGATAGTAGGTGTTGCCCATCCATAAGGCAAGCCGCAGTCCATTCATAAATTGGGCAGGATGAATACTGGGAAGCTTTCTACTAGACAGGACACATCCATTGATGCATTCTCTTTTCTAATGTCTACAACCAGGGACACAGTGAGATACACAAACTTAGAAACACTCGCCTTGTCAAAAGACTTACTGGAAACAGTCCACTCCAAACAAACAAACCGCCTTTCCTACCTATTCTCAGAACATGACACAAATCCACAAACTCACCCCCACACCCACAAAGGCACCTCCTTCCCCCAAGTAGGTCTGTGACTACCCGGAGTGTCGTCTGACTGCTGGGCCGTACTATGTTGCCCCAAAATGGCCTGTCCTGTCTCAGATCTGGCCTCCTTGGCCAACTCTGTGAAGTTGTCAGGAGCCAGCGGTGAGCCACTACCTGCTTTCTCAGGCAAGGCCCTCTTCAGTGCTTTCCTGGCATTTGGCCATTGTCACATCAGTAGGGACCAAGGAAGACTGACTCTGTCCTTGGTAAATCCAAACAAGTGAGCCCACTGGGACTGGGACTGGGACTGCCTCTGGGTGCCTGGCTTCCTGGATCCCAAGTTCAGAGAGTTCCATCACCAAGGAAGTGAGGTGAGGTCACTTCCTTCAGGAACTGAATGAGGTCTCTGCCTGGCAACCACTGTTTCCTAACAGTTGCTTGCAAGGGTCCCAGGAGATGGAGGCTGCCCCTGCTTCCTGTGACACTTTCACAAGTTAGAATGGAATATCAACCATAGGCACCAAGGAACAGCTCTCCACACAGGCCTGGTTTGGTCCATCTTGTCTACATTAAGAAGAGAGAGGCTCATTCAGACACATCCCTTCATCCTGACCAGGTTGTTTGCCATGGAAGATGACTTTGGCTCTCTCAGGTCCTTCATAGCTGCCTACATCTTCTCCAGGGTTCATTTCTGCATGGACCTTTGAGGTTTTCAGCAGGTGGAAGATCCCCTCCATTCCTGTATTGTAAGACTAACTCTGTCCCTGCTCTTCTGTAAAGTTAGATTGAGGGAACAGTGTCTGGTTAGGGTTAAGAACATGTTCGATTTGGGTTAGGAATCATTCTGCTAGTTGTAGAATGGTATTGGGAACCTGAGATATTTATACTCATATATAGGTGAAATATATGTATGTAAACAGAAATCAAAGTAAGATTTGAAGGCCAGAAGGGCATTGGGCCCTTGATTGCGATACTTAGCTTTGAATCACATTCTGCACAGATGTCTCTGATAAATTGATATACAATGGCATAGGACCTTGTACCTTGGATGATTGAATGTAGAAGAGAACATCCAGTCAAAAAGGGATAGTAGGTAAGAATAGGAAGCTAGTCGGTAGGTTTAGGAAGAAGAGTGAGTGTAAAATTTGGACCAAAAGTTCTTTAGCAATTGGGTGTCGGTTAGAGAGTGAATGTAAATGTCAGCACATGTGAAGAGTCAGTCACAATGATGAACTGGGGAAAAATATGTAGGAAAGCAGATATCAATAGAGACATTAGGAAATCAGGCAAAGTATAAGGTGAGTGATAGGATTAGACATTTTCAACAGTGTTGAGGTTGAATATGTAATCTTAGGAAGAAACAAGTGTGTAGTCACCAATAGGATTGACATTGGAGAGCATTAGGCAACCTGGAGAAGGAAGATTTTAGTAATCCATGCTCACTTTCCAATTAGGCTTTGCTACAATCATAAGTGTGACCTTTGCATATTGTGTCCAGAATATGACAGTGATAAAATGTATATGTAGATCAGGTGATATGAGTACTTCTTCCACCATTGCTGGGAGCAATATGTTGAAGACGTATTAATTAGTATTTGGGGGTACAAATAGGTGTACCCTGGGTGTATGAATATAGAGATAATGCATGAATAGACCATACTGTGAATAAATAATATGACTGCTTCCAATTTAAATAATGGATTGAGTTGATATCTGAAAGTATATAGGAAATCTTATGTTGATACACAATGATTCATTCCTACCAGTTATACATCTAATGGCAATATTAGGGTTATGGTTTACCCTGAAGGGTGTGTGAGTTTTGCTTCAAAAGTGATTATGGAAATGGAAAATCATGTGTTTGGAAAGAAGTCTCATGAACAAACCAGTCAAGAAACATGGAGGAATACACGTGTTCTGAAGCAGGAAGGGATTGAAAGTGAACCAAATGCCTAGAAATTTTTAAACTTGAGGATGAAATATACATCCTATGATGTGCATCAGCTGAAGAAATAGTAAGGTACCAGTGTTGAATAAAAATGAACGTCAAAATACACATCATGTCCCATAGGAATCTACTTGCATTGATGTTAAACTAGGTCAGTTACTGTAGAAAGATTAGGATTTCTATGCACCATCCACTGAAGTTAGTTTTCAGTACTAGGAATAAAATATGTATTTCAGGTGGATAAATATTTCTGAGAATAATCTTGTGAAAGTCGATTATAAATCCACATATATGAACATGAATGAATTTAGGGAATGTATCATAAGACACATATATTTCATATTTTGAAAAATCTGGAGAGAGTTTGTGTGTGTGTGTGTATATATATATCGATATATACACACACACATAAAACACACACACAGACATTAAAAATTCGAAATATATATGCCATTCGAAATTCATGATGAAATATATATCATCCACAGATCCAAAAATATTTATTTTACTGAACATGGATTTTTGTATCCTGTTGTTCAAGTAGGAAGCTCACCCATAGGTTGAAGTTTCAGTTCCAACAGCGTTTGGGAGGAGTGATCTCTTCTCACAATTTGTATCTGCCAAGTCAGCCACCTCACAAGAATATACGTGGGATACCAGGTAGGATTCTTTATGTGCATGTAAAAATACATGTGCTGAATAGGCTACAGAGAAAGGGAGACAGGAATTCACATATTTGTTAACTTTAAAAACACATGGAGAACTATTTCTATTCAATTGGACTAGATTTATAACACCTACCCTTTATAATGCAAAAGGCAAGTGCAACTATACACCATGACTCCTCTGAACTGCTTGTATTTCTATTCTGTTTGGGTTATTTTTCTCCATCATATTAGGATCATAGTCAGAGTCTAGTAGGGTATGGGTTAGTGTCAGGGAATCAGTATTTCAAGTGGAAAATAGGAAATGAATCCAATGTGTATCCAAGTACGTGCTACACAAAAATCTTCCCACTCTCATCCAGAACAATGCCTTGACATGACCTTCGCCCCAAGGAAGAAGCAACTCGAGGGGAAGAGTTAGAAAATCTGTGGATACATATGTGGAATGGAAAATGCTCAGGAGTTCCCAACCTTGGAGGTGGTAGAGGAGTTTCCATAAGTAAGGGACAGGGTAAACACTCCACAAACATGGAGCTCTGCTGGCCTAAAGACTTCGTGAGAAACTGCCTCTGAGGTTGGGCACTTGAAATATATGTTGTTGTCAGGAGCTTTAGCTTCCTTTGGAGTGAGACCATCAAAGCTGGGTCTGCATCTATGTGACCTGGAGGACATGGTTGCTGATTTTCCAATGAACATGAGGCAGAAGTGCTGAATTCTCTCTTTGTAGGTCCACAGTGGCCACTGGAGGCTAAGTGTCTCCCCTTGTGGACTGTGAAGCCATTTGGTCCTCCTGTACTTTTCGTGGTGTTTCTTGCTGCTGCACTGGGAGTTTGGTATTTGCTTCATGAAATACAAGGAGTCCAACTGGGACACAGTGTTGGAGGGAGTTCTGTCACGTGTGGTGGGTCAGGGTCCTAGGAGAATGCACCAACCAGTCTTCTATCCCACAGAGCTTGCCCCCTTGAGCCTAGCAACCTGATTCTGAACATTGCCCTGAAACCTCTCCATATAACAAGATGCCTTTCCATATAAGTGTCTGCCGGCTACACCATGTCAGTCACAAGCCATTTGGAAGCCAATGTCAGATCCACATGGCCCTACCACAGATGTTTTATCACACTCCTGCACACCACTTCTCTAGGCCCACTACTCAGCAGGCCCCAACTTACTGGCATCTCTGTTCTACACCATTTTCATGAAACCCAGCCAATCAAGGCACTGTCTGGTACACTCCTGATCAGCAACAGGACATCCAAAGGTTCTCCAGTGCCACCTGGTCATGGGAACTTAAGAATTTCATGGTATTTATCTAGCCAATTTTCAAGGATGAAGTTGGAGGCACTGTGGGATTCCATTCATTCAGGAACCATTAAATGGTGAGGAAGCTCATTTCAATGAAAGCTCTGGAGAACTCTCACAAACAAGGCTTCCCAAAGAGTGGCCAAAAGGTGGCAGGAAGCCAGGCCCATTGAGGTCTACCATGTGAGGTCCATGTGTGTTTTGACTCTGAATGATGGCTGCCAGGTCTGTAAGAATAAAATCATGTGATATCCTGGCTGAGATTCCCAGTGCTCTGTGGAAAGCCAACCTGGGCCTTGATCTCAGTTTCCAAGGGCGACTCTCATGTGTGGCCTACTAAAATCTCAACAGAGTTCATGGCAATACTTCTCTGAGGTCAGTTCCAGAACTCAGTCTCCAAGGGGAATCACACCAGACTTCACGCCAAGGTGGACCCAGTCATCTCTTCCAACCACCACACAAAGAACCACAATTCCAACCAAAACACTGCCACATGGCCCTCATCTTCTTCCATATACACACTCCTCATAACCTCTGGCTGGAGGTTTCCATCAGGGGCGCAGCCCAAGACAGTGTCCACAATAAGCTCCCTTGCCCCTCATTTGCCTAATATCAGGGTGGCCTGGACAGCCTTCCTGTGCACCAGGAGTGATCAAATAGGCCTGCCTTTAATACTGCTCTGCTTCTCCAATTTGAGGCCTACTGACTGCGGGCTATAGATTCTTTGTGTGAATTGGAGTCAGCAGAAAACCCAAGCACCTATGGGCTAGCCTCTGCAGGGCTTTGAAGAACTCATTTGACCCAAAGGATCCCTAGGCTCTCTTGATGGAGGTCAGGAACCTTACAGAGGAAGGCGAGAGACTTCATCCAAAATGACTGCTTTTTTGCCATTTTCCTTTGGATGCACACATGGGATCTTTCTTCAATCCATCAGGTGCTGACAATCTAAGCCACAGCCTCACACATGGCCAAGAGGCTGATTCAGACCCATCCCTTTGCAAAGCAATGAAGCAAAGAGCCACAGGTGATGCCCATTCATTTCCATTTGAAAACTGTTTTCTTGAGGCTTCACAAAGGGGTGCCCTGAGGCAAAGGCCTTCCTGACATTCAGGGCAACAGAACAATAGGTAAGCAAAAGGCCCAAAGCAGGCTTTCTCCACTGAGACTTTACTGGTCCCACTGATATCTGAGTTTTCTGAGATGCTCACCATTCCTTTCAGCTCTCCAGTACATGGCCATGTCACAGAGCTTGGAGGTGGTACATATCTTGGACACAAAACCATGAGCCTATTCTGGAGAGTGGCCAGAATGCAGGAAGAAAACAGGAACTTAGGGAGATAGTAGGTGTTGCCCATCCATAAGGCAAGCTGCAGTCCATTCATAAATTGGGCAGGATGAATACTGGGAAGCTTTCTACTAGACAGGTCACATCCATTGATGCATTCTCTTTTCTAATGTCTACAACCAGGGACACAGTAAGATACACAAACTTAGAAACACTTGCCTTGTCAAAAGACTTACTGGAAACAGTCCACTCCAAACAAACAAACCGCCTTTCCTACCTATTCTCAGAACATGACACAAATCCACAAACTCACCCCCACACCCACAAAGGCACCTCCTTCCCCTAAGTAGGTCTGTGACTACCCGGAGTGTCGTCTGACTGCTGGGCCGTACTATGTTGCCCCGAAATGGCCTGTCCTGTCTCAGATCTGGCCTCCTTGGCCAACTCTGTGAAGTTGTCAGGAGCCAGCGGTGAGCCATGACCTGCTTTCTCAGGCAAGGCCCTCTTCAGTGCTTTCCTGGCATTTGGCCATCCTCACATCAGTAGGGACCAAGAAAGACTGACTCTGTCCTTGGTAAATCCAAACAAGTGAGCCCACTGGGACTGGGACTGGGACTGCTCTGGGTGCCTGGCTTCCTGGATCCCAAGTTCAGATAGTTCCATCATCAAGGAAGTGAGGTGAGGTCACTTCCTTCAGGAACTGAATGAGGTCACTGCCTGGCAACCACTGTGTCCTAACAGTTGCTTGCAAGGGTCCCGGGAGATGGAGGCTGCCCCTGCTTCCTGTGACACTTTCACAAGTTAGAATGGAATATCAACCATAGGCACCAAGGAACAGCTCTCCACACAGGCCTGGTTTGGTTAATCTTGTCTACATTAAGAAGAGAGAGGCTCATTCAGACACATCCCTTCATCCTGACCAGGTTGTTTGCCATGGAAGATGACTTTGGCTCTCTCAGGTCCTTCATCGCTGCCTACATCTTCCCCAGGGTTCATTTCTGCATGAACCTTTGAGGTTTTCAGCAGGTGGAAGATCCCCTCCATTCCTGTATTGTAAGACTAACTCTGTCCCTGCTCTTCTGTAAAGTTAGATTGAGGGAACAGTGTCTGGTTAGGGTTAAGAACATGTTCGATTTGGGTTAGGAATCATTCTGCTAGTCGTAGAATGGTATTGGGAACCTGCGATATTTATAATCATATATAGGTGAAATATATGTATGCAAACAGAAATCTAAGTAAGATTTGAAGGCCAGAAGGGCATTGGGCCCTTGATTGGGATACTTAGCTTTGAATCACATTCTGCACAGATGTCTCAGATAAATTGATATACAATGGCATAGGACATTGTACCTTGGATGATTGAATGTAGAAGAGAACATCCAGTCAAAAAGGGATAGTAGGTAAGATTAGGAAGCTAGTCGGTAGGTTTAGGAAGAAGAGTGAGTGTAAAATTTGGACCAAAAGTTCTTTAGCAATTGGGTGTCGGTTAGAGAGTGAATGTAAATATCAGCACATGTGAAGAGTCAGTCACAATGATGAACTGGGGAAAAATATGTAGGAAAGCAGATATCAATAGAGACATTAGGAAATCAGGCAAAGTATAAGGTGAGTGATAGGATTAGACATTTTCAACAGGGTTGAGGTTGCATAAGTAATCTTAGGTAGAAAAAAGTGTGTTGTCACCAATAGTATTGACATTGGAGAGCATTAGGCAACCTGGAGAAGAAAGTTTTTAGTAATCCATGCTCACTTTCCAATTAGGCTTTGCTACAATCATAAGTGTGACCTTTGCATTTTGTGTCCAGAATATCACAGTGATAAAATGTATATGTAGATCAGGTGACATGAGTACTTCTTCCACCATTGCTGGGAGCAATATGTTGAAGACGTATTAATTAGTATTTGGGGGTACAAATAGGTGTACCCTGGGTGTATGAATATAGAGATAATGCATGAATATACCATACTGTGAATAAATAATATGACTGCTTCCAATTTAAATAATGGATTGAGTTGATATCTGAAAGTATATACGAAATCTTATATTGATACACAATGATTCATTCCTACCGTTATACATCTAATGGCAATATTAGGGTTATGGTTTACCCTGAAGGGTGTGTGAGTTTTGCTTCAAAAGTGATTATGGAAATGGAAAATCATGTGTTTGGAAAGAAGTCTCATGAACAAACCAGTCAAGAAACATGGAGGAATACATGTGTTCTGAATCAGGAAGGGATTGAAAGTGAACCAAATGCCTAGAAATTTTTAAACTTGAGGATGAAATATACATCTTATGATGTGCATCAGCTGAAGAAATAGTAAGGTACCAGTGTTGAATAAAAATGAACTTCAAAATACACATCATGTCCCATAGGAATCTACTTGCATTGATGTTAAACTGGGTCAGTTACTGTAGAAAGATTAGGATTTCTATGCACCATCCACTGAAGTTAGTTTTCAGTACTAGGAATAAAATATGTATTTCAGGTGGATAAATATTTCTGAGAATAATCTTGTGAAAGTCGATTATAAATCCACATATATGAACATGAATGAATTTAGGGAATGTATCATAAGACACATATATTTCATATTTTGAAAAATCTGGAGAGAGTTTGTGTGTGTGTGTGTATATATATATCTATATATACACACACACACACACAAAACACACACACAGACATTAAAAATTCGAAATATATATGCCATTCGAAATTCATGATGAAATATATATCATCCACAGATCCAAAAATATTTATTTTACTGAACATGGATTTTTGTATCCTGTTGTTCAAGTAGGAAGCTCACCCATAGGTTGAAGTTTCAGTTCCAACAGCGTTTGGGAGGAGTGATCTCTTCTCACAATTTGTATCTGCCAAGTCAGCCACCTCACAAGAATATACGTGGGATACCAGGTAGGATTCTTTATGTGCATGTAAAAATACATGTGCTGAATAGGCTACAGAGAAAGGGAGACAGGAATTCACATATTTGTTAACTTTAAAAACACATGGAGAACTATTTCTATTCAATTGGACTAGATTTATAACACCTACCCTTTATAATGCAAAAGGCAAGTGCAACTATACACCATGCCTCCTCTGAACTGCTTGTATTTCTATTCTGTTTGGGTTATTTTTCTCCATCATATTAGGATCATAGTCAGAGTCTAGTAGGGTATGGGTTAGTGTCAGGGAATCAGTATTTCAAGTGGAAAATAGGAAATGAATCCAATGTGTATCCAAGTACGTGCTACACAAAAATCTTCCCACTCTCATCCAGAACAATGCCTTGACATGACCTTCGCCCCAAGGAAGAAGCAACTCGAGGGGAAGAGTTCGAAAATCTGTGGATACATATGTGGAATGGAAAATGCTCAGGAGGTGAGCATTTTCAACCTTGGAGGTGGTAGAGGAGTTTCCATAAGTAAGGGACAGGGTAAACACTCCACAAACATGGAGCTCTGCTGGCCTAAAGACTTCGTGAGAAACTGCCTCTGAGGTTGGGCACTTGAAATATATGTTGTTGTCAGGAGCTTTAGCTTCCTTTGGAGTGAGACCATCAAAGCTGGGTCTGCATCTATGTGACCTGGAGTACATGGTTGCTGATTTTCCAATGAACATGAGGCAGAAGTGCTGAATTCTCTCTTTGTAGGTCCACAGTGGCCACTGGAGGCTAAGTGTCTCCCCGTGTGGACTGTGAAGCCATTTGGTCCTCCTGTACTTTTCGTGGTGTTTCTTGCTGCTGCACTGGGAGTTTGGTATTTGCTTCATGAAATATAAGGACTTCAACTGGGACACAGTGCTGGAGGGAGTTGTGTCACGTGTGGTGGGTCAGGGTCCTAGGAGAATGCACCAACCAGTCTTCTATCCCACAGAGCTTGCCCCCTTGAGCCTAGCAACCTGATTCTGAACATTGCCCTGAAACCTCTCCATATAACAAGATGCCTTTCCATATAAGTGTCTGCCGGCTACACCATGTCAGTCACAAGCCATTTGGAAGCCAATGTCACATCCACATGGCCCTACCACAGATGTTTTATCACACTCCTGCACACCACTTCTCTAGGCCCACTACTCAGCAGGCCCCAACTTACTGGCATCTCTGTTCTACACCATTTTCATGAAACCCAGCCAATCAAGGCACTGTCTGGTACACTCCTGATCAGCAACAGGACATCCAAAGGTTCTCCAGTGCCACCTGGTCATGGGAACTTAAGAATTTCATGGTATTTATCTAGCCATTTTTCAAGGATGAAGTTGGAGGCACTGTGGGATTCCATTCATTCAGGAACCATTAAATGGTGAGGAAGCTCATTTCAATGAAAGCTCTGGAGAACTCTCACAAACAAGGCTTCCCAAAGAGTGGCCAAAGGTCGCAGGAAGCCAGGCCCATTGAGGTCTACCATGTGAGGTCCATGTGTGTTTTGACTCTCAACGATGGCTGCCAGGTCTGTAAGAATAAAATCATGTGATATCCTGGCTGAGATTCCCAGTGCTCTGTGGAAAGCCAACCTGGGCCTAGATCTCAGTTTCCAAGGGCGACTCTCATGTGTGGCCTACTAAAATCTCAACAGAGTTCATGGCAATACATCTCTGAGGTCAGTTCCAGAACTCAGTCTCCAAGGGAAATCACACCAGACTTCACGCCAAGGTGGACCCAGTCATCTCTTCCAACCGCCACACAAAGGACCACAATTCCAACCAAAACACTGCCACATGGCCCTCATCTTCTTCCAAATACACACTCATCATAACCTCTGGCTGGAGGTTTCCATCAGGGGCGCAGCCCAAGACAGTGTCCACAATAAGCTCCCTTGCCCCTCATTTGCCTAATATCAGGGTGGCCTGGACAGCCTTCCTGTGCACCAGGAGTGATCAAAGAGGCCTGCCTTTAATACTGCTCTGCTTCTCCAATTTTAGGCCTACTGACTGCAGGCTATAGATTCTTTGTGTGAATTGGAGTCAGGAGAAAACCCAAGCACCTATGGGCTAGCCTCTGCAGGGCTTTGAAGAACTCATTTGACCCAAAGGATCCCTATGCTCTCTTGATGGAGGTCAGGAACCTTACAGAGGAAGGCGAGAAACTTCATCCAAAATGACTGCTTTTTTGCCATTTTGGCTTTGGATGCACACATGGGATCTTTCTTCAATCCATCAGGTGCTGACAATCTAAGCCACAGCCTCACACAGGGCCAAGAGGCTGATTCAGACACATCCCTTTGCAAAGCAATGAAGCAAAGAGCCACAGGTGATGCCCATTCATTTCCATTTGAAAACTGTTTTCTTGAGGCTTCACAAAGGGGTGCCCTGAGGCAAAGGCCTTCCTGACATTCAGGGCAACAGAACAATAGGTAAGCAAAAGGCCCAAAGCAGGCTTTCTCCTCTGAGACTTTACTGGTCCCACTGATATCTGAGTTTTCTGAGATGCTCACCAATCCTTTCAGCTCTCCAGTACATGGCCATGTCAAAGAGCTTGGAGGTGGTACATATCTTGGACACAAAACCATGAGCCTATTCTGGAGAGTGGCCAGAATGCAGGAAGAAAACAGAAACTTAGGAAGATAGTAGGTGTTGCCCATCCATCAGGCAAGCCACAGTCCATTCATAAATTGGGCAGGATGAATACTGGGAAGCTTTCTACTAGACAGGACACATCCATTGATGCATTCTCTTTTCTAATGTCTACAACCAGGGACACAGTGAGATACACAAACTTAGAAACACTCGCCTTGTCAAAAGACTTACTGGAAACAGTCCACTCCAAACAAACAAACCGCCTTTCCTACCTATTCTCAGAACATGACACAAATCCACAAACTCACCCCCACACCCACAAAGGCACCTCCTTCCCCCAAGTAGGTCTGTGACTACCCGGAGTGTCGTCTGACTGCTGGGCCGTATTATGTTGCCCCGAAATGGCCTGTCCTGTCTCAGATCTGGCCTCCTTGGCCAACTCTGTGAAGTTGTCAGGAGCCAGCGGTGAGCCACGATCTGCTTTCTCAGGAAAGGCCGTCTTCAGTGCTTTCCTGGCATTTGGCCATCCTCACATCAGTAGGGACCAAGAAAGACTGACTCTGTCCTTGGTAAATCCAAACAAGTGAGCCCACTGGGACTGGGACTGGGACTGCTCTGGGTGCCTGGCTTCCTGGATCCCAAGTTCAGATAGTTCCATCACCAAGGAAGTGAGGTGAGGTCACTTCCTTCAGGAACTGAATGATGTCACTGCCTGGTAACCACTGTGTCCTAACAGTTGCTTGCAAGGGTCCCAGGAGATGGAGGCTGCCCCTGCTTCCTGTGACACTTTCACAAGTTAGAATGGAATATCAACCATAGGCACCAAGGAACAGCTCTCCACACAGGCCTGGTTTGGTCCATCTTGTCTACATTAAGAAGAGAGAGGCTCATTCAGACACATCCCTTCATCCTGACCAGGTTGTTTGCCATGGAAGATGACTTTGGCTCTCTCAGGTCCTTCATCGCTGCCTACATCTTCTCCAGGGTTCATTTCTGCATGGACCTTTGAGGTTTTCAGCAGGTGGAAGATCCCCTCCATTCCTGTATTGTAAGACTAACTCTGTCCCTGCTCTTCTGTAAAGTTAGATTGAGGGAACAGTGTCTGGTTAGGGTTAAGAACATGTTCGATTTGGGTTAGGAATCATTCTGCTAGTTGTAGAATGGTATTGGGAACCTGCGATATTTATAATCATATATAGGTGAAATATATGTATGCAAACAGAAATCTAAGTAAGATTTGAAGGCCAGAAGGGCATTGGGCCCTTGATTGGGATACTTAGCTTTGAATCACATTCTGCACAGATGTCTCAGATAAATTGATATACAATGGCATAGGACCTTGTACCTTGGATGATTGAATGTAGAAGAGAACATCCAGTCAAAAAGGGATAGTAGGTAAGATTAGGAAGCTAGTCGGTAGGTTTAGGAAGAAGAGTGAGTGTAAAATTTGGACCAAAAGTTCTTTAGCAATTGGGTGTCGGTTAGAGAGTGAATGTAAATATCAGCACATGTGAAGAGTCAGTCACAATGATGAACTGGGGAAAAATATGTAGGAAAGCAGATATCAATAGAGACATTAGGAAATCAGGCAAAGTATAAGGTGAGTGATAGGATTAGACATTTTCAACAGGGTTGAGGTTGCATAAGTAATCTTAGGTAGAAAAAAGTGTGTTGTCACCAATAGTATTGACATTGGAGAGCATTAGGCAACCTGGAGAAGAAAGTTTTTAGTAATCCATGCTCACTTTCCAATTAGGCTTTGCTACAATCATAAGTGTGACCTTTGCATTTTGTGTCCAGAATATCACAGTGATAAAATGTATATGTAGATCAGGTGACATGAGTACTTCTTCCACCATTGCTGGGAGCAATATGTTGAAGACGTATTAATTAGTATTTGGGGGTACAAATAGGTGTACCCTGGGTGTATGAATATAGAGATAATGCATGAATATACCATACTGTGAATAAATAATATGACTGCTTCCAATTTAAATAATGGATTGAGTTGATATCTGAAAGTATATAGGAAATCTTATATTGATACACAATGATTCATTCCTACCAGTTATACATCTAATGGCAATATTAGGGTTATGGTTTACCCTGAAGGGTGTGTGAGTTTTGCTTCAAAAGTGATTATGGAAATGGAAAATCATGTGTTTGGAAAGAAGTCTCATGAACAAACCAGTCAAGAAACATGGAGGAATACATGTGTTCTGAATCAGGAAGGGATTGAAAGTGAACCAAATGCCTAGAAATTTTTAAACTTGAGGATGAAATATACATCCTATGATGTGCATCAGCTGAAGAAATAGTAAGGTACCAGTGTTGAATAAAAATGAACGTCAAAATACACATCATGTCCCATAGGAATCTACTTGCATTGATGTTAAACTGGGTCAGTTACTGTAGAAAGATTAGGATTTCTATGCACCATCCACTGAAGTTAGTTTTCAGTACTAGGAATAAAATATGTATTTCAGGTGGATAAATATTTCTGAGAATAATCTTGTGAAAGTCGATTATAAATCCACATATATGAACATGAATGAATTTAGGGAATGTATCATAAGACACATATATTTCATATTTTGAAAAATCTGGAGAGAGTTTGTGTGTGTGTGTATATATATATATCTATATATACACACACACACACAAAACACACACACAGGCATTAAAAATTCGAAATATATATGCCATTCGAAATTCATGATGAAATATATATCATCCACAGATCCAAAAATATTTATTTTACTGAACATGGATTTTTGTATCCTGTTGTTCAAGTAGGAAGCTCACCCATAGGTTGAAGTTTCAGTTCCAACAGCGTTTGGGAGGAGTGATCTCTTCTCACAATTTGTATCTGCCAAGTCAGCCACCTCACAAGAATATACGTGGGATACCAGGTAGGATTCTTTATGTGCATGTAAAAATACATGTGCTGAATAGGCTACAGAGAAAGGGAGACAGGAATTCACATATTTGTTAACTTTAAAAACACATGGAGAACTATTTCTATTCAATTGGACTAGATTTATAACACCTACCCTTTATAATGCAAAAGGCAAGTGCAACTATACACCATGCCTCCTCTGAACTGCTTGTATTTCTATTCTGTTTGGGTTCTTTTTCTCCATCATATTAGGATTCATAGTCAGAGTCTAGTAGGGTATGGGTTAGTGTCAGGGAATCAGTATTTCAAATGGAAAATAGGAAATGAATCCAATGTGTATGCAAATACTTGCTACACAAAAATCTTCCCACTCTCATCCAGAACAATGCCTTGACATGACCTTCGCCCCAAGGAAGAAGCAACTCGAGGGGAAGAGTTAGAAAATCTGTGGATACATATGTGGAATGGAAAATGCTCAGGAGGTGAGCATTTTCAACCTTGGAGGTGGTAGAGGAGTTTCCATAAGTAAGGGACAGGGTAAACACTCCACAAACATGGAGCTCTGCTGGCCTAAAGACTTCGTGAGAAACTGCCTCTGAGGTTGGGCACTTGAAATATATGTTGTTGTCAGGAGCTTTAGCTTCCTTTGGAGTGAGACCATCAAAGCTGGGTCTGCATCTATGTGACCTGGAGTACATGGTTGCTGATTTTCCAATGAACATGAGGCAGAAGTGCTGAATTCTCTCTTTGTAGGTCCACAGTGGCCACTGGAGGCTAAGTGTCTCCCCGTGTGGACTGTGAAGCCATTTGGTCCTCCTGTACTTTTCGTGGTGTTTCTTGCTGCTGCACTGGGAGTTTGGTATTTGCTTCATGAAATACAAGGACTTCAACTGGGACACAGTGCTGGAGGGAGTTGTGTCACGTGTGGTGGGTCAGGGTCCTAGGAGAATGCACCAACCAGTCTTCTATCCCACAGAGCTTGCCCCCTTGAGCCTAGCAACCTGATTCTGAACATTGCCCTGAAACCTCTCCATATAACAAGATGCCTTTCCATATAAGTGTCTGCCGGCTACACCATGTCAGTCACAAGCCATTTGGAAGCCAATGTCAGATCCACATGGCCCTACCACAGATGTTTTATCACACTCCTGCACACCACTTCTCTAGGCCCACTACTCAGCAGGCCCCAACTTACTGGCATCTCTGTTCTACACCATTTTCATGAAACCCAGCCAATCAAGGCACTGTCTGGTACACTCCTGATCAGCAACAGGACATCCAAAGGTTCTCCAGTGCCACCTGGTCATGGGAACTTAAGAATTTCATGGTATTTATCTAGCCATTTTTCAAGGATGAAGTTGGAGGCACTGTGGGATTCCATTCATTCAGGAACCATTAAATGGTGAGGAAGCTCATTTCAATGAAAGCTCTGGAGAACTCTCACAAACAAGGCTTCCCAAAGAGTGGCCAAAGGTCGCAGGAAGCCAGGCCCATTGAGGTCTACCATGTGAGGTCCATGTGTGTTTTGACTCTCAACGATGGCTGCCAGGTCTGTAAGAATAAAATCATGTGATATCCTGGCTGAGATTCCCAGTGCTCTGTGGAAAGCCAACCTGGGCCTAGATCTCAGTTTCCAAGGGCGACTCTCATGTGTGGCCTACTAAAATCTCAACAGAGTTCATGGCAATACTTCTCTGAGGTCAGTTCCAGAACTCAGTCTCCAAGGGAAATCACACCAGACTTCACGCCAAGGTGGACCCAGTCATCTCTTCCAACCGCCACACAAAGGACCACAATTCCAACCAAAACACTGCCACATGGCCCTCATCTTCTTCCAAATACACACTCATCATAACCTCTGGCTGGAGGTTTCCATCAGGGGCGCAGCCCAAGACAGTGTCCACAATAAGCTCCCTTGCCCCTCATTTGCCTAATATCAGGGTGGCCTGGACAGCCTTCCTGTGCACCAGGAGTGATCAAAGAGGCCTGCCTTTAATACTGCTCTGCTTCTCCAATTTTAGGCCTACTGACTGCAGGCTATAGATTCTTTGTGTGAATTGGAGTCAGGAGAAAACCCAAGCACCTATGGGCTAGCCTCTGCAGGGCTTTGAAGAACTCATTTGACCCAAAGGATCCCTATGCTCTCTTGATGGATGTCAGGAACCTTACAGAGGAAGGCGAGAGACTTCATCCAAAATGACTGCTTTTTTGCCATTTTGGCTTTGGATGCACACATGGGATCTTTCTTCAATCCATCAGGTGCTGACAATCTAAGCCACAGCCTCACACAGGGCCAAGAGGCTGATTCAGACCCATCCCTTTGCAAAGCAATGAAGCAAAGAGCCACAGGTGATGCCCATTCATTTCCATTTGAAAACTGTTTTCTTGAGGCTTCACAAAGGGGTGCCCTGAGGCAAAGGCCTTCCTGACATTCAGGGCAACAGAACAATAGGTAAGCAAAAGGCCCAAAGCAGGCTTTCTCCTCTGAGACTTTACTGGTCCCACTGATATCTGAGTTTTCTGAGATGCTCACCAATCCTTTCAGCTCTCCAGTACATGGCCATGTCAAAGAGCTTGGAGGTGGTACATATCTTGGACACAAAACCATGAGCCTATTCTGGAGAGTGGCCAGAATGCAGGAAGAAAACAGAAACTTAGGAAGATAGTAGGTGTTGCCCATCCATAAGGCAAGCCACAGTCCATTCATAAATTGGGCAGGATGAATACTGGGAAGCTTTCTACTAGACAGGACACATCCATTGATGCATTCTCTTTTCTAATGTCTACAACCAGGGACACAGTGAGATACACAAACTTAGAAACACTCGCCTTGTCAAAAGACTTACTGGAAACAGTCCACTCCAAACAAACAAACCGCCTTTCCTACCTATTCTCAGAACATGACACAAATCCACAAACTCACCCCCACACCCACAAAGGCACCTCCTTCCCCCAAGTAGGTCTGTGACTACCCGGAGTGTCGTCTGACTGCTGGGCCGTATTATGTTGCCCCGAAATGGCCTGTCCTGTCTCAGATCTGGCCTCCTTGGCCAACTCTGTGAAGTTGTCAGGAGCCAGCGGTGAGCCACGACCTGCTTTCTCAGGCAAGGCCCTCTTCAGTGCTTTCCTGGCATTTGGCCATCCTCACATCAGTAGGGACCAAGAAAGACTGACTCTGTCCTTGGTAAATCCAAACAAGTGAGCCCACTGGGACTGGGACTGGGACTGCTCTGGGTGCCTGGCTTCCTGGATCCCAAGTTCAGATAGTTCCATCACCAAGGAAGTGAGGTGAGGTCACTTCCTTCAGGAACTGAATGATGTCACTGCCTGGCAACCACTGTGTCCTAACAGTTGCTTGCAAGGGTCCCAGGAGATGGAGGCTGCCCCTGCTTCCTGAGACACTTTCACAAGTTAGAATGGAATATCAACCATAGGCACCAAGGAACAGTTCTCCACACAGGCCTGGTTTGGTCCATCTTGTCTACATTAAGAAGAGAGAGGCTCATTCAGACACATCCCTTCATCCTGACCAGGTTGTTTGCCATGGAAGATGACTTTGGCTCTCTCAGGTCCTTAATAGCTGCCTACATCTTCTCCAGGGTTCATTTCTGCATGGACCTTTGAGGTTTTCAGCAGGTGGAAGATCCCCTCCATTCCTGTATTGTAAGACTAACTCTGTCCCTGCTCTTCTGTAAAGTTAGATTGAGGGAACAGTGTCTGGTTAGGGTTAAGAACATGTTCGATTTGGGTTAGGAATCATTCTGCTAGTTGTAGAATGGTATTGGGAACCTGCGATATTTATAATCATATATAGGTGAAATATATGTATGCAAACAGAAATCTAAGTAAGATTTGAAGGCCAGAAGGGCATTGGGCCCTTGATTGGGATACTTAGCTTTGAATCACATTCTGCACAGATGTCTCAGATAAATTGATATACAATGGCATAGGACCTTGTACCTTGGATGATTGAATGTAGAAGAGAACATCCAGTCAAAAAGGGATAGTAGGTAAGATTAGGAAGCTAGTCGGTAGGTTTAGGAAGAAGAGTGAGTGTAAAATTTGGACCAAAAGTTCTTTAGCAATTGGGTGTCGGTTAGAGAGTGAATGTAAATATCAGCACATGTGAAGAGTCAGTCACAATGATGAACTGGGGAAAAATATGTAGGAAAGCAGATATCAATAGAGACATTAGGAAATCAGGCAAAGTATAAGGTGAGTGATAGGATTAGACATTTTCAACAGGGTTGAGGTTGCATAAGTAATCTTAGGTAGAAAAAAGTGTGTTGTCACCAATAGTATTGACATTGGAGAGCATTAGGCAACCTGGAGAAGAAAGTTTTTAGTAATCCATGCTCACTTTCCAATTAGGCTTTGCTACAATCATAAGTGTGACCTTTGCATTTTGTGTCCAGAATATCACAGTGATAAAATGTATATGTAGATCAGGTGACATGAGTACTTCTTCCACCATTGCTGGGAGCAATATGTTGAAGACGTATTAATTAGTATTTGGGGGTACAAATAGGTGTACCCTGGGTGTATGAATATAGAGATAATGCATGAATATACCATACTGTGAATAAATAATATGACTGCTTCCAATTTAAATAATGGATTGAGTTGATATCTGAAAGTATATAGGAAATCTTATATTGATACACAATGATTCATTCCTACCAGTTATACATCTAATGGCAATATTAGGGTTATGGTTTACCCTGAAGGGTGTGTGAGTTTTGCTTCAAAAGTGATTATGGAAATGGAAAATCATGTGTTTGGAAAGAAGTCTCATGAACAAACCAGTCAAGAAACATGGAGGAATACATGTGTTCTGAATCAGGAAGGGATTGAAAGTGAACCAAATGCCTAGAAATTTTTAAACTTGAGGATGAAATATACATCCTATGATGTGCATCAGCTGAAGAAATAGTAAGGTACCAGTGTTGAATAAAAATGAACGTCAAAATACACATCATGTCCCATAGGAATCTACTTGCATTGATGTTAAACTGCGTCAGTTACTGTAGAAAGATTAGGATTTCTATGCACCATCCACTGAAGTTAGTTTTCAGTACTAGGAATAAAATATGTATTTCAGGTGGATAAATATTTCTGAGAATAATCTTGTGAAAGTCGATTATAAATCCACATATATGAACATGAATGAATTTAGGGAATGTATCATAAGACACATATATTTCATATTTTGAAAAATCTGGAGAGAGTTTGTGTGTGTGTGTATATATATATATCTATATATACACACACACACACAAAACACACACACAGGCATTAAAAATTCGAAATATATATGCCATTCGAAATTCATGATGAAATATATATCATCCACAGATCCAAAAATATTTATTTTACTGAACATGGATTTTTGTATCCTGTTGTTCAAGTAGGAAGCTCACCCATAGGTTGAAGTTTCAGTTCCAACAGCGTTTGGGAGGAGTGATCTCTTCTCACAATTTGTATCTGCCAAGTCAGCCACCTCACAAGAATATACGTGGGATACCAGGTAGGATTCTTTATGTGCATGTAAAAATACATGTGCTGAATAGGCTACAGAGAAAGGGAGACAGGAATTCACATATTTGTTAACTTTAAAAACACATGGAGAACTATTTCTATTCAATTGGACTAGATTTATAACACCTACCCTTTATAATGCAAAAGGCAAGTGCAACTATACACCATGCCTCCTCTGAACTGCTTGTATTTCTATTCTGTTTGGGTTCTTTTTCTCCATCATATTAGGATTCATAGTCAGAGTCTAGTAGGGTATGGGTTAGTGTCAGGGAATCAGTATTTCAAATGGAAAATAGGAAATGAATCCAATGTGTATGCAAATACTTGCTACACAAAAATCTTCCCACTCTCATCCAGAACAATGCCTTGACATGACCTTCGCCCCAAGGAAGAAGCAACTCGAGGGGAAGAGTTAGAAAATCTGTGGATACATATGTGGAATGGAAAATGCTCAGGAGTTCCCAACCTTGGTGGTGGTAGAGGAGTTTCCATAAGTAAGGGACAGGGTAAACACTCCACAAACATGGAGCTCTGCTGGCCTAAAGACTTCGTGAGAAACTGCCTCTGAGGTTGGGCACTTGAAATATATGTTGTTGTCAGGAACTTTAGATTCCTTTCTAGTGAGACCATCAAAGCTGGGTCTGCATCTATGTGACCTGGAGGACATGGGTGCTGATTTTCCAATGAACATGAGGCAGAAGTGATGAATTCTCTCTTTGTAGGTCCACAGTGGCCACTGGAGGCTAAGTGTCTCCCCGTGTGGACTGTGAAGAAATTTGGTCCTCCTGTACTTTTCGTGGTGTTTCTTGCTGCTGTACTGGGAGTTTGGTATTTGCTTCATGAAATACAAGGAGTTCAACTGGGACACAGTGCTGGAGGGAGTTCTGTCACGTGTGGTGGGTCAGGGTCCTAGGAGAATGCACCAACCAGTCTTCTATCCCACAGAGCTCGCCCCTTGACCCTAGCAACCTGATTCTGAACATTGCCCTGAAACCTCTCCATATAACAAGATGCCTTTCCATATAAGTGTCTGCCGGCTGCACCATGTCAGTCACAAGCCATTTGGAAGCCAATGTCAGATCCACATGGCCCTACCACAGATGTTTTATCACACTCCTGCACACCACTTCTCTAGGCCCACTACTCAGCAGGCCCCAACTTACTGGCATCTCTGTTCTACACCATTTTCATGAAACCCAGCCAATCAAGGCACTGTCTGGTACACTCCTGATCAGCAACAGGACATCCAAAGGTTCTCCAGTGCCACCTGGTCATGGGAACTTAAGAATTTCATGGTATTTATCTAGCCATTTTTCAAGGATGAAGTTGGAGACACTGTGGGTTTCCATTCATTCAGGAACCATGAAATGGTGAGGAAGCTCATTTCAATGAAAGCTCTGGAGAACTCTCACAAACAAGGCTTCCCAAAGAGTGGCCAAAAGGTCGCAGGAAGCCAGGCCCATTGAGGTCTACCATGTGAGGTCCATGTGTGTTTTGAGTCTCAACGATGGCTGCCAGGTCTGTAAGAATAAAATCATGTGATATCCTGGCTGAGATTCCCAGTGCTCTATGGAAAGCCAACCTGGGCCTAGATCTCAGTTTCCAAGGGCTACTCTCATGAGTGGCCTACTAAAATCTCAACACAGTTCATGGCAATACTTCTCTGAGGTCAGTTCCAGAACTCAGTCTCCAAGGGGAATCACACAGGAGTTCACGCCAAGGTGGACCCAGTCATCTCTTCCAACCGCCACACAAAGGACCACAATTCCAACCAAAACACTGCCACATGGCCCTCATCTTCTTCCATATACACACTCATCATAACCTCTGGCTGGAGGTTTCCATCAGGGGCGCAGCCCAAGACAGTGTCCACAATAAGCTCCCTTGCCCCTCATTTGCCTAATATCATGGTGGCCTGGACAGCCTTCCTGTGCACCAGGAGTGATCACATAGGCCTGCCTTTAATACTGCTCTGCTTCTCCAATTTGAGGCCTACTGACTGCGGGCTGTAGATTCTTTGTGTGAATTGGAGTCAGGAGAAAACCCAAGCACCTATGGGCTAGCCTCTGCAGGGCTTTGAAGAACTCATTTGACCCAAAGGATCCCTATGCTCTCTTGATGGAGGTCAGGAACCTTACAGAGGAAGGCGAGAGACTTCATCCAAAATGACTGCTTTTTTGCCATTTTGGCTTTGGATGCACACATGGGATCTTTCTTCAATCCATCAGGTGCTGACAATCTAAGCCACAGCCTCACACAGGGCCAAGAGGCTGATTCAGACACATCCCTTTACAAAGCAATGAAGCAAAGAGCCACAGGTGATGCCCATTCATTTCCATTTGAAAACTGTTTTCTTGAGGCTTCACAAAGGGGTGCCCTGAGGCAAAGGCCTTCCTGACATTCAGGGCAACAGAACAATAGGTAAGCAAATGGCCCAAAGCAGGCTTTCTCCACTGAGACTTTACTGGTCCCACTGATATCTGAGTTTTCTGAGATGCTCACCATTCCTTTCAGCTCTCCAGTACTTGGCCATGTCACAGAGCTTGGAGGTGGTACATATCTTGGACACAAAACCATGAGCCTATTCTGGAGAGTGGCCACAATGCAGGAAGAAAACAGGAACTTAGGAAGATAGTAGGTGTTGCCCATCCATCAGGCAAGCTGCAGTCCATTCATAAATTGGGCAGGATGAATACTGGGAAGCTTTCTACTAGACAGGACACATCCATTGATGCATTCTCTTTTCTAATGTCTACAACCAGGGACACAGTGAGATACACAAACTTAGAAACACTCGCCTTGTCAAAAGACTTACTGGAAACAGTCCACTCCAAACAAACAAACCGCCTTTCCTACCTATTCTCAGAACATGACACAAATCCACAAACTCACCCCCACACCCACAAAGGCACCTCCTTCCCCCAAGTAGGTCTGTGACTACCCGGAGTGTCGTCTGACTGCTGGGCCATACTATGTTGCCCCGAAATGGCCTGTCCTGTCTCAGATCTGGCCTCCTTGGCCAACTCTGTGAAGTTGTCAGGAGCCAGCAGTGAGCCACGACCTGCTTTCTCAGGCAAGGCCCTCTTCAGTGCTTTCCTGGCATTTGGCCATCCTCACATCAGTAGGGACCAAGGAAGACTGACTCTGTCCTTGGTAAATCCAAACAAGTGAGCCCACTGGGACTGGGACTGGGACTGCCTCTGGGTGCCTGGCTTCCTGGATCCCAAGTTCAGAGAGTTCCATCACCAAGGAAGTGAGGTGAGGTCACTTCCTTCAGGAACTGAATGAGGTCACTGCCTGGCAACCACTGTGTCCTAACAGTTGCTTGCAAGGGTCCCAGGAGATGGAGGCTGCCCCTGCTTCCTGTGACACTTTCACAAGTTAGAATGGAATATCAACCATAGGCACCAAGGAACAGCTCTCCACACAGGGCTGGTTGGGTCCATCTTGTCTACATTAAGAAGAGAGAGGCTCATTCAGACACATCCCTTCATCCTGACCAGGTTGTTTGCCATGGAAGATGACTTTGGCTCTCTCAGGTCCTTCATAGTTGCCTACATCTTCTCCAGGGTTCATTTCTGCATGGACCTTTGAGGTTCTCAGCAGGTGGAAGATCCCCTCCATTCCTGTATTGTAAGACCAACTCTGTCCCTGCTCTTCTGTAAAGTTAGATTGAGGGAACAGTGTCTGGTTAGGGTTAAGAACATGTTCGATTTGGGTTAGGAATCATTCTGCTAGTTGTAGAATGGTATTGGGAACCTGCGATATTTATAATCATATATAGGTGAAATATATGTATGCAAACAGAAATCTAAGTAAGATTTGAAGGCCAGAAGGGCATTGGGCCCTTGATTGGGATACTTAGCTTTGAATCACATTCTGCAAAGATGTCTCAGATAAATAGATATACAATGGCATAGGACCTTGTACCTTGGATGATTGAATGTAGAAGAGAACATCCAGTCAAAAAGGGATAGTAGGTAAGATTAGGAAGCTAGTCGGTAGGTTTAGGAAGAAGAGTGAGTGTAAAATTTGGACCAAAAGTTCTTTAGCAATTGGGTGTCGGTTAGAGAGTGAATGAAAATATCAGCACATGTGAAGAGTCAGTCACAATGATGAACTGGGGAAAAATATGTAGGAAAGCAGATATCAATAGAGACATTAGGAAATCAGGCAAACTATAAGGTGAGTGATAGGATTAGACATTTTCAACAGGGTTGAGGTTGCATAAGTAATCTTAGGTAGAAAAAAGTGTGTTGTCACCAATAGTATTGACATTGGAGAGCATTAGGCAACCTGGAGAAGAAAGTTTTTAGTAATCCATGCTCACTTTCCAATTAGGCTTTGCTACAATCATAAGTGTGACCTTTGCATTTTGTGTCCAGAATATCACAGTGATAAAATGTATATGTAGATCAGGTGACATGAGTATTTCTTCCACCATTGCTGGGAGCAATATGTTGAAGACGTATTAATTAGTATTTGGGGGTACAAATAGGTGTACCCTGGGTGTATGAATATAGAGATAATGCATGAATAGACCATACTGTGAATAAATAATATGACTGCTTCCAATTTAAATAATGGATTGAGTTGATATCTGAAAGTATATAGGAAATCTTATATTGATACACAATGATTCATTCCTACCAGTTATACATCTAATGGCAATATTAGGGTTATGGTTTACCCTGAAGGGTGTGTGAGTTTTGCTTCAAAAGTGATTATGGAAATGGAAAATCATGTGTTTGGAAAGAAGTCTCATGAACAAACCAGTCAAGAAACATGGAGGAATACATGTGTTCTGAATCAGGAAGGGATTGAAAGTGAACCAAATGCCTAGAAATTTTTAAACTTGAGGATGAAATATACATCCTATGATGTGCATCAGCTGAAGAAATAGTAAGGTACCAGTGTTGAATAAAAATGAACGTCAAAATACACATCATGTCCCATAGGAATCTACTTGCATTGATGTTAAACTGGGTCAGTTACTGTAGAAAGATTAGGATTTCTATGCACCATCCACTGAAGTTATTTTTCAGTACTAGGAATAAAATATGTATTTCAGGTGGATAAATATTTCTGAGAATAATCTTGTGAAAGTCTATTATAAATCCACATATATGAACATGAATGAATTTAGGGAATGTATCATAAGACACATATATTTCATATTTTGAAAAATCTGGAGAGTGTGTGTGTGTGTATATATATATATATCTATATATACACACACACACAAAACACACACACAGACATTAAAAATTCGAAATATATATGCCATTCGAAATTCATGATGAAATATATATCATCCACAGATCCAAAAATATTTATTTTACTGAACATGGATTTTTGTATCCTGTTGTTCAAGCTCACCCATAGGTTGAAGTTTCAGTTCCAACAGCGTTTGGGAGGAGTGATCTCTTCTCACAATTTGTATCTGCCAAGTCAGCCACCTCACAAGAATATACGTGGGATACCTGGTAGGATTCTTTATGTGCATGTAAAAATACATGTGCTGAATAGGCTACAGAGAAAGGGAGACAGGAATTCACATATTTGTTAACTTTAAAAACACATGGAGAACTATTTCTATTCAATTGGACTAGATTTATAACACCTACCCTTTATAATGCAAAAGGCAAGTGCAATTATACACCATGCCTCCTCTGAACTGCTTGTATTTCTATTCTGTTTGGATTCTTTTTCTCCATCATATTAGGATTCATAGTCAGAGTCTAGTAAGGTATGGGTTAGTGTCAGGGAATCAGTATTTCAAATGGAAAATAGGAAATGAATCCAATGTGTATGCAAATACGTGCTACACAAAAATCTTCCCATTCTCATCCAGAACAATGCCTTGACATGACCTTCGCCCCAAGGAAGAAGCAACTCGAGGGGAAGAGTTAGAAAATCTGTGGATACTTATGTGGAATGGAAAATGCTCAGGAGTTCCCAACCTTGGAGGTGGTAGAGGAGTTTCCATAAGTAAGGGACAGGGTAAACACTCCACAAACATGGAGCTCTGCTGGCCTAAAGACTTCGTGAGAAACTGCCTCTGAGGTTGGGCACTTGAAATATATGTTGTTGTCAGGAGCTTTAGCTTCCTTTGGAGTGAGACCATCAAAGCTGGGTCTGCATCTATGTGACCTGGAGGACATGGTTGCTGATTTTCCAATGAACATGAGGCAGAAGTGCTGAATTCTCTCTTTCTAGGTCCACAGTGGCCACTGGAGACTAAGTGTCTCCCCGTGTGGACTGTGAAGCCATTTGGTCCTCCTGTACTTTTCGTGGTGTTTCTTGCTGCTGCACTGGGAGTTTGGTATTTGCTTCATGAAATACAAGGAATTCAACTGGGACACAGTGCTGGAGGGAGTTCTGTCACGTGTGGTGGGTCAGGGTCCTAGGAGAATGCACAGACCAGTCTTCTATCCCACAGAGCTCGCCCCCTTGATCCTAGCAACCTGATTCTGAACATTGCCCTGAAACCTCTCCATATAACAAGATGCCTTTCCATATAAGTGTCTGCCGGCTGCACCATGTCAGTCACAAGCCATTTGGAAGCCAATGTCAGATCCACATGGCCCTAACACAGATGTTTTATCACACTCCTGCACACCACTTCTCTAGGCCCACTACTCAGCAGGCCCCAACTTACTGGCATCTCTGTTCTACACCATTTTCATGAAACCCAGCCAATCAA
Source organism: Urocitellus parryii (assembly GCF_045843805.1). NCBI lineage: Eukaryota > Metazoa > Chordata > Mammalia > Rodentia > Sciuridae > Urocitellus > Urocitellus parryii. Next base: position 114,872,130 of record NC_135537.1, on the reverse strand, counting down.
GGCACTGTCTGGTACACTCCTGATCAGCAACAGGACATCCAAAGGTTCTCCAGTGCCACCTGGTCATGGGAACTTAAGAATTTCATGGTATTTATCTAGCCATTTTTCAAGGATGAAGTTGGAGGCACTGTGGGTTTCCATTCATTCAGGAACCATTAAATGGTGAGGAAGCTCATTTCAATGAAAGCTCTGGAGAACTCTCACAAACAAGGCTTCCCAAAGAGTGGCCAAAAGGTCTCATGAAGCCAGGCCCATTGAGGTCTACCATGTGAGGTCCATGTGTGTTTTGACTCTCTATGATGGCTGCCAGGTCTGTAAGAATAAAATCATGTGACATCCTGGCTGAGATTCCCAGTGCTCTGTGGAAAGCCAACCTGGGCCTAGATCTCAGTTTCCAAGGGCGACTCTCATGTGTGGCCTACTAAAAGCTCAACACAGTTCATGGCAATACTTCTCTGATGTCTGTTCCAGAACTCAGTCTCCAAGGGGAATCACACCAGACTTCACGCCAAGGTGGACCCAGTCATCTCTTCCAACCGCCATACAAAGGACCACAATTCCAACCAAAACACTGCCACATGGCCCTCATCTTCTTCCATATACACACTCATCATAACCTCTGGCTGGAGGTTTCCATCAGGGGCGCAGCCCAAGACAGTGTCCACAATAAGCTCCCTTGCCCCTCATTTGCCTAATATCAGGGTGCCCTGGACAGCCTTCCTGTGCACCAGGAGTGATCAAATAGGCCTGCCTTTAATACTGCTCTGCTTCTCCAATTTGAGGCCTACTGACTGCGGGCTGTAGATTCTTTGTGTGAATTGGAGTCAGGAGAAAACCCAAGCACCTATGGGCTAGCCTCTGCAGGGCTTTGAAGAACTCATTTGACCCAAAGGATCCCTATGCTCTCTTGATGGAGGTCAGGAACCTTACAGAGGAAGGCGAGAGACTTCATCCAAAATGACTGCTTTTTTGCCATTTTGGCTTTGGATGCACACATGGGATCTTTCTTCAATCCATCAGGTGCTGACAATCTAAGCCACAGCCTCACACAGGGCCAGGAGGCTGATTCAGACCCATCCCTTTGCAAAGCAATGAAGCAAAGAGCCACAGGTGATGCCCATTCATTTCCATTTGAAAACTGTTTTCTTGAGGCTTCACAAAGGGGTGCCCTGAGGCAAAGGCCTTCCTGACATTCAGGGCAACAGAACAATAGGTAAGCAAAAGGCCCAAAGCAGGCTTTCTCCACTGAGACTTTACTGGTCCCACTGATATCTGAGTTTTCTGAGATGCTCACCATTCCTTTCAGCTCTCCAGTACATGGCCATGTCACAGAGCTTGGAGGTGGTACATATCTTGGACACAAAACCATGAGCCTATTCTGGAGAGTGGCCAGAATGCAGGAAGAAAACAGGAACTTAGGAAGATAGTAGGTGTTGCCCATCCATCAGGCAAGCCGCAGTCCATTCATAAATTGGGCAGGATGAATACTGGGAAGCTTTCTACTAGACAGGACACATCCATTGATGCATTCTCTTTTCTAATGTCTACAACCAGGGACACAGTGAGATACACAAACTTAGAAACACTCGCCTTGTCAAAAGACTTACTGGAAACAGTCCACTCCAAACAAACAAACCGCCTTTCCTACCTATTCTCAGAACATGACACAAATCCACAAACTCACCCCCACACCCACAAAGGCACCTCCTTCCCCCAAGTAGGTCTGTGACTACCCGGAGTGTCGTCTGACTGCTGGGCCGTACTATGTTGCCCCGAAATGGCCTGTCCTGTCTTAGATCTGGCCTCTTTGGCCAACTCTGTGAAGTTGTCAGGAACCAGCGGTGAGCCATCACCTGCTTGCTCAGGCAAGGCCCTCTTCAGTGCTTTCCTGGCATTTGGCCATCCTCACATCAGTAGGGACCAAGGAAGACTGACACTGTCCTTGGTAAATCCAAACAAGTGAGCCCACTGGGACTGGGACTGGGACTGCCTCTGGGTGCCTGGCTTCCTGGATCCCAAGTTCAGAGAGTTCCATCACCAAGGAAGTGAGGTCAGGTCACTTCCTTCAGGATCTGAATGAGGTCACTGCCTGACAACCACTGTGTCCTAACGGTTGCTTGCAAGGGTCCCAGGAGATGGAGGCTGCCCCTGCTTCCTGTGACACTTTCACAAGTTAGAATGGAATATCAACCATAGGCACCAAGGAACAGCTCTCCACACAGGGCTGGTTTGGTCCATCTTGTCTACATTAAGGAAAGGCTCATTCAGACACATCCCTTCATCCTGACCAGGTTGTTTGCCATGGAAGATGACTTTTGCTCTCTCAGGTCCTTCATAGCTGCCTACATCTTCTCCAGGGTTCATTTCTGCATGGACCTTTGAGGTTCTCAGCAGGTGGAAGATCCCCTCTATTCCTGTATTGTAAGACCAACTCTGTCCCTGCTCTTCTGTAAAGTTAGATTGAGGGAACAGTGTCTGGTTAGGGTTAAGAACATGTTTGATTTGGGTTAGGAATCATTGTGCTAGTTGTAGAATGGTATTGGGAAACTGCGATATTTATAATCATATATAAGTGAAATATATGTATGCAAACAGAAATCTAAGTAAGATTTGAAGGCCAGAAGGGCATTGGGCCCTTGATTGGGATACTTAGCTTTGAATCACATTCTGCACAGATGTCTCAGATAAATTGATATACAATGGCATAGGACCTTGTACCTTGGATGATTGAATGTAGAAGAGAACATCCAGTCAAAAAGGGATAGTAGGTAAGATTAGGAAGCTAGTCGGTAGGTTTAGGAAGAAAAGTGAGTGTAAAATTTGGACCAAAAGTTCTTTAGCAATTGGGTGTCGGTTAGAGAGTGAATGTAAATGTCAGCACATGTGAAGAGTCAGTCACAATGATGAACTGGGGAAAAATATGTAGGAAAGCAGATATCAATAGAGACATTAGGAAATCAGGCAAACTATAAAGTGAGTGATAAGATTAGACATTTTCAACAGGGTTGAGGTTGAATATGTAATCTTAGGAAGAAACAAGTGTGTAGTCACCAATAGGATTGACATTGGAGAGCATTAGGCAACCTGGAGAAGGAAGTTTTTAGTAATCCATGCTCACTTTCCAATTAGGCTTTGCTACAATCATAAGTGTGACCTTTGCATTTTGTGTCCAGAATATGACAGTGATAAAATGTATATGTAGATCAGGTGACATGAGTATTTCTTCCACCATTGCTGGGAGCAACATTTTGAAGATGTATTAATTAGTATTTGGGGGTACAAATAGGTGTACCCTGGGTGTATGAATATAGAGATAATGCATGAATAGACCATACTGTGAATAAATAATATGACTGCTTCCAATTTAAATAATGGATTGAGTTGATATCTGAAAGTATATACGAAATCTTATATTGATACACAATGATTCATTCCTACCAGTTATACATCTAATGGCAATATTAGGGTTATGGTTTACCCTGAAGGGTGTGTGAGTTTTGCTTCAAAAGTGATTATGGAAATGGAAAATCATGTGTTTGGAAAGAAGTCTCATGAACAAACCAGTCAAGAAACATGGAGGAATACATGTGTTCTGAAGCAGGAAGGGATTGAAAGTGAACCAAATGCCTAGAAATTTTTAAACTTCAGGATGAAATATACATCCTATGATGTGCATCAGCTGAAGAAATAGTAAGGTACCAGTGTTGAATAAAAATGAACGTCAAAATACACATCATGTCCCATAGGAATCTACTTGCATTGATGTTAAACTGCGTCAGTTACTGTAGAAAGATTAGGATTTCTATGCACCATCCACTGAAGTTAGTTTTCAGTACTAGGAATAAAATATGTATTTCAGGTGGATAAATATTTCTGAGAATAATCTTGTGAAAGTCGATTATAAATCCACATATATGAACATGAATGAATTTAGGGAATGTATCATAAGACACATATATTTCATATTTTGAAAAATCTGGAGAGAGTTTGTGTGTGTGTGTGTATATATATCGATATGTACACACACACACAAAACACACACACAGACATTAAAAATTCGAAATATATATGCCATTCGAAATTCATGATGAAATATATATCATCCACAGATCCAGAAATATTTATTTTACTGAACATGGATTTTTGTATCCTGTTGTTCAAGTAGGAAGCTCACCCATAGGTTGAAGTTTCAGTTCCAACAGCGTTTGGGAGGAGTGATCTCTTCTCACAATTTGTATCTGCCAAGTCAGCCACCTCACAAGAATATACGTGGGATACCAGGTAGGATTCTTTATGTGCATGTAAAAATACATGTGCTGAATAGGCTACAGAGAAAGGGAGACAGGAATTCACATATTTGTTAACTTTAAAAACACATGGAGAACTATTTCTATTCAATTGGACTAGATTTATAACACCTACCCTTTATAATGCAAAAGGCAAGTGCAACTATACACCATGCCTCCTCTGAAATGCTTGTATTTCTATTCTGTTTGGGTTCTTTTTCTCCATCATATTAGGATTCATAGTCAGAGTCTAGTAGGGTATGGGTTAGTGTCAGGGAATCAGTATTTCAAATGGAAAATAGGAAATGAATCCAATGTGTATGCAAATACTTGCTACACAAAAATCTTCCCACTCTCATCCAGAACAATGCCTTGACATGACCTTCGCCCCAAGGAAGAAGCAACTCGAGGGGAAGAGTTAGAAGATCTGTGGATACATATGTGGAATGGAAAATGCTCAGGAGTTCCCAACCTTGGAGGTGGTAGAGGAGTTTCCATAAGTAAGGGACAGGGTAAACACTCCACAAACATGGAGCTCTGCTGGCCTAAAGACTTCGTGAGAAACTGCCTCTGAGGTTGGGCACTTGAAATATATGTTGTTGTCAGGAGCTTTAGCTTCCTTTGGAGTGAGACCATCAAAGCTGGGTCTGCATCTATGTGACCTGGAGGACATGGGTGCTGATTTTCTAATGAACATGAGGCAGAAGTGCTGAATTCTCTCTTTCTAGGTCCACAGTGGCCACTGGAGGCTAAGTGTCTCCCCGTGTGGACTGTGAAGCCATTAGGTCCTCCTCTACTTTTCGTGGTGTTTCTTGCTGCTGCACTGGGAGTTTGGTATTTGCTTCATGAAATATAAGGAGTTCAACTGGGACACAGTGCTGGAGGGATTTCTGTCACGTGTGGTGGGTCAGGGTTCTAGGAGAATGCACCAACCAGTCTTCTATCCCACAGAGCTTGCCCCCTTGACCCTAGCAACCTGATTCTCAACATTGCCCTGAAACCTCTCCATATAACAAGATGCCTTTCCATAGAAGTGTCTGCCGGCTGCACCATGTCAGTCACAAGCCATTTGGAAGCCAACGTCACATCCACATGGCCCTACCACAGATGTTTTATCACACTCCTGCACACCACTTCTCTAGGCCCACTACTCAGCAGGCCCCAACTTACTGGCATCTCTGTTCTACACCATTTTCATGAAACCCAGCCAATCAAGGCACTGTCTGGTACACTCCTGATCAGCAACAGGACATCCAAAGGTTCTCCAGTGCCACCTGGTCATGGGAACTTAAGAATTTCATGGTATTTATCTAGCCATTTTTCAAGGATGAAGTTGGAGGCACTGTGGGTTTCCATTCATTCAGGAACCATGAAATGGTGAGGAAGCTCATTTCAATGAAAGCTCTGGAGAACTCTCACAAACAAGGCTTCCCAAAGAGTGGCCAAAAGGTCGCAGGAAGCCAGGCCCATTGAGGTCTACCATGTGAGGTCCATGTGTGTTTTGACTCTCTATGATGGCTGCCAGGTCTGTAAGAATAACATCATGTGATATCCTGGCTGAATTTCCCAGTGCTTTGTGGAAAGCCAACCTGGGCCTAGATCTCAGTTTCCAACGGCGACTCTCATGCATGGCCTTCTAAAATCTCAACACAGTTCATGGCAATACTTCTCAGAGGTCAGTTCCAGAACTCAGTCTCCAAGGGAAATCACACCAGAGTTCACGCCAAGGTGGACCCAGTCATCTCTTCCAACCGCCACACAAAGGACCACAATTCCAACCAAAACACTGCCACATGGCCCTCATCTTCTTCCAAATACACACTCATCATAACCTCTGGCTGGAGGTTTCCATCAGGGGCGCAGCCCAAGACAGTGTCCACAATAAGCTCCCTTGCCCCTCATTTGCCTAATATCAGGGTGGCCTGGACAGCCTTCCTGTGCACCAGGAGTGATCAAATAGGCCTGCCTTTAATACTGCTCTGCTTCTCCAATTTTAGGCCTACTGACTGCAGGCTATAGATTCTTTGTGTGAATTGGAGTCAGGAGAAAACCCAAGCACCTATGGGCTAGCCTCTGCAGGGCTTTGAAGAACTCATTTGACCCAAAGGATCCCTATGCTCTCTTGATGGAGGTCAGGAACCTTACAGAGGAAGGCGAGAAACTTCATCCAAAATGACTGCTTTTTTGCCATTTTGGCTTTGGATGCACACATGGGATCTTTCTTCAATCCATCAGGTGCTGACAATCTAAGCCACAGCCTCACACAGGGCCAAGAGGCTGATTCAGACACATCCCTTTGCAAAGCAATGAAGCAAAGAGCCACAGGTGATGCCCATTCATTTCCATTTGAAAACTGTTTTCTTGAGGCTTCACAAAGGGGTGCCCTGAGGCAAAGGCCTTCCTGACATTCAGGGCAACAGAACAATAGGTAAGCAAAAGGCCCAAAGCAGGCTTTCTCCACTGAGACTTTACTGGTCCCACTGATATCTGAGTTTTCTGAGATGCTCACCAATCCTTTCAGCTCTCCAGTACATGGCCATGTCAAAGAGCTTGGAGGTGGTACATATCTTGGACACAAAACCATGAGCCTATTCTGGAGAGTGGCCAGAATGCAGGAAGAAAACAGAAACTTAGGAAGTTAGTAGGTGTTGCCCATCCATCAGGCAAGCCACAGTCCATTCATAAATTGGGCAGGATGAATACTGGGAAGCTTTCTACTAGACAGGACACATCCATTGATGCATTCTCTTTTCTAATGTCTACAACCAGGGACACAGTGAGATACACAAACTTAGAAACACTCGCCTTGTCAAAAGACTTACTGGAAACAGTCCACTCCAAACAAACAAACCGCCTTTCCTACCTATTCTCAGAACATGACACAAATCCACAAACTCACCCCCACACCCACAAAGGCACCTCCTTCCCCCAAGTAGGTCTGTGACTACCCGGAGTGTCATCTGACTGCTGGGCCGCACTATGTTGCCCCGAAATGGCCTGTCCTGTCTCAGATCTGGCCTCCTTGGCCAACTCTGTGAAGTTGTCAGGAGCCAGCGGTGAGCCATGACCTGCTTTCTCAGGCAAGGCCCTCTTCAGTGCTTTCCTGGCATTTGGCCATCCTCACATCAGTAGGGACCAAGGAAGACTGACTCTGTCCTTGGTAAATCCAAACAAGTGAGCCCACTGGGACTGGGACTGGGACTGCCTCTGGGTGCCTGGCTTCCTGGATCCCAAGTTCAGAGAATTCCATCACCAAGGAAGTGAGGTGAGGTCACTTCCTTCAGGAACTGAATGAGGTCACTGCCTGGCAACCACTGTGTCCTAACAGTTGCTTGCAAGGGTCCCAGGAGATGGAGGCTGCCCCTGCTTCCTGTGACACTTTCACAAGTTACAATGGAATATCAACCATAGGCACCAAGGAACAGCTCTCCACACAGGCCTGGTTTGGTCCATCTTGTCTACATTAAGGAAAGGCTCATTCAGACACATCCCTTCATCCTGACCAGGTTGTTTGCCATGGAAGATGACTTTGGCTCTCTCAGGTCCTTCATAGCTGCCTACATCTTCTCCAGGGTTCATTTCTGCATGGACCTTTGAGGTTCTCAGCAGGTGGAAGATCCCCTCTATTCCTGTATTGTAAGACCAACTCTGTCCCTGCTCTTCTGTAAAGTTAGATTGAGGGAACAGTGTCTGGTTAGGGTTAAGAACATGTTTGATTTGGGTTAGGAATCATTCTGCTAGTTGTAGAATGGTATTGGGAACCTGCGATATTTATAATCATATATAGGTGAAATATATGTGTGCAAACAGAAATCTAAGTAAGATTTGAAGGCCAGAAGGGCATTGGGCCCTTGATTGGGATACTTAGCTTTGAATCACATTCTGCACAGATGTCTCAGATAAATAGATATACAATGGCATAGGACCTTGTACCTTGGATGATTGAATGTAGAAGAGAACATCCAGTCAAAAAGGGATAGTAGGTAAGATTAGGAAGCTAGTCGGTAGGTTTAGGAAGAAGAGTGAGTGTAAAATTTGGACCAAAAGTTCTTTAGCAATTGGGTGTCGGTTAGAGAGTGAATGTAAATGTCAGCACATGTGAAGAGTCAGTCACAATGATGAACTGGGGAAAAATATGTAGGAAAGCAGATATCAATAGAGACATTAGGAAATCAGGCAAAGTATAAGGTGAGTGATAAGATTAGACATTTTCAACAGGGTTGAGGTTGAATATGTAATCTTAGGAAGAAACAAGTGTGTAGTCACCAATAGGATTGACATTGGAGAGCATTAGGCAACCTGGAGAAGGAAGTTTTTAGTAATCCATGCTCACTTTCCAATTAGGCTTTGCTACAATCATAAGTGTGACCTTTGCATTTTGTGTCCAGAATATGACAGTGATAAAATGTATATGTAGATCAGGTGACATGAGTATTTCTTCCACCATTGCTGGGAGCAACATTTTGAAGATGTATTAATTAGTATTTGGGGGTACAAATAGGTGTACCCTGGGTGTATGAATATAGAGATAATGCATGAATAGACCATACTGTGAATAATTAATATGACTGTTTCCAATTTAAATAATGGATTGAGTTGATATCTGAAAGTATATACGAAATCTTATATTGATACACAATGATTCATTCCTACCAGTTATACATCTAATGGCAATATTAGGGTTATGGTTTACCCTGAAGGGTGTGTGAGTTTTGCTTCAAAAGTGATTATGGAAATGGAAAATCATGTGTTTGGAAAGAAGTCTCATGAACAAACCAGTCAAGAAACATGGAGGAATACATGTGTTCTGAAGCAGGAAGGGATTGAAAGTGAACCAAATGCCTAGAAATTTTTAAACTTCAGGATGAAATCTACATCCTATGATGTGCATCAGCTGAAGAAATAGTAAGGTACCAGTGTTGAATAAAAATGAACGTCAAAATACACATCATGTCCCATAGGAATCTACTTGCATTGATGTTAAACTGCGTCAGTTACTGTAGAAAGATTAGGATTTCTATGCACCATCCACTGAAGTTAGTTTTCAGTACTAGGAATAAAATATGTATTTCAGGTGGATAAATATTTCTGAGAATAATCTTGTGAAAGTCTATTATAAATCCACATATATGAACATGAATGAATTTAGGGAATGTATCATAAGACACATATATTTCATATTTTGAAAAATCTGGAGAGAGTTTGTGTGTGTGTGTGTATATATATCGATATGTACACACACACACAAAACACACACACAGACATTAAAAATTCGAAATATATATGCCATTCGAAATTCATGATGAAATATATATCATCCACAGATCCAAAAATATTTATTTTACTGAACATGGATTTTTGTATCCTGTTGTTCAAGTAGGAAGCTCACCCATAGGTTGAAGTTTCAGTTCCAACAGCGTTTGGGAGGAGTGATCTCTTCTCACAATTTGTATCTGCCAAGTCAGCCACCTCACAAGAATATACGTGGGATACCTGGTAGGATTCTTTATGTGCATGTAAAAATACATGTGCTGAATAGGCTACAGAGAAAGGGAGACAGGAATTCACATATTTGTTAACTTTAAAAACACATGGAGAACTATTTCTATTCAATTGGACTAGATTTATAACACCTACCCTTTATAATGCAAAAGGCAAGTGCAACTATACACCATGCCTCCTCTGAACTGCTTGTATTTCTATTCTGTTTGGGTTCTTTTTCTCCATCATATTAGGATTCATAGTCAGAGTCTAGTAGGGTATGGGTTAGTGTCAGGGAATCAGTATTTCAAATGGAAAATAGGAAATGAATCCAATGTGTATGCAAATACTTGCTACCAAAAATCTTCCCATTCTCATCCACAACAATGCCTTGACATGACCTTCGCCCCAAGGAAGAAGCAACTCGAGGGGAAGAGTTAGAAGGTCTGTGGATACATATGTGGAATGGAAAATGCTCAGGAGTTCCCAACCTTGGAGGTGGTAGAGGAGTTTCCATAAGTAAGGGACAGGGTAAACACTCCACAAACATGGAGCTCTGCTGGCCTAAAGACTTCCTGAGAAACTGCCTCTGAGGTTGGGCACTTGAAATATATGTTGTTGTCAGGAGCTTTAGCTTCCTTTGGAGTGAGACCATCAAAGCTGGGTCTGCATCTATGTGACCTGGAGGACATGGGTGCTGATTTTCTAATGAACATGAGGCAGAAGTGCTGAATTCTCTCTTTCTAGGTCCACAGTGGCCACTGGAGGCTAAGTGTCTCCCCGTGTGGACTGTGAAGCCATTAGGTCCTCCTCTACTTTTCGTGGTGTTTCTTGCTGCTGCACTGGGAGTTTGGTATTTGCTTCATGAAATATAAGGAGTTCAACTGGGACACAGTGCTGGAGGGATTTCTGTCACGTATGGTGGGTCAGGGTTCTAGGAGAATGCACCAACCAGTCTTCTATCCCACAGAGCTTGCCCCCTTGACCCTAGCAACCTGATTCTCAACATTGCCCTGAAACCTCTCCATATAACAAGATGCCTTTCCATATAAGTGTCTGCCGGCTGCACCATGTCAGTCACAAGCCATTTGGAAGCCAACGTCACATCCACATGGCCCTACCACAGATGTTTTATCACACTCCTGCACACCACTTCTCTAGGCCCACTACTCAGCAGGCCCCAACTTACTGGCATCTCTGTTCTACACCATTTTCATGAAACCCAGCCAATCAAGGCACTGTCTGGTACACTCCTGATCAGCAACAGGACATCCAAAGGTTCTCCAGTGCCACCTGGTCATGGGAACTTAAGAATTTCATGGTATTTATCTAGCCATTTTTCAAGGATGAAGTTGGAGGCACTGTGGGTTTCCATTCATTCAGGAACCATGAAATGGTGAGGAAGCTCATTTCAATGAAAGCTCTGGAGAACTCTCACAAACAAGGCTTCCCAAAGAGTGGCCAAAAGGTCGCAGGAAGCCAGGCCCATTGAGGTCTACCATGTGAGGTCCATGTGTGTTTTGACTCTCTATGATGGCTGCCAGGTCTGTAAGAATAACATCATGTGATATCCTGGCTGAATTTCCCAGTGCTTTGTGGAAAGCCAACCTGGGCCTAGATCTCAGTTTCCAACGGCGACTCTCATGCATGGCCTTCTAAAATCTCAACACAGTTCATGGCAATACTTCTCTGAGGTCAGTTCCAGAACTCAGTCTCCAAGGGAAATCACACCAGAGTTCACGCCAAGGTGGACCCAGTCATCTCTTCCAACCGCCACACAAAGGACCACAATTCCAACCAAAACACTGCCACATGGCCCTCATCTTCTTCCAAATACACACTCATCATAACCTCTGGCTGGAGGTTTCCATCAGGGGCGCAGCCCAAGACAGTGTCCACAATAAGCTCCCTTGCCCCTCATTTGCCTAATATCAGGGTGGCCTGGACAGCCTTCCTGTGCACCAGGAGTGATCAAAGAGGCCTGCCTTTAATACTGCTCTGCTTCTCCAATTTTAGGCCTACTGACTGCAGGCTATAGATTCTTTGTGTGAATTGGAGTCAGGAGAAAACCCAAGCACCTATGGGCTAGCCTCTGCAGGGCTTTGAAGAACTCATTTGACCCAAAGGATCCCTATGCTCTCTTGATGGAGGTCAGGAACCTTACAGAGGAAGGCGAGAAACTTCATCCAAAATGACTGCTTTTTTGCCATTTTGGTTTGGATGCACACATGGGATCTTTCTTCAATCCATCAGGTGCTGACAATCTAAGCCACAGCCTCACACAGGGCCAAGAGGCTGATTCAGACACATCCCTTTGCAAAGCAATGAAGCAAAGAGCCACAGGTGATGCCCATTCATTTCCATTTGAAAACTGTTTTCTTGAGGCTTCACAAAGGGGTGCCCTGAGGCAAAGGCCTTCCTGACATTCAGGGCAACAGAACAATAGGTAAGCAAAAGGCCCAAAGCAGGCTTTCTCCACTGAGACTTTACTGGTCCCACTGATATCTGAGTTTTCTGAGATGCTCACCAATCCTTTCAGCTCTCCAGTACATGGCCATGTCAAAGAGCTTGGAGGTGGTACATATCTTGGACACAAAACCATGAGCCTATTCTGGAGAGTGGCCAGAATGCAGGAAGAAAACAGAAACTTAGGAAGATAGTAGGTGTTGCCCATCCATCAGGCAAGCCACAGTCCATTCATAAATTGGGCAGGATGAATACTGGGAAGCTTTCTACTAGACAGGACACATCCATTGATGCATTCTCTTTTCTAATGTCTACAACCAGGGACACAGTGAGATACACAAACTTAGAAACACTCGCCTTGTCAAAAGACTTACTGGAAACAGTCCACTCCAAACAAACAAACCGCCTTTCCTACCTATTCTCAGAACATGACACAAATCCACAAACTCACCCCCACACCCACAAAGGCACCTCCTTCCCCCAAGTAGGTCTGTGACTACCCGGAGTGTCGTCTGACTGCTGGGCCGTACTATGTTGCCCCGAAATGGCCTGTCCTGTCTCTGATCTGGCCTCCTTGGCCAACTCTGTGAAGTTGTCAGGAGCCAGCGGTGAGCCATGACCTGCTTTCTCAGGCAAGGCCCTCTTCAGTGCTTTCCTGGCATTTGGCCATTGTCACATCAGTAGGGACCAAGGAAGACTGACTCTGTCCTTGGTAAATCCAAACAAGTGAGCCCACTGGGACTGGGACTGGGACTGCCTCTGGGTGCCTGGCTTCCTGGATCCCAAGTTCAGAGAGTTCCATCACCAAGGAAGTGAGGTGAGGTCACTTCCTTCAGGAACTGAATGAGGTCACTGCCTGGCAACCACTGTGTCCTAACAGTTGCTTGCAAGGGTCCCAGGAGATGGAGGCTGCCCCTGCTTCCTGTGACACTTTCACAAGTTAGAATGGAATATCAACCATAGGCACCAAGGAACAGCTCTCCACACAGGCCTGGTTTGGTCCATCTTGTCTACATTAAGAAGAGAGAGGCTCATTCAGACACATCCCTTCATCCTGACCAGGTTGTTTGCCATGGAAGATGACTTTTGCTCTCTCAGGCCCTTCATAGCTGCCTACATCTTCTCCAGGGTTCAATCTGCATGGACCTTTGAGGTTTTCAGCAGGTGGAAGATCCCCTCTATTCCTGTATTGTAAGACCAACTCTGTCCCTGCTCTTCTGTAAAGTTAGATTGAGGGAACAGTGTCTGGTTAGGGTTAAGAACATGTTTGATTTGGGTTAGGAATCATTCTGCTAGTTGTAGAATGGTATTGGGAACCTGCGATATTTATAATCATATATAGGTGAAATATATGTATGCAAACAGAAATCTAAGTAAGATTTGAAGGCCAGAAGGGCATTGGGCCCTTGACTGGGATACTTAGCTTTGAATCACATTCTGCACAGATGTCTCAGATAAATAGATATACAATGGCATAGGACCTTGTACCTTGGATGATTGAATGTAGAAGAGAACATCCAGTCAAAAAGGGATAGTAGGTAAGATTAGGAAGCTAGTCGGTAGGTTTAGGAAGAAGAGTGAGTGTAAAATTTGGACCAAAAGTTCTTTAGCAATTGGGTGTCGGTTAGAGAGTGAAAGTAAATGTCAGCACATGTGAAGAGTCAGTCACAATGATGAACTGGGGAAAAATATGTAGGAAAGCAGATATCAATAGAGACATTAGGTAATCAGGCAAAGTATAAGGTGAGTGATAAGATTAGACATTTTCAACAGGGTTGAGGTTGAATATGTAATCTTAGGAAGAAACAAGTGTGTAGTCACCAATAGGATTGACATTGGAGAGCATTAGGCAACCTGGAGAAGGAAGTTTTTAGTAATCCATGCTCACTTTCCAATTAGGCTTTGCTACAATCATAAGTGTGACCTTTGCATTTTGTGTCCAGAATATGACAGTGATAAAATGTATATGTAGATCAGGTGACATGAGTATTTCTTCCACCATTGCTGGGAGCAACATTTTGAAGATGTATTAATTAGTATTTGGGGGTACAAATAGGTGTACCCTGGGTGTATGAATATAGAGATAATGCATGAATAGACCATACTGTGAATAATTAATATGACTGTTTCCAATTTAAATAATGGTTTGAGTTGATATCTGAAAGTATATACGAAATCTTATATTGATACACAATGATTCATTCCTACCAGTTATACATCTAATGGCAATATTAGGGTTATGGTTTACCCTGAAGGGTGTGTGAGTTTTGCTTCAAAAGTGATTATGGAAATGGAAAATCATGTGTTTGGAAAGAAGTCTCATGAACAAACCAGTCAAGAAACATGGAGGAATACATGTGTTCTGAAGCAGGAAGGGATTGAAAGTGAACCAAATGCCTAGAAATTTTTAAACTTCAGGATGAAATCTACATCCTATGATGTGCATCAGCTGAAGAAATAGTAAGGTACCAGTGTTGAATAAAAATGAACGTCAAAATACACATCATGTCCCATAGGAATCTACTTGCATTGATGTTAAACTGCGTCAGTTACTGTAGAAAGATTAGGATTTCTATGCACCATCCACTGAAGTTAGTTTTCAGTACTAGGAATAAAATATGTATTTCAGGTGGATAAATATTTCTGAGAATAATCTTGTGAAAGTCGATTATAAATCCACATATATGAACATGAATGAATTTAGGGAATGTATCATAAGACACATATATTTCATATTTTGAAAAATCTGGAGAGAGTTTGTGTGTGTGTGTGTATATATATCGATATGTACACACACACACAAAACACACACACAGACATTAAAAATTCGAAATATATATGCCATTCGAAATTCATGATGAAATATATATCATCCACAGATCCAAAAATATTTATTTTACTGAACATGGATTTTTGTATCCTGTTGTTCAAGTAGGAAGCTCACCCATAGGTTGAAGTTTCAGTTCCAACAGCGTTTGGGAGGAGTGATCTCTTCTCACAATTTGTATCTGCCAAGTCAGCCACCTCACAAGAATATACGTGGGATACCTGGTAGGATTCTTTATGTGCATGTAAAAATACATGTGCTGAATAGGCTACAGAGAAAGGGAGACAGGAATTCACATATTTGTTAACTTTAAAAACACATGGAGAACTATTTCTATTCAATTGGACTAGATTTATAACACCTACCCTTTATAATGCAAAAGGCAAGTGCAACTATACACCATGCCTCCTCTGAAATGCTTGTATTTCTATTCTGTTTGGGTTCTTTTTCTCCATCATATTAGGATTCATAGTCAGAGTCTAGTAGGGTATGGGTTAGTGTCAGGGAATCAGTATTTCAAATGGAAAATAGGAAATGAATCCAATGTGTATGCAAATACTTGCTACACAAAAATCTTCCCATTCTCATCCACAACAATGCCTTGACATGACCTTCGCCCCAAGGAAGAAGCAACTCGAGGGGAAGAGTTAGAAGGTCTGTGGATACATATGTGGAATGGAAAATGCTCAGGAGTTCCCAACCTTGGAGGTGGTAGAGGAGTTTCCATAAGTAAGGGACAGGGTAAACACTCCACAAACATGGAGCTCTGCTGGCCTAAAGACTTCCTGAGAAACTGCCTCTGAGGTTGGGCACTTGAAATATATGTTGTTGTCAGGAGCTTTAGCTTCCTTTGGAGTGAGACCATCAAAGCTGGGTCTGCATCTATGTGACCTGGAGGACATGGGTGCTGATTTTCTAATGAACATGAGGCAGAAGTGCTGAATTCTCTCTTTCTAGGTCCACAGTGGCCACTGGAGGCTAAGTGTCTCCCCGTGTGGACTGTGAAGCCATTAGGTCCTCCTCTACTTTTCGTGGTGTTTCTTGCTGCTGCACTGGGAGTTTGGTATTTGCTTCATGAAATATAAGGAGTTCAACTGGGACACAGTGCTGGAGGGATTTCTGTCACGTGTGGTGGGTCAGGGTTCTAGGAGAATGCACCAACCAGTCTTCTATCCCACAGAGCTTGCCCCCTTGACCCTAGCAACCTGATTCTCAACATTGCCCTGAAACCTCTCCATATAACAAGATGCCTTTCCATATAAGTGTCTGCCGGCTGCACCATGTCAGTCACAAGACATTTGGAAGCCAATGTCACATCCACATGGCCCTACCACAGATGTTTTATCACACTCCTGCACACCACTTCTCTAGGCCCACTACTCAGCAGGCCCCAACTTACTGGCATCTCTGTTCTACACCATTTTCATGAAACCCAGCCAATCAAGGCACTGTCTGGTACACTCCTGATCAGCAACAGGACATCCAAAGGTT
Organism: Urocitellus parryii; assembly: GCF_045843805.1. Classification (NCBI taxonomy): domain Eukaryota; kingdom Metazoa; phylum Chordata; class Mammalia; order Rodentia; family Sciuridae; genus Urocitellus; species Urocitellus parryii. The sequence goes on along the minus strand of NC_135537.1, from coordinate 114,855,579 downwards.
CTCCAGTGCCACCTGGTCATGGGAACTTAAGAATTTCATGGTATTTATCTAGCCATTTTTCAAGGATGAAGTTGGAGGCACTGTGGGTTTCCATTCATTCAGGAACCATGAAATGGTGAGGAAGCTCATTTCAATGAAAGCTCTGGAGAACTCTCACAAACAAGGCTTCCCAAAGAGTGGCCAAAAGGTCGCAGGAAGCCAGGCCCATTGAGGTCTACCATGTGAGGTCCATGTGTGTTTTGACTCTCTATGATGGCTGCCAGGTCTGTAAGAATAACATCATGTGATATCCTGGCTGAATTTCCCAGTGCTTTGTGGAAAGCCAACCTGGGCCTAGATCTCAGTTTCCAACGGCGACTCTCATGCATGGCCTTCTAAAATCTCAACACAGTTCATGGCAATACTTCTCTGAGGTCAGTTCCAGAACTCAGTCTCCAAGGGAAATCACACCAGAGTTCACGCCAAGGTGGACCCAGTCATCTCTTCCAACCGCCACACAAAGGACCACAATTCCAACCAAAACACTGCCACATGGCCCTCATCTTCTTCCAAATACACACTCATCATAACCTCTGGCTGGAGGTTTCCATCAGGGGCGCAGCCCAAGACAGTGTCCACAATAAGCTCCCTTGCCCCTCATTTGCCTAATATCAGGGTGGCCTGGACAGCCTTCCTGTGCACCAGGAGTGATCAAAGAGGCCTGCCTTTAATACTGCTCTGCTTCTCCAATTTTAGGCCTACTGACTGCAGGCTATAGATTCTTTGTGTGAATTGGAGTCAGGAGAAAACCCAAGCACCTATGGGCTAGCCTCTGCAGGGTTTGAAGAACTCATTTGACCCAAAGGATCCCTATGCTCTCTTGATGGAGGTCAGGAACCTTACAGAGGAAGGCGAGAAACTTCATCCAAAATGACTGCTTTTTTGCCATTTTGGCTTTGGATGCACACATGGGATCTTTCTTCAATCCATCAGGTGCTGACAATCTAAGCCACAGCCTCACACAGGGCCAAGAGGCTGATTCAGACACATCCCTTTGCAAAGCAATGAAGCAAAGAGCCACAGGTGATGCCATTCATTTCCATTTGAAAACTGTTTTCTTGAGGCTTCACAAAGGGGTGCCCTGAGGCAAAGGCCTTCCTGACATTCAGGGCAACAGAACAATAGGTAAGCAAAAGGCCCAAAGCAGGCTTTCTCCTCTGAGACTTTACTGGTCCCACTGATATCTGAGTTTTCTGAGATGCTCACCAATCCTTTCAGCTCTCCAGTACATGGCCATGTCAAAGAGCTTGGAGGTGGTACATATCTTGGACACAAAACCATGAGCCTATTCTGGAGAGTGGCCAGAATGCAGGAAGAAAACAGAAACTTAGGAAGATAGTAGGTGTTGCCCATCCATAAGGCAAGCCACAGTCCATTCATAAATTGGGCAGGATGAATACTGGGAAGCTTTCTACTAGACAGGACACATCCATTGATGCATTCTCTTTTCTAATGTCTACAACCAGGGACACAGTGAGATACACAAACTTAGAAACACTCGCCTTGTCAAAAGACTTACTGGAAACAGTCCACTCCAAACAAACAAACCGCCTTTCCTACCTATTCTCAGAACATGACACAAATCCACAAACTCACCCCCACACCCACAAAGGCACCTCCTTCCCCCAAGTAGGTCTGTGACTACCCGGAGTGTCGTCTGACTGCTGGGCCGTACTATGTTGCCCCGAAATGGCCTGTCCTGTCTCAGATCTGGCCTCCTTGGCCAACTCTGTGAAGTTGTCAGGAGCCAGCGGTGAGCCACGACCTGCTTTCTCAGGCAAGGCCCTCTTCAGTGCTTTCCTGGCATTTGGCCATCCTCACATCAGTAGGGACCAAGAAAGACTGACTCTGTCCTTGGTAAATCCAAACAAGTGAGCCCACTGGGACTGGGACTGGGACTGCTCTGGGTGCCTGGCTTCCTGGATCCCAAGTTCAGATAGTTCCATCACCAAGGAAGTGAGGTGAGGTCACTTCCTTCAGGAACTGAATGATGTCACTGCCTGGCAACCACTGTGTCCTAACAGTTGCTTGCAAGGGTCCCAGGAGATGGAGGCTGCCCCTGCTTCCTGTGACACTTTCACAAGTTAGAATGGAATATCAACCATAGGCACCAAGGAACAGCTCTCCACACAGGCCTGGTTTGGTTAATCTTGTCTACAATTAGAAGAGAGAGGCTCATTCAGACACATCCCTTCATCCTGACCAGGTTGTTTGCCATGGAAGATGACTTTGGCTCTCTCAGGTCCTTCATCGCTGCCTACATCTTCCCCAGGGTTCATTTCTGCATGGACCTTTGAGGTTTTCAGCAGGTGGAAGATCCCCTCCATTCCTGTATTGTAAGACTTACTCTGTCCCTGCTCTTCTGTAAAGTTAGATTGAGGGAACAGTGTCTGGTTAGGGTTAAGAACATGTTCGATTTGGGTTAGGAATCATTCTGCTAGTTGTAGAATGGTATTGGGAACCTGCGATATTTATAATCATATATAGGTGAAATATATGTATGCAAACAGAAATCTAAGTAAGATTTGAAGGCCAGAAGGGCATTGGGCCCTTGATTGGGATACTTAGCTTTGAATCACATTCTGCACAGATGTCTCAGATAAATTGATATACAATGGCATAGGACCTTGTACCTTGGATGATTGAATGTAGAAGAGAACATCCAGTCAAAAAGGGATAGTAGGTAAGATTAGGAAGCTAGTCGGTAGGTTTAGGAAGAAGAGTGAGTGTAAAATTTGGACCAAAAGTTCTTTAGCAATTGGGTGTCGGTTAGAGAGTGAATGTAAATATCAGCACATGTGAAGAGTCAGTCACAATGATGAACTGGGGAAAAATATGTAGGAAAGCAGATATCAATAGAGACATTAGGAAATCAGGCAAAGTATAAGGTGAGTGATAGGATTAGACATTTTCAACAGGGTTGAGGTTGCATAAGTAATCTTAGGTAGAAAAAAGTGTGTTGTCACCAATAGTATTGACATTGGAGAGCATTAGGCAACCTGGAGAAGAAAGTTTTTAGTAATCCATGCTCACTTTCCAATTAGGCTTTGCTACAATCATAAGTGTGACCTTTGCATTTTGTGTCCAGAATATCACAGTGATAAAATGTATATGTAGATCAGGTGACATGAGTACTTCTTCCACCATTGCTGGGAGCAATATGTTGAAGACGTATTAATTAGTATTTGGGGGTACAAATAGGTGTACCCTGGGTGTATGAATATAGAGATAATGCATGAATATACCATACTGTGAATAAATAATATGACTGCTTCCAATTTAAATAATGGATTGAGTTGATATCTGAAAGTATATACGAAATCTTATATTGATACACAATGATTCATTCCTACCGTTATACATCTAATGGCAATATTAGGGTTATGGTTTACCCTGAAGGGTGTGTGAGTTTTGCTTCAAAAGTGATTATGGAAATGGAAAATCATGTGTTTGGAAAGAAGTCTCATGAACAAACCAGTCAAGAAACATGGAGGAATACATGTGTTCTGAATCAGGAAGGGATTGAAAGTGAACCAAATGCCTAGAAATTTTTAAACTTGAGGATGAAATATACATCTTATGATGTGCATCAGCTGAAGAAATAGTAAGGTACCAGTGTTGAATAAAAATGAACGTCAAAATACACATCATGTCCCATAGGAATCTACTTGCATTGATGTTAAACTGGGTCAGTTACTGTAGAAAGATTAGGATTTCTATGCACCATCCACTGAAGTTAGTTTTCAGTACTAGGAATAAAATATGTATTTCAGGTGGATAAATATTTCTGAGAATAATCTTGTGAAAGTCGATTATAAATCCACATATATGAACATGAATGAATTTAGGGAATGTATCATAAGACACATATATTTCATATTTTGAAAAATCTGGAGAGAGTTTGTGTGTGTGTGTATATATATATATCTATATATACACACACACACACAAAACACACACACACAGGCATTAAAAATTCGAAATATATATGCCATTCGAAATTCATGATGAAATATATATCATCCACAGATCCAAAAATATTTATTTTACTGAACATGGATTTTTGTATCCTGTTGTTCAAGTAGGAAGCTCACCCATAGGTTGAAGTTTCAGTTCCAACAGCGTTTGGGAGGAGTGATCTCTTCTCACAATTTGTATCTGCCAAGTCAGCCACCTCACAAGAATATATGTGGGATACCAGGTAGGATTCTTTATGTGCATGTAAAAATACATGTGCTGAATAGGCTACAGAGAAAGGGAGACAGGAATTCACATATTTGTTAACTTTAAAAACACATGGAGAACTATTTCTATTCAATTGGACTAGATTTATAACACCTACCCTTTATAATGCAAAAGGCAAGTGCAACTATACACCATGCCTCCTCTGAACTGCTTGTATTTCTATTCTGTTTGGGTTATTTTTCTCCATCATATTAGGATCATAGTCAGAGTCTAGTAGGGTATGGGTTAGTGTCAGGGAATCAGTATTTCAAGTGGAAAATAGGAAATGAATCCAATGTGTATCCAAGTACGTGCTACACAAAAATCTTCCCACTCTCATCCAGAACAATGCCTTGACATGACCTTCGCCCCAAGGAAGAAGCAACTCGAGGGGAAGAGTTAGAAAATCTGTGGATACATATGTGGAATGGAAAATGCTCAGGAGTTCCCAACCTTGGTGGTGGTAGAGGAGTTTCCATAAGTAAGGGACAGGGTAAACACTCCACAAACATGGAGCTCTGCTGGCCTAAAGACTTCGTGAGAAACTGCCTCTGAGGTTGGGCACTTGAAATATATGTTGTTGTCAGGAACTTTAGATTCCTTTGTAGTGAGACCATCAAAGCTGGGTCTGCATCTATGTGACCTGGAGGACATGGTTGCTGATTTTCCAATGAACATGAGGCAGAAGTGATGAATTCTCTCTTTGTAGGTCCACAGTGGCCACTGGAGGCTAAGTGTCTCCCCGTGTGGACTGTGAAGAAATTTGGTCCTCCTGTACTTTTCGTGGTGTTTCTTGCTGCTGTACTGGGAGTTTGGTATTTGCTTCATGAAATACAAGGAGTTCAACTGGGACACAGTGCTGGAGGGAGTTCTGTCACGTGTGGTGGGTCAGGGTCCTAGGAGAATGCACCAACCAGTCTTCTATCCCACAGAGCTCGCCCCTTGACCCTAGCAACCTGATTCTGAACATTGCCCTGAAACCTCTCCATATAACAAGATGCCTTTCCATATAAGTGTCTGCCGGCTGCACCATGTCAGTCACAAGCCATTTGGAAGCCAATGTCAGATCCACATGGCCCTACCACAGATGTTTTATCACACTCCTGCACACCACTTCTCTAGGCCCACTACTCAGCAGGCCCCAACTTACTGGCATCTCTGTTCTACACCATTTTCATGAAACCCAGCCAATCAAGGCACTGTCTGGTACACTCCTGATCAGCAACAGGACATCCAAAGGTTCTCCAGTGCCACCTGGTCATGGGAACTTAAGAATTTCATGGTATTTATCTAGCCATTTTTCAAGGATGAAGTTGGAGACACTGTGGGTTTCCATTCATTCAGGAACCATGAAATGGTGAGGAAGCTCATTTCAATGAAAGCTCTGGAGAACTCTCACAAACAAGGCTTCCCAAAGAGTGGCCAAAAGGTCGCAGGAAGCCAGGCCCATTGAGGTCTACCATGTGAGGTCCATGTGTGTTTTGACTCTGAACGATGGCTGCCAGGTCTGTAAGAATAAAATCATGTGATATCCTGGCTGAGATTCCCAGTGCTCTATGGAAAGCCAACCTGGGCCTAGATCTCAGTTTCCAAGGGCTACTCTCATGAGTGGCCTACTAAAATCTCAACACAGTTCATGGCAATACTTCTCTGAGGTCAGTTCCAGAACTCAGTCTCCAAGGGGAATCACACCAGAGTTCACGCCAAGGTGGACCCAGTCATCTCTTCCAACCGCCACACAAAGGACCACAATTCCAACCAAAACACTGCCACATGGCCCTCATCTTCTTCCATATACACACTCATCATAACCTCTGGCTGGAGGTTTCCATCAGGGGCGCAGCCCAAGACAGTGTCCACAATAAGCTCCCTTGCCCCTCATTTGCCTAATATCACGGTGGCCTGGACAGCCTTCCTGTGCACCAGGAGTGATCACATAGGCCTGCCTTTAATACTGCTCTGCTTCTCCAATTTGAGGCCTACTGACTGCGGGCTGTAGATTCTTTGTGTGAATTGGAGTCAGGAGAAAACCCAAGCACCTATGGGCTAGCCTCTGCAGGGCTTTGAAGAACTCATTTGACCCAAAGGATCCCTATGCTCTCTTGATGGAGGTCAGGAACCTTACAGAGGAAGGCGAGAGACTTCATCCAAAATGACTGCTTTTTTGCCATTTTGGCTTTGGATGCACACATGGGATCTTTCTTCAATCCATCAGGTGCTGACAATCTAAGCCACAGCCTCACACAGGGCCAAGAGGCTGATTCAGACACATCCCTTTACAAAGCAATGAAGCAAAGAGCCACAGGTGATGCCCATTCATTTCCATTTGAAAACTGTTTTCTTGAGGCTTCACAAAGGGGTGCCCTGAGGCAAAGGCCTTCCTGACATTCAGGGCAACAGAACAATAGGTAAGCAAATGGCCCAAAGCAGGCTTTCTCCACTGAGACTTTACTGGTCCCACTGATATCTGAGTTTTCTGAGATGCTCACCATTCCTTTCAGCTCTCCAGTACTTGGCCATGTCACAGAGCTTGGAGGTGGTACATATCTTGGACACAAAACCATGAGCCTATTCTGGAGAGTGGCCACAATGCAGGAAGAAAACAGGAACTTAGGAAGATAGTAGGTGTTGCCCATCCATCAGGCAAGCTGCAGTCCATTCATAAATTGGGCAGGATGAATACTGGGAAGCTTTCTACTAGACAGGACACATCCATTGATGCATTCTCTTTTCTAATGTCTACAACCAGGGACACAGTGAGATACACAAACTTAGAAACACTCGCCTTGTCAAAAGACTTACTGGAAACAGTCCACTCCAAACAAACAAACCGCCTTTCCTACCTATTCTCAGAACATGACACAAATCCACAAACTCACCCCCACACCCACAAAGGCACCTCCTTCCCCCAAGTAGGTCTGTGACTACCCGGAGTGTCGTCTGACTGCTGGGCCATACTATGTTGCCCCGAAATGGCCTGTCCTGTCTCAGATCTGGCCTCCTTGGCCAACTCTGTGAAGTTGTCAGGAGCCAGCAGTGAGCCACGACCTGCTTTCTCAGGCAAGGCCCTCTTCAGTGCTTTCCTGGCATTTGGCCATCCTCACATCAGTAGGGACCAAGGAAGACTGACTCTGTCCTTGGTAAATCCAAACAAGTGAGCCCACTGGGACTGGGACTGGGACTGCCTCTGGGTGCCTGGCTTCCTGGATCCCAAGTTCAGAGAGTTCCATCACCAAGGAAGTGAGGTGAGGTCACTTCCTTCAGGAACTGTATGAGGTCACTGCCTGGCAACCACTGTGTCCTAACAGTTGCTTGCAAGGGTCCCAGGAGATGGAGGCTGCCCCTGCTTCCTGTGACACTTTCACAAGTTAGAATGGAATATCAACCATAGGCACCAAGGAACAGCTCTCCACACAGGGCTGGTTGGGTCCATCTTGTCTACATTAAGAAGAGAGAGGCTCATTCAGACACATCCCTTCATCCTGACCAGGTTGTTTGCCATGGAAGATGACTTTGGCTCTCTCAGGTCCTTCATAGTTGCCTACATCTTCTCCAGGGTTCATTTCTGCATGGACCTTTGAGGTTCTCAGCAGGTGGAAGATCCCCTCCATTCCTGTATTGTAAGACCAACTCTGTCCCTGCTCTTCTGTAAAGTTAGATTGAGGGAACAGTGTCTGGTTAGGGTTAAGAACATGTTCGATTTGGGTTAGGAATCATTCTGCTAGTTGTAGAATGGTATTGGGAACCTGCGATATTTATAATCATATATAGGTGAAATATATGTATGCAAACAGAAATCTAAGTAAGATTTGAAGGCCAGAAGGGCATTGGGCCCTTGATTGGGATACTTAGCTTTGAATCACATTCTGCAAAGATGTCTCAGATAAATAGATATACAATGGCATAGGACCTTGTACCTTGGATGATTGAATGTAGAAGAGAACATCCAGTCAAAAAGGGATAGTAGGTAAGATTAGGAAGCTAGTCGGTAGGTTTAGGAAGAAGAGTGAGTGTAAAATTTGGACCAAAAGTTCTTTAGCAATTGGGTGTCGGTTAGAGAGTGAATGTAAATATCAGCACATGTGAAGAGTCAGTCACAATGATGAACTGGGGAAAAATATGTAGGAAAGCAGATATCAATAGAGACATTAGGAAATCAGGCAAAGTATAAGGTGAGTGATAGGATTAGACATTTTCAACAGGGTTGAGGTTGCATAAGTAATCTTAGGTAGAAAAAAGTGTGTTGTCACCAATAGGATTGACATTGGAGAGCATTAGGCAACCTGGAGAAGAAAGTTTTTAGTAATCCATGCTCACTTTCCAATTAGGATTTGCTACAATCATAAGTGTGACCTTTGCATTTTGTGTCCAGAATATCACAGTGATAAAATGTATATGTAGATCAGGTGACATGAGTACTTCTTCCACCATTGCTGGGAGCAATATGTTGAAGACGTATTAATTAGTATTTGGGGGTACAAATAGGTGTACCCTGGGTGTATGAATATAGAGATAATGCATGAATAGACCATACTGTGAATAAATAATATGACTGCTTCCAATTTAAATAATGGATTGAGTTGATATCTGAAAGTATATAGGAAATCTTATATTGATACACAATGATTCATTCCTACCAGTTATACATCTAATGGCAATATTAGGGTTATGGTTTACCCTGAAGGGTGTGTGAGTTTTGCTTCAAAAGTGATTATGGAAATGGAAAATCATGTGTTTGGAAAGAAGTCTCATGAACAAACCAGTCAAGAAACATGGAGGAATACATGTGTTCTGAATCAGGAAGGGATTGAAAGTGAACCAAATGCCTAGAAATTTTTAAACTTCAGGATGAAATATACATCCTATGATGTGCATCAGCTGAAGAAATAGTAAGGTACCAGTGTTGAATAAAAATGAACGTCAAAATACACATCATGTCCCATAGGAATCTACTTGCATTGATGTTAAACTGGGTCAGTTACTGTAGAAAGATTAGGATTTCTATGCACCATCCACTGAAGTTAGTTTTCAGTACTAGGAATAAAATATGTATTTCAGGTGGATAAATATTTCTGAGAATAATCTTGTGAAAGTCGATTATAAATCCACATATATGAACATGAATGAATTGAGGGAATGTATCATAAGACACATATATTTCATATTTTGAAAAATCTGGAGAGAGTTTGTGTGTGTGTGTATATATATATCGATATGTACACACACACACAAAACACACACACAGACATTAAAAATTCGAAATATATATGCCATTCGAAATTCATGATGAAATATATATCATCCACAGATCCAAAAATATTTATTTTACTGAACATGGATTTTTGTATCCTGTTGTTCAAGTAGGAAGCTCACCCATAGGTTGAAGTTTCAGTTCCAACAGCGTTTGGGAGGAGTGATCTCTTCTCACAATTTGTATCTGCCAAGTCAGCCACCTCACAAGAATATACGTGGGATACCTGGTAGGATTCTTTATGTGCATGTAAAAATACATGTGCTGAATAGGCTACAGAGAAAGGGAGACAGGAATTCACATATTTGTTAACTTTAAAAACACATGGAGAACTATTTCTATTCAATTGGACTAGATTTATAACACCTACCCTTTATAATGCAAAAGGCAAGTGCAACTATACACCATGCCTCCTCTGAACTGCTTGTATTTCTATTCTGTTTGGGTTCTTTTTCTCCATCATATTAGGATTCATAGTCAGAGTCTAGTAGGGTATGGGTTAGTGTCAGGGAATCAGTATTTCAAATGGAAAATAGGAAATGAATCCAATGTGTATGCAAATACTTGCTACACAAAAATCTTCCCATTCTCATCCACAACAATGCCTTGACATGACCTTCGCCCCAAGGAAGAAGCAACTCGAGGGGAAGAGTTAGAAGATCTGTGGATACATATGTGGAATGGAAAATGCTCAGGAGTTCCCAACCTTGGAGGTGGTAGAGGAGTTTCCATAAGTAAGGGACAGGGTAAACACTCCACAAACATGGAGCTCTGCTGGCCTAAAGACTTCGTGAGAAACTGCCTCTGAGGTTGGGCACTTGAAATATATGTTGTTGTCAGGAGCTTTAGCTTCCTTTGGAGTGAGACCATCAAAGCTGGGTCTGCATCTATGTGACCTGGAGGACATGGGTGCTGATTTTCTAATGAACATGAGGCAGAAGTGCTGAATTCTCTCTTTCTAGGTCCACAGTGGCCACTGGAGGCTAAGTGTCTCCCCGTGTGGACTGTGAAGCCATTTGGTCCTCCTCTACTTTTCGTGGTGTTTCTTGCTGCTGCACTGGGAGTTTGGTATTTGCTTCATGAAATATAAGGAGTTCAACTGGGACACAGTGCTGGAGGGATTTCTGTCACGTGTGGTGGGTCAGGGTCCTAGGAGAATGCACCAACCAGTCTTCTATCCCACAGAGCTTGCCCCCTTGACCCTAGCAACCTGATTCTGAACATTGCCCTGAAACCTCTCCATATAACAAGATGCCTTTCCATATAAGTGTCTGCCGGCTGCACCATGTCAGTCACAAGACATTTGGAAGCCAATGTCACATCCACATGGCCCTACCACAGATGTTTTATCACACTCCTGCACACCATTTCTCTAGGCCCACTACTCAGCAGGCCCCAACTTACTGGCATCTCTGTTCTACACCATTTTCATGAAACCCAGCCAATCAAGGCACTGTCTGGTACACTCCTGATCAGCAATAGGACATCCAAAGGTTCTCCAGTGCCACCTGGTCATGGGAACTTAAGAATTTCATGGTATTTATCTAGCCATTTTTCAAGGATGAAGTTGGAGGCACTGTGGGTTTCCATTCATTCAGGAACCATGAAATGGTGAGGAAGCTCATTTCAATGAAAGCTCTGGAGAACTCTCACAAACAAGGCTTCCCAAAGAGTGGCCAAAAGGTCGCAGGAAGCCAGGCCCATTGAGGTCTACCATGTGAGGTCCATGTGTGTTTTGACTCTCTATGATGGCTGCCAGGTCTGTAAGAATAACATCATGTGATATCCTGGCTGAATTTCCCAGTGCTTTGTGGAAAGCCAACCTGGGCCTAGATCTCAGTTTCCAACGGCGACTCTCATGCATGGCCTTCTAAAATCTCAACACAGTTCATGGCAATACTTCTCTGAGGTCAGTTCCAGAACTCAGTCTCCAAGGGAAATCACACCAAAGTTCACGCCAAGGTGGACCCAGTCATCTCTTCCAACCGCCACACAAAGGACCACAATTCCAACCAAAACACTGCCACATGGCCCTCATCTTCTTCCAAATACACACTCATCATAACCTCTGGCTGGAGGTTTCCATCAGGGGCGCAGCCCAAGACAGTGTCCACAATAAGCTCCCTTGCCCCTCATTTGCCTAATATCAGGGTGGCCTGGACAGCCTTCCTGTGCACCAGGAGTGATCAAATAGGCCTGCCTTTAATACTGCTCTGCTTCTCCAATTTGAGGCCTACTGACTGCGGGCTATAGCTTCTTTGTGTGAATTGGAGTCAGGAGAAAACCCAAGCACCTATGGGCTAGCCTCTGCAGGGCTTTGAAGAACTCATTTGACCCAAAGGATCCCTATGCTCTCTTGATGGAGGTCAGGAACCTTACAGAGGAAGGCGAGAGACTTCATCCAAAATGACTGCTTTTTTGCCATTTTGGCTTTGGATGCACACATGGGATCTTTCTTCAATCCATCAGGTGCTGACAATCTAAGCCACAGCCTCACACAGGGCCAAGAGGCTGATTCAGACACATCCCTTTGCAAAGCAATGAAGCAAAGAGCCACAGGTGATGCCATTCATTTCCATTTGAAAACTGTTTTCTTGAGGCTTCACAAAGGGGTGCCCTGAGGCAAAGGCCTTCCTGACATTCAGGGCAACAGAACAATAGGTAAGCAAAAGGCCCAAAGCAGGCTTTCTCCTCTGAGACTTTACTGGTCCCACTGATATCTGAGTTTTCTGAGATGCTCACCAATCCTTTCAGCTCTCCAGTACATGGCCATGTCAAAGAGCTTGGAGGTGGTACATATCTTGGACACAAAACCATGAGCCTATTCTGGAGAGTGGCCAGAATGCAGGAAGAAAACGGAAACTTAGGAAGATAGTAGGTGTTGCCCATCCATCAGGCAAGCCACAGTCCATTCATAAATTGGGCAGGATGAATACTGGGAAGCTTTCTACTAGACAGGACACATCCATTGATGCATTCTCTTTTCTAATGTCTACAACCAGGGACACAGTGAGATACACAAACTTAGAAACACTCGCCTTGTCAAAAGACTTACTGGAAACAGTCCACTCCAAACAAACAAACCGCCTTTCCTAACTATTCTCAGAACATGACACAAATCCACAAACTCACCCCCACACCCAAAAAGGCACCTCCTTCCCCCAAGTAGGTCTGTGACTACCCGGAGTGTCGTCTGACTGCTGGGCCGTACTATGTTGCCCCGAAATGGCCTGTCCTGTCTCTGATCTGGCCTCCTTGGCCAACTCTGTGAAGTTGTCAGGAGCCAGCGGTGAGCCATGACCTGCTTTCTCAGGCAAGGCCCTCTTCAGTGCTTTCCTGGCATTTGGCCATTGTCACATCAGTAGGGACCAAGGAAGACTGACTCTGTCCTTGGTAAATCCAAACAAGTGAGCCCACTGGGACTGGGACTGGGACTGCCTCTGGGTGCCTGGCTTCCTGGATCCCAAGTGCAGAGAGTTCCATCACCAAGGAAGTGAGGTGAGGTCACTTCCTTCAGGAACTGAATGAGGTCACTGCCTGGCAACCACTGTGTCCTAACAGTTGCTTGCAAGGGTCCCAGGAGATGGAGGCTGCCCCTGCTTCCTGTGACACTTTCACAAGTTAGAATGGAATATCAACCATAGGCACCAAGGAACAGCTCTCCACACAGGCCTGGTTTGGTCCATCTTGTCTACATTAAGAAGAGAGAGGCTCATTCAGACACATCCCTTCATCCTGACCAGGTTGTTTGCCATGGAAGATGACTTTTGCTCTCTCAGGCCCTTCATAGCTGCCTACATCTTCTCCAGGGTTCAATCTGCATGGACCTTTGAGGTTTTCAGCAGGTGGAAGATCCCCTCTATTCCTGTATTGTAAGACCAACTCTGTCCCTGCTCTTCTGTAAAGTTAGATTGAGGGAACAGTGTCTGGTTAGGGTTAAGAACATGTTTGATTTGGGTTAGGAATCATTCTGCTAGTTGTAGAATGGTATTGGGAACCTGCGATATTTATAATCATATATAGGTGAAATATATGTGTGCAAACAGAAATCTAAGTAAGATTTGAAGGCCAGAAGGGCATTGGGCCCTTGATTGGGATACTTAGCTTTGAATCACATTCTGCACAGATGTCTCAGATAAATAGATATACAATGGCATAGGACCTTGTACCTTGGATGATTGAATGTAGAAGAGAACATCCAGTCAAAAAGGGATAGTAGGTAAGATTAGGAAGCTAGTCGGTAGGTTTAGGAAGAAGAGTGAGTGTAAAATTTGGACCAAAAGTTCTTTAGCAATTGGGTGTCGGTTAGAGAGTGAATGTAAATGTCAGCACATGTGAAGAGTCAGTCACAATGATGAACTGGGGAAAAATATGTAGGAAAGCAGATATCAATAGAGACATTAGGAAATCAGGCAAAGTATAAGGTGAGTGATAGGGTTAGACATTTTCAACAGGGTTGAGGTTGAATATGTAATCTTAGGAAGAAACAAGTGTGTAGTCACCAATAGGATTGACATTGGAGAGCATTAGGCAACCTGGAGAAGGAAGTTTTTAGTAATCCATGCTCACTTTCCAATTAGGCTTTGCTACAATCATAAGTGTGACCTTTGCATTTTGTGTCCAGAATATGACAGTGATAAAATGTATATGTAGATCAGGTGACATGAGTATTTCTTCCACCATTGCTGGGAGCAACATTTTGAAGATGTATTAATTAGTATTTGGGGGTACAAATAGGTGTACCCTGGGTGTATGAATATAGAGATAATGCATGAATAGACCATACTGTGAATAATTAATATGACTGTTTCCAATTTAAATAATGGATTGAGTTGATATCTGAAAGTATATACGAAATCTTATATTGATACACAATGATTCATTCCTACCAGTTATACATCTAATGGCAATATTAGGGTTATGGTTTACCCTGAAGGGTGTGTGAGTTTTGCTTCAAAAGTGATTATGGAAATGGAAAATCATGTGTTTGGAAAGAAGTCTCATGAACAAACCAGTCAAGAAACATGGAGGAATACATGTGTTCTGAAGCAGGAAGGGATTGAAAGTGAACCAAATGCCTAGAAATTTTTAAACTTGAGGAAGAAATATACATCCTATGATGTGCATCAGCTGAAGAAATAGTAAGGTACCAGTGTTGAATAAAAATGAACGTCAAAATACACATCATGTCCCATAGGAATCTACTTGCATTGATGTTAAACTGCGTCAGTTACTGTAGAAAGATTAGGATTTCTATGCACCATCCACTGAAGTTAGTTTTCAGTACTAGGAATAAAATATGTATTTCAGGTGGATAAATATTTCTGAGAATAATCTTGTGAAAGTCGATTATAAATCCACATATATGAACATGAATGAATTTAGGGAATGTATCATAAGACACATATATTTCATATTTTGAAAAATCTGGAGAGAGTTTGTGTGTGTGTGTGTATATATATCGATATGTACACACACACACAAAACAGACACACAGACATTAAAAATTCGAAATATATATGCCATTCGAAATTCATGATGAAATATATATCATCCACAGATCCAAAAATATTTATTTTACTGAACATGGATTTTTGTATCCTGTTGTTCAAGTAGGAAGCTCACCCATAGGTTGAAGTTTCAGTTCCAACAGCGTTTGGGAGGAGTGATCTCTTCTCACAATTTGTATCTGCCAAATCAGCCACCTCACAAGAATATACGTGGGATACCTGGTAGGATTCTTTATGTGCATGTAAAAATACATGTGCTGAATAGGCTACAGAGAAAGGGAGACAGGAATTCACATATTTGTTAACTTTAAAAACACATGGAGAACTATTTCTATTCAATTGGACTAGATTTATAACACCTACCCTTTATAATGCAAAAGGCAAGTGCAACTATACACCATGCCTCCTCTGAACTGCTTGTATTTCTATTCTGTTTGGGTTATTTTTCTCCATCATATTAGGATTCATAGTCAGAGTCTAGTAGGGTATGGGTTAGTGTCAGGGAATCAGTATTTCAAATGGAAAATAGGAAATGAATCCAATGTGTATGCAAATACTTGCTACACAAAAATCTTCCCATTCTCATCCACAACAATGCCTTGACATGACCTTCGCCCCAAGGAAGAAGCAACTCGAGGGGAAGAGTTAGAAGATCTGTGGATACATATGTGGAATGGAAAATGCTCAGGAGTTCCCAACCTTGGAGGTGGTAGAGGAGTTTCCATAAGTAAGGGACAGGGTAAACACTCCACAAACATGGAGCTCTGCTGGCCTAAAGACTTCCTGAGAAACTGCCTCTGAGGTTGGGCACTTGAAATATATGTTGTTGTCAGGAGCTTTAGCTTCCTTTGGAGTGAGACCATCAAAGCTGGGTCTGCATCTATGTGACCTGGAGGACATGGGTGCTGATTTTCTAATGAACATGAGGCAGAAGTGCTGAATTCTCTCTTTCTAGGTCCACAGTGGCCACTGGAGGCTAAGTGTCTCCCCGTGTGGACTGTGAAGCCATTTGGTCCTCCTCTACTTTTCGTGGTGTTTCTTGCTGCTGCACTGGGAGTTTGGTATTTGCTTCATGAAATATAAGGAGTTCAACTGGGACACAGTGCTGGAGGGATTTCTGTCACGTGTGGTGGGTCAGGGTTCTAGGAGAATGCACCAACCAGTCTTCTATCCCACAGAGCTTGCCCCCTTGACCCTAGCAACCTGATTCTGAACATTGCCCTGAAACCTCTCCATATAACAAGATGCCTTTCCATATAAGTGTCTGCCGGCTGCACCATGTCAGTCACAAGACATTTGGAAGCCAATGTCACATCCACATGGCCCTACCACAGATGTTTTATCACACTCCTGCACACCACTTCTCTAGGCCCACTACTCAGCAGGGCCCAACTTACTGGCATCTCTGTTCTACACCATTTTCATGAAACCCAGCCAATCAAGGCACTGTCTGGTACACTCCTGATCAGCAACAGGACATCCAAAGGTTCTCCAGTGCCACCTGGTCATGGGAACTTAAGAATTTCATGGTATTTATCTAGCCATTTTTCAAGGATGAAGTTGGAGGCACTGTGGGTTTCCATTCATTCAGGAACCATTAAATGGTAAGGAAGCTCATTTCAATGAAAGCTCTGGAGAACTCTCACAAACAAGGCTTCCCAAAGAGTGGCCAAAAGGTCGCAGGAAGCCAGGCCCATTGAGGTCTACCATGTGAGGTCCATGTGTGTTTTGACTCTCTATGATGGCTGCCAGGTCTGTAAGAATAACATCATGTGATATCCTGGCTGAATTTCCCAGTGCTTTGTGGAAAGCCAACCTGGGCCTAGATCTCAGTTTCCAACGGCGACTCTCATGCATGGCCTTCTAAAATCTCAACACAGTTCATGGCAATACTTCTCTGAGGTCAGTTCCAGAACTCAGTCTCCAAGGGAAATCACACCAGAGTTCACGCCAAGGTGGACCCAGTCATCTCTTCCAACCGCCACACAAAGGACCACAATTCCAACCAAAACACTGCCACATGGCCCTCATCTTCTTCCAAATACACACTCATCATAACCTCTGGCTGGAGGTTTCCATCAGGGGCGCAGCCCAAGACAGTGTCCACAATAAGCTCCCTTGCCCCTCATTTGCCTAATATCAGGGTGGCCTGGACAGCCTTCCTGTGCACCAGGAGTGATCAAATAGGCCTGCCTTTAATACTGCTCTCCTTCTCCAATTTGAGGCCTACTGACTGCAGGCTATAGATTCTTTGTGTGAATTGGAGTCAGGAGAAAACCCAAGCACCTATGGGCTAGCCTCTGCAGGGCTTTGAAGAACTCATTTGACCCAAAGGATCCCTATGCTCTCTTGATGGAGGTCAGGAACCTTACAGAGGAAGGCGAGAGACTTCATCCAAAATGACTGCTTTTTTGCCATTTTGGCTTTGGATGCACACATGGGATCTTTCTTCAATCCATCAGGTGCTGACAATCTAAGCCACAGCCTCACACAGGGCCAAGAGGCTGATTCAGACACATCCCTTTGCAAAGCAATGAAGCAAAGAGCCACAGGTGATGCCATTCATTTCCATTTGAAAACTGTTTTCTTGAGGCTTCACAAAGGGGTGCCCTGAGGCAAAGGCCTTCCTGACATTCAGGGCAACAGAACAATAGGTAAGCAAAAGGCCCAAAGCAGGCTTTCTCCTCTGAGACTTTACTGGTCCCACTGATATCTGAGTTTTCTGAGATGCTCACCAATCCTTTCAGCTCTCCAGTACATGGCCATGTCAAAGAGCTTGGAGGTGGTACATATCTTGGACACAAAACCATGAGCCTATTCTGGAGAGTGGCCAGAATGCAGGAAGAAAACAGAAACTTAGGAAGATAGTAGGTGTTGCCCATCCATCAGGCAAGCCACAGTCGATTCATAAATTGTGCAGGATGAATACTGGGAAGCTTTCTACTAGACAGGACACATCCATTGATGCATTCTCTTTTCTAATGTCTACAACCAGGGACACAGTGAGATACACAAACTTAGAAACACTCGCCTTGTCAAAAGACTTACTGGAAACAGTCCACTCCAAACAAACAAACCGCCTTTCCTACCCATTCTCAGAACATGACACAAATCCACAAACTCACCCCCACACCCACAAAGGCACCTCCTTCCCCCAAGTAGGTCTGTGACTACCCGGAGTGTCGTCTGACTGCTGGGCCGCACTATGTTGCCCCGAAATGGCCTGTCCTGTCTCAGATCTGGCCTCCTTGGCCAACTCTGTGAAGTTGTCAGGAGCCAGCGGTGAGCCATGACCTGCTTTCTCAGGCAAGGCCCTCTTCAGTGCTTTCCTGGCATTTGGCCATCCTCACATCAGTAGGGACCAAGGAAGACTGACTCTGTCCTTGGTAAATCCAAACAAGTGAGCCCACTGGGACTGGGACTGGGACTGCCTCTGGGTGCCTGGCTTCCTGGATCCCAAGTTCAGAGAATTCCATCACCAAGGAAGTGAGGTGAGGTCACTTCCTTCAGGAACTGAATGAGGTCACTGCCTGGCAACCACTGTGTCCTAACAGTTGCTTGCAAGGGTCCCAGGAGATGGAGGCTGCCCCTGCTTCCTGTGACACTTTCACAAGTTAGAATGGAATATCAACCATAGGCACCAAGGAACAGCTCTCCACACAGGCCTGGTTTGGTCCATCTTGTCTACATTAAGAAGAGAGAGGCTCATTCAGACACATCCCTTCATCCTGACCAGGTTGTTTGCCATGGAAGATGACTTTGGCTCTCTCAGGTCCTTCATCGCTGCCTACATCTTCTCCAGGGTTCATTTCTGCATGGACCTTTGAGGTTCTCAGCAGGTGGAAGATCCCCTCCATTCCTGTATTGTAAGACCAACTCTGTCCCTGCTCTTCTGTAAAGTTAGATTGAGGGAACAGTGTCTGGTTAGGGTTAAGAACATGTTTGATTTGGGTTAGGAATCATTCTGCTAGTTGTAGAATGGTATTGGGAACCTGCGATATTTATAATCATATATAGGTGAAATATATGTATGCAAACAGAAATCTAAGTAAGATTTGAAGGCCAGAAGGGCATTGGGCCCTTGATTGCGATACTTAGCTTTGAATCACATTCTGCACAGATGTCTCAGATAAATTGATATACAATGGCATAGGACCTTGTACCTTGGATGATTGAATGTAGAAGAGAACATCCAGTCAAAAAGGGATAGTAGGTAAGATTAGGAAGCTAGTCGGTAGGTTTAGGAAGAAGAGTGAGTGTAAAATTTGGACCAAAAGTTCTTTAGCAATTGGGTGTCGGTTAGAGAGTGAATGTAAATGTCAGCACATGTGAAGAGTCAGTCACAATGATGAACTGGGGAAAAATATGTAGGAAAGCAGATATCAATAGAGACATTAGGAAATCAGGCAAAGTATAAGGTGAGTGATAGGGTTAGACATTTTCAACAGGGTTGAGGTTGAATATGTAATCTTAGGAAGAAACAAGTGTTTAGTCACCAATAGGATTGACATTGGAGAGCATTAGGCAACCTGGAGAAGGAAGTTTTTAGTAATCCATGCTCACTTTCCAAATAGTCTTTGCTACAATCATAAGTGTGACCTTTGCATTTTGTGTCCAGAATATGACAGTGATAATATGTATATGTAGATCAGGTCACATGAGTATTTCTTCCACCATTGCTGGGAGCAATATGTTGAAGACGTATTAATTAGTATTTGGGTGTACAAATAGGAGTACCCTGGGTCTATGAATATAGAGATAATGCATGAATAGACCATACTGTGAATAAATAATATGACTGCTTCCAATTTAAATAATGGATTGAGTTGATATCTGAAAGTATATAGGAAATCTTATATTGATACACAATCATTCATTCCTACCATTTATACATCTAATGGCAATATTAGGGTTATGGTTTACCCTGAAGGGTGTGTGAGTTTTGCTTCAAAAGTGATTATGGAAATGGAAAATCATGTGTTTGGAAAGAAGTCTCATGAACAAACCAGTCAAGAAACATGGAGGAATACATGTGTTCTGAAGCAGGAAGGGATTGAAAGTGAACCAAATGCCTAGAAATTTTTAAACTTGAGGAAGAAATATACATCCTATGATGTGCATCAGCTGAAGAAATAGTAAGGTTCCAGTGTTGAATAAAAATGAACGTCAAAATACACATCAAGTCCCATAGGAATCTACTTGCATTGATGTTAAACTGGGTCAGTTACTGTAGAAAGATTAGGATTTCTATGCACCATCCACTGAAGTTAGTTTTCAGTACTAGGAATAAAATATGTATTTCAGGTGGATAAATATTTCTGAGAATAATCTTGTGAAAGTCGATTATAAATCCACATATATGAACATGAATGAATTTAGGGAATGTATCATAAGACACATATATTTCATATTTTGAAAAATCTGGAGAGAGTTTGTGTGTGTGTGTGTATATATATCGATATATACACACACAAAACACACACACAGACATTAAAAATTTGAAATATATATGCCATTCGAAATTCATGATGAAATATATATCATCCACAGATCCAAAAATATTTATTTTACTGAACATGGATTTTTGTATCCTGTTGTTCAAGTAGGAAGCTCACCCATAGGTTGAAGTTTCAGTTTCAACAGCGTTTGGGAGGAGTGATCTCTTCTCACAATTTGTATCTGCCAAGTCAGCCACCTCACAAGAATATACGTGGGATACCAGGTAGGATTCTTTATGTGCATGTAAAAATACATGTGCTGAATAGGCTACAGAGAAAGGGAGACAGGAATTCACATATTTGTTAACTTTAAAAACACATGGAGAACTATTTCTATTCAATTGGACTAGATTTATAACACCTACCCTTTATAATGCAAAAGGCAAGTGCAACTATACACCATGCCTCCTCTGAACTGCTTGTATTTCTATTCTGTTTGGGTTCTTTTTCTCCATCATATTAGGATTCATAGTCAGAGTCTAGTAGGGTATGGGTTAGTGTCAGGGAATCAGTATTTCAAATGGAAAATAGGAAATGAATCCAATGTGTATGCAAATACTTGCTACACAAAAATCTTCCCACTCTCATCCAGAACAATGCCTTGACATGACCTTCGCCCCAAGGAAGAAGCAACTCGAGGGGAAGAGTTAGAAAATCTGTGGATACATATGTGGAATGGAAAATGCTCAGGAGTTCCCAACCTTGGAGGTGGTAGAGGAGTTTCCATAAGTAAGGGACAGGGTAAACACTCCACAAACATGGAGCTCTGCTGGCCTAAAGACTTCGTGAGAAACTGCCTCTGAGGTTGGGCACTTGAAATATATGTTGTTGTCAGGAGCTTTAGCTTCCTTTGGAGTGAGACCATCAAAGCTGGGTCTGCATCTATGTGACCTGGAGGACATGGTTGCTGATTTTCCAATGAACATGAGGCAGAAGTGCTGAATTCTCCCTTTGTAGGTCCACAGTGGCCAATGGAGGCTAAGTGTCTCCCCATGTGGACTGTGAAGCCATTTGGTCCTCCTCGACTTTTCGTGGTGTTTCTTGCTGCTGCACTGGGAGTTTGGTATTTGCTTCATGAAATACAAGGAGTTCAACTGGGACACAGTGCTGGAGGGAGTTCTGTCACGTGTGGTGGGTCAGGGTCCTAGGAGAATGCACCAACCAGTCTTCTATCCCACAGAGTTTGCCCCCTTGACCCTAGCAACCTGATTCTGAACATTGCCCTGAAACCTCTCCATATAACAAGATGCCTTTCCATATAAGTGTCTGCCGGCTGCACCATGTCAGTCACAAGCCATTTGGAAGCCAATGTCAGATCCACATGGCCCTACCACAGATGTTTTATCACACTCCTGCACACCACTTCTCTAGGCCCACTACTCAGCAGCCCCCAACTTACTGGCATCTCTGTTCTACACCATTTTCATGAAACCCAGCCAATCAAGGCACTGTCTTGTACACTCCTGATCAGCAACAGGACATCCAAAGGTTCTCCAGTGCCACCTGGTCATGGGAACTTAAGAATTTCATGGTATTTATCTAGCCATTTTTAAAGGATGAAGTTGGAGGCACTGTGGGTTTCCATTCATTCAGGAACCATGAAATGGTGAGGAAGCTCATTTCAATGAAAGCTCTGCAGAACTCTCACAAACAAGGCTTCCCAAAGAGTTGCCTAAAGGTCTCATGAAGCCAGGCCCATTGAGGTCTACCATGTGAGGTCCATGTGTGTTTTGACTCTGAATGATGGCTGCCAGGTCTGTAAGAATAAAATCATATGATTTCCTGTCTGAGATTCCCAGTGCTCTGTGGAAAGCCAACCTGGGCATAGATCTCAGTTTTCAAGGGTGACTCTCATGCGTGGCCTACTAAAATCTCAACACAGTTCATGGCAATACTTCTCTGAGGTCAGTTCCAGAACTCAGTCTCCAAGGGGAATCACACCAGAGTTCACGCCAAGGTGGACCCAGTCATCTCTTCCAATCGCCACACAAAGGATCACAATTCCAACCCAAACACTGCCACATGGCCCTCATCTTCTTCCATATACACACTCATCATAACCTCTGGCTGGAGGTTTCCATCAGGGGCGCAGCCCAAGACAGTGTCCACAATAAGCTCCCTTGCCCCTCATTTGCCTAATATCAGGGTGGCCTGGACAGCCTTCCTGTGCACCAGGAGTGATCAAATAGGCCTGCCTTTAATACTGCTCTGCTTCTCCAATTTGAGGCCTACTGACTGCGGGCTATAGATTCTTTGTGTGAATTGGAGTCAGGAGAAAACCCAAGCACCTATGGGCTAGCCTCTGCAGGGCTTTGAAGAACTCATTTGACCCAAAGGATCCCTATGCTCTCTTGATGGAGGTCAGGAACCTTACAGAGGAAGGCGAGAGACTTCATCCAAAATGACTGCTTTTTTGCCATTTTGGCTTTGGATGCACACATGGGATCATTCTTCAATCCATCAGGTGCTGACAATCTAAGCCACAGCCTCACACAGGGCCAAGAGGCTGATTCAGACACATCCCTTTGCAAAGCAATGAAGCAAAGAGCCACAGGTGATGCCATTCATTTCCATTTGAAAACTGTTTTCTTGAGGCTTCACAAAGGGGTGCCCTGAGGCAAAGGCCTTCCTGACATTCAGGGCAACAGAACAATAGGTAAGCAAAAGGCCCAAAGCAGGCTTTCTCCACTGAGACTTTACTGGTCCCACTGATATCTAAGTTTTCTGAGATGCTCACCATTCCTTTCAGCTCTCCAGTACTTGGCCATGTCACAGAGCTTGGAGGTGGTACATATCTTGGACACAAAACCATGAGCCTATTCTGGAGAGTGGCCAGAATGCAGGAAGAAAACAGGAACTTAGGAAGATAGTAGGTGTTGCCCATCCATCAGGCAAGCCACAGTCCATTCATAAATTGGGCAGGATGAATACTGGGAAGCTTTCTACTAGACAGGACACATCCATTGATGCATTCTCTTTTCTAATGTCTACAACCAGGGACACAGTGAGATACACAAACTTAGAAACACTCGCCTTGTCAAAAGACTTACTGGAAACAGTCCACTCCAAACAAACAAACCGCCTTTCCTACCCATTCTCAGAACATGACACAAATCCACAAACTCACCCCCACACCCACAAAGGCACCTCCTTCCCCCAAGTAGGTCTGTGACTACCCGGAGTGTCGTCTGACTGCTGGGCCGCACTATGTTGCCCCGAAATGGCCTGTCCTGTCTCAGATCTGGCCTCCTTGGCCAACTCTGTGAAGTTGTCAGGAGCCAGCGGTGAGCCATGACCTGCTTTCTCAGGCAAGGCCCTCTTCAGTGCTTTCCTGGCATTTGGCCATCCTCACATCAGTAGGGACCAAGGAAGACTGACTCTGTCCTTGGTAAATCCAAACAAGTGAGCCCACTGGGACTGGGACTGGGACTGCCTCTGGGTGCCTGGCTTCCTGGATCCCAAGTTCAGAGAATTCCATCACCAAGGAAGTGAGGTGAGGTCACTTCCTTCAGGAACTGAATGAGGTCACTGCCTGGCAACCACTGTGTCCTAACAGTTGCTTGCAAGGGTCCCAGGAGATGGAGGCTGCCCCTGCTTCCTGTGACACTTTCACAAGTTAGAATGGAATATCAACCATAGGCACCAAGGAACAGCTCTCCACACAGGCCTGGTTTGGTCCATCTTGTCTACATTAAGAAGAGAGAGGCTCATTCAGACACATCCCTTCATCCTGACCAGGTTGTTTGCCATGGAAGATGACTTTGGCTCTCTCAGGTCCTTCATCGCTGCCTACATCTTCTCCAGGGTTCATTTCTGCATGGACCTTTGAGGTTCTCAGCAGGTGGAAGATCCCCTCCATTCCTGTATTGTAAGACCAACTCTGTCCCTGCTCTTCTGTAAAGTTAGATTGAGGGAACAGTGTCTGGTTAGGGTTAAGAACATGTTTGATTTGGGTTAGGAATCATTCTGCTAGTTGTAGAATGGTATTGGGAACCTGCGATATTTATAATCATATATAGGTGAAATATATGTATGCAAACAGAAATCTAAGTAAGATTTGAAGGCCAGAAGGGCATTGGGCCCTTGATTGCGATACTTAGCTTTGAATCACATTCTGCACAGATGTCTCAGATAAATTGATATACAATGGCATAGGACCTTGTACCTTGGATGATTGAATGTAGAAGAGAACATCCAGTCAAAAAGGGATAGTAGGTAAGATTAGGAAGCTAGTCGGTAGGTTTAGGAAGAAGAGTGAGTGTAAAATTTGGACCAAAAGTTCTTTAGCAATTGGGTGTCGGTTAGAGAGTGAATGTAAATGTCAGCACATGTGAAGAGTCAGTCACAATGATGAACTGGGGAAAAATATGTAGGAAAGCAGATATCAATAGAGACATTAGGAAATCAGGCAAAGTATAAGGTGAGTGATAGGGTTAGACATTTTCAACAGGGTTGAGGTTGAATATGTAATCTTAGGAAGAAACAAGTGTTTAGTCACCAATAGGATTGACATTGGAGAGCATTAGGCAACCTGGAGAAGGAAGTTTTTAGTAATCCATGCTCACTTTCCAATTAGGCTTTGCTACAATCCTAAGTGTGACCTTTGCATTTTGTGTCCAGAATATGACAGTGATAAAATGTATATGTAGATCAGGTGACATGAGTATTTCTTCCACCATTGCTGGGAGCAATATGTTGAAGACGTATTAATTAGTATTTGGGGGTACAAATAGGTGTACCCTGGGTCTATGAATATAGAGATAATGCATGAATAGACCATACTGTGAATAAATAATATGACTGCTTCCAATTTAAATAATGGATTGAGTTGATATCTGAAAGTATATAGGAAATCTTATATTGATACACAATCATTCATTCCTACCAGTTATACATCTAATGGCAATATTAGGGTTATGGTTTACCCTGAAGGGTGTGTGAGTTTTGCTTCAAAAGTGATTATGGAAATGGAAAATCATGTGTTTGGAAAGAAGTCTCATGAACAAACCAGTCAAGAAACATGGAGGAATACATGTGTTCTGAAGCAGGAAGGGATTGAAAGGGAACCAAATGCCTAGAAATTTTTAAACTTGAGGAAGAAATATACATCCTATGATGTGCATCAGCTGAAGAAATAGTAAGGTACCAGTGTTGAATAAAAATGAACGTCAAAATACACATCAAGTCCCATAGGAATCTACTTGCATTGATGTTAAACTGGGTCAGTTACTGTAGAAAGATTAGGATTTCTATGCACCATCCACTGAAGTTAGTTTTCAGTACTAGGAATAAAATATGTATTTCAGGTGGATAAATATTTCTGAGAATAATCTTGTGAAAGTCGATTATAAATCCACATATATGAACATGAATGAATTTAGGGAATGTATCATAAGACACATATATATCATATTTTGAAAAATCTGGAGAGAGTTTGTGTGTGTGTGTGTATATATATCGATATATACACACACACACAAAACACACACACAGACATTAAAAATTTGAAATATATATGCCATTCGAAATTCATGATGAAATATATATCATCCACAGATCCAAAAATATTTATTTTACTGAACATGGATTTTTGTATCCTGTTGTTCAAGTAGGAAGCTCACCCATAGGTTGAAGTTTCAGTTTCAACAGCGTTTGGGAGGAGTGATCTCTTCTCACAATTTGTATCTGCCAAGTCAGCCACCTCACAAGAATATACGTGGGATACCAGGTAGGATTCTTTATGTGCATGTAAAAATACATGTGCTGAATAGGCTACAGAGAAAGGGAGACAGGAATTCACATATTTGTTAACTTTAAAAACACATGGAGAACTATTTCTATTCAATTGGACTAGATTTATAACACCTACCCTTTATAATGCAAAAGGCAAGTGCAACTATACACCATGCCTCCTCTGAACTGCTTGTATTTCTATTCTGTTTGGGTTCTTTTTCTCCATCATATTAGGATTCATAGTCAGAGTCTAGTAGGGTATGGGTTAGTGTCAGGGAATCAGTATTTCAAATGGAAAATAGGAAATGAATCCAATGTGTATGCAAATACTTGCTACACAAAAATCTTCCCACTCTCATCCAGAACAATGCCTTGACATGACCTTCGCCCCAAGGAAGAAGCAACTCGAGGGGAAGAGTTAGAAAATCTGTGGATACATATGTGGAATGGAAAATGCTCAGGAGTTCCCAACCTTGGAGGTGGTAGAGGAGTTTCCATAAGTAAGGGACAGGGTAAACACTCCACAAACATGGAGCTCTGCTGGCCTAAAGACTTCGTGAGAAACTGCCTCTGAGGTTGGGCACTTGAAATATATGTTGTTGTCAGGAGCTTTAGCTTCCTTTGGAGTGAGACCATCAAAGCTGGGTCTGCATCTATGTGACCTGGAGGACATGGTTGCTGATTTTCCAATGAACATGAGGCAGAAGTGCTGAATTCTCCCTTTGTAGGTCCACAGTGGCCAATGGAGGCTAAGTGTCTCCCCATGTGGACTGTGAAGCCATTTGGTCCTCCTCGACTTTTCGTGGTGTTTCTTGCTGCTGCACTGGGAGTTTGGTATTTGCTTCATGAAATACAAGGACTTCAACTGGGACACAGTGCTGGAGGGAGTTCTGTCACGTGTGGTGGGTCGGTCAGGGTCCTAGGAGAATGCACCAACCAGTCTTCTATCCCACAGAGCTTGCCCCCTTGACCCTAGCAACCTGATTCTGAACATTGCCCTGAAACCTCTCCATATAACAAGATGCCTTTCCATATAAGTGTCTGCCGGCTGCACCATGTCAGTCACAAGCCATTTGGAAGCCAATGTCAGATCCACATGGCCCTACCACAGATGTTTTATCACACTCCTGCACACCACTTCTCTAGGCCCACTACTCAGCAGCCCCCAACTTACTGGCATCTCTGTTCTACACCATTTTCATGAAACCCAGCCAATCAAGGCACTGTCTGGTACACTCCTGATCAGCAACAGGACATCCAAAGGTTCTCCAGTGCCACCTGGTCATGGGAACTTAAGAATTTCATGGTATTTATCTAGCTATTTTTAAAGGATGAAGTTGGAGGCACTGTGGGTTTCCATTCATTCAGGAACCATGAAATGGTGAGGAAGCTCATTTCAATGAAAGCTCTGCAGAACTCTCACAAACAAGGCTTCCCAAAGAGTGGCCTAAAGGTCTCATGAAGCCAGGCCCATTGAGGTCTACCATGTGAGGTCCATGTGTGTTTTGACTCTGAACGATGGCTGCCAGGTCTGTAAGTATAAAATCATATGATATCCTGGCTGAGATTCCCAGTGCTCTGTGGAAAGCCAACCTGGGCATAGATCTCAGTTTTCAAGGGTGATTCTCATGCGTGGCCTACTAAAATCTCAACACAGTTCATGGCAATACTTCTCTGAGGTCAGTTCCAGAACTCAGTCTCCAAGGGGAATCACACCAGAGTTCACGCCAAGGTGGACCCAGTCATCTCTTCCAATCGCCACACAAAGGATCACAATTCCAACCCAAACACTGCCACATGGCCCTCATCATCTTCCATATACACACTCATCATAACCTCTGGCTGGAGGTTTCCATCAGGGGCGCAGCCCAAGACAGTGTCCACAATAAGCTCCCTTGCCCCTCATTTGCCTAATATCAGGGTGGCCTGGACAGCCTTCCTGTGCACCAGGAGTGATCAAATAGGCCTGCCTTTAATACTGCTCTGCTTCTCCAATTTGAGGCCTACTGACTGCGGGCTATAGCTTCTTTGTGTGAATTGGAGTCAGGAGAAAACCCAAGCACCTATGGGCTAGCCTCTGCAGGGCTTTGAAGAACTCATTTGACCCAAAGGATCCCTATGCTCTCTTGATGGAGGTCAGGAACCTTACAGAGGAAGGCGAGAGACTTCATCCAAAATGACTGCTTTTTTGCCATTTTGGCTTTGGATGCACACATGGGATCTTTCTTCAATCCATCAGGTGCTGACAATCTAAGCCACAGCCTCACACAGGGCCAAGAGGCTGATTCAGACACATCCCTTTGCAAAGCAATGAAGCAAAGAGCCACAGGTGATGCCATTCATTTCCATTTGAAAACTGTTTTCTTGAGGCTTCACAAAGGGGTGCCCTGAGGCAAAGGCCTTCCTGACATTCAGGGCAACAGAACAATAGGTAAGCAAAAGGCCCAAAGCAGGCTTTCTCCTCTGAGACTTTACTGGTCCCACTGATATCTAAGTTTTCTGAGATGCTCACCATTCCTTTCAGCTCTCCAGTACTTGGCCATGTCACAGAGCTTGGAGGTGGTACATATCTTGGACACAAAACCATGAGCCTATTCTGGAGAGTGGCCAGAATGCAGGAAGAAAACAGGAACTTAGGAAGATAGTAGGTGTTGCCCATCCATCAGGCAAGCCACAGTCCATTCATAAATTGGGCAGGATGAATACTGGGAAGCTTTCTACTAGACAGGACACATCCATTGATGCATTCTCTTTTCTAATGTCTACAACCAGGGACACAGTGAGATACACAAACTTAGAAACACTCGCCTTGTCAAAAGACTTACTGGAAACAGTCCACTCCAAACAAACAAACCGCCTTTCCTACCTATTCTCAGAACATGACACAAATCCACAAACTCACCCCCACACCCACAAAGGCACCTCCTTCCCCCAAGTAGGTCTGTGACTACCCGGAGTGTCGTCTGACTGCTGGGCCGCACTATGTTGCCCCGAAATGGCCTGTCCTGTCTCAGATCTGGCCTCCTTGGCCAACTCTGTGAAGTTGTCAGGAGCCAGCGGTGAGCCATGACCTGCTTTCTCAGGCAAGGCCCTCTTCAGTGCTTTCCTGGCATTTGGGCATTCTCACATCAGTAGGGACCAAGGAAGACTGACTCTGTCCTTGGTAAATCCAAACAAGTGAGCCCACTGGGACTGGGACTGGGACTGCCTCTGGGTGCCTGGCTTCCTGGATCCCAAGTTCAGAGAATTCCATCACCAAGGAAGTGAGGTGAGGTCACTTCCTTCAGGAACTGAATGAGGTCACTGCCTGGCAACCACTGTGTCCTAACAGTTGCTTGCAAGGGTCCCAGGAGATGGAGGCTGCCCCTGCTTCCTGTGACACTTTCACAAGTTAGAATGGAATATCAACCATAGGCACCAAGGAACAGCTCTCCACACAGGCCTGGTTTGGTCCATCTTGTCTACATTAAGAAGAGAGAGGCTCATTCAGACACATCCCTTCATCCTGACCAGGTTGTTTGCCATGGAAGATGACTTTGGCTCTCTCAGGTCCTTCATTGCTGCCTACATCTTCTCCAGGGTTCATTTCTGCATGGACCTTTGAGGTTCTCAGCAGGTGGAAGATCCCCTCCATTCCTGTATTGTAAGACCAACTCTGTCCCTGCTCTTCTGTAAAGTTAGATTGAGGGAACAGTGTCTGGTTAGGGTTAAGAACATGTTTGATTTCGGTTAGGAATCATTCTGCTAGTTGTAGAATGGTATTGGGAACCTGCGATATTTATAATCATATATAGGTGAAATATATGTATGCAAACAGAAATCTAAGTAAGATTTGAAGGCCAGAAGGGCATTGGGCCCTTGATTGGGATACTTAGCTTTGAATCACATTCTGCACAGATGTCTCAGATAAATTGATATACAATGGCATAGGACCTTGTACCTTGGATGATTGAATGTAGAAGAGAACATCCAGTCAAAAAGGGATAGTAGGTAAGATTAGGAAGCTAGTCGGTAGGTTTAGGAAGAAGAGTGAGTGTAAAATTTGGACCAAAAGTTCTTTAGCAATTGGGTGTCGGTTAGAGAGTGAATGTAAATGTCAGCACATGTGAAGAGTCAGTCACAATGATGAACTGGGGAAAAATATGTAGGAAAGCAGATATCAATAGAGACATTAGGAAATCAGGCAAAGTATAAGGTGAGTGATAGGGTTAGACAATTTCAACAGGGTTGAGGTTGAATATGTAATCTTAGGAAGAAACAAGTGTGTAGTCACCAATAGGATTGACATTGGAGAGCATTAGGCAACCTGCAGAAGGAAGTTTTTAGTAATCCATGCTCACTTTCCAATTAGGCTTTGCTACAATCCTAAGTGTGACCTTTGCATTTTGTGTCCAGAATATGACAGTGATAAAATGTATATGTAGATCAGTTGACATGAGTATTTCTTCCACCATTGCTGGGAGCAATATGTTGAAGACGTATTAATTAGTATTTGGGGGTACAAATAGGTGTACCCTGGGTCTATGAATATAGAGATAATGCATGAATAGACCATACTGTGAATAAATAATATGACTGCTTCCAATTTAAATAATGGATTGAGTTGATATCTGAAAGTATATAGGAAATCTTATATTGATACACAATCATTCATTCCTACCAGTTATACATCTAATGGCAATATTAGGGTTATGGTTTACCCTGAAGGGTGTGTGAGTTTTGCTTCAAAAGTGATTATGGAAATGGAAAATCATGTGTTTGGAAAGAAGTCTCATGAACAAACCAGTCAAGAAACATGGAGGAATACATGTGTTCTGAAGCAGGAAGGGATTGAAAGTGAACCAAATGCCTAGAAATTTTTAAACTTGAGGAAGAAATATACATCCTATGATGTGCATCAGCTGAAGAAATAGTAAGGTACCAGTGTTGAATAAAAATGAACGTCAAAATACACATCAAGTCCCATAGGAATCTACTTGCATTGATGTTAAACTGGGTCAGTTACTGTAGAAAGATTAGGATTTCTATGCACCATCCACTGAAGTTAGTTTTCAGTACTAGGAATAAAATATGTATTTCAGGTGGATAAATATTTCTGAGAATAATCTTGTGAAAGTCGATTATAAATCCACATATATGAACATGAATGAATTTAGGGAATGTATCATAAGACACATATATTTCATATTTTGAAAAATCTGGAGAGAGTTATATCGATATATATACACACACACACAAAACACACACACAGACATTAAAAATTTGAAATATATATGCCATTCGAAATTCATGATGAAATATATATCATCCACAGATCCAAAAATATTTATTTTACTGAACATGGATTTTTGTATCCTGTTGTTCAAGTAGGAAGCTCACCCATAGGTTGAAGTTTCAGTTTCAACAGCGTTTGGGAGGAGTGATCTCTTCTCACAATTTGTATCTGCCAAGTCAGCCACCTCACAAGAATATACGTGGGATACCAGGTAGGATTCTTTATGTGCATGTAAAAATACATGTGCTGAATAGGCTACAGAGAAAGGGAGACAGGAATTCACATATTTGTTAACTTTAAAAACACATGGAGAACTATTTCTATTCAATTGGACTAGATTTATAACACCTACCCTTTATAATGCAAAAGGCAAGTGCAACTATACACCATGCCTCCTCTGAACTGCTTGTATTTCTATTCTGTTTGGGTTCTTTTTCTCCATCATATTAGGATTCATAGTCAGAGTCTAGTAGGGTATGGGTTAGTGTCAGGGAATCAGTATTTCAAATGGAAAATAGGAAATGAATCCAATGTGTATGCAAATACTTGCTACACAAAAATCTTCCCACTCTCATCCAGAACAATGCCTTGACATGACCTTCGCCCCAAGGAAGAAGCAACTCGAGGGGAAGAGTTAGAAAATCTGTGGATACATATGTGGAATGGAAAATGCTCAGGAGTTCCCAACCTTGGAGGTGGTAGAGGAGTTTCCATAAGTAAGGGACAGGGTAAACACTCCACAAACATGGAGCTCTGCTGGCCTAAAGACTTCGTGAGAAACTGCCTCTGAGGATGGGCACTTGAAATATATGTTGTTGTCAGGAGCTCTAGCTTCCTTTGGAGTGAGACCATCAAAGCTGGGTCTGCATCTATGTGACCTGGAGGACATGGTTGCTGATTTTCCAATGAACATGAGGCAGAAGTGCTGAATTCTCCCTTTGTAGGTCCACAGTGGCCAATGGAGGCTAAGTGTCTCCCCATGTGGACTGTGAAGCCATTTGGTCCTCCTCGACTTTTCGTGGTGTTTCTTGCTGCTGCACTGGGAGTTTGGTATTTGCTTCATGAAATACAAGGACTTCAACTGGGACACAGTGCTGGAGGGAGTTCTGTCACGTGTGGTGGGTCGGTCAGGGTCCTAGGAGAATGCACCAACCAGTCTTCTATCCCACAGAGCTTGCCCCCTTGACCCTAGCAACCTGATTCTGAACATTGCCCTGAAACCTCTCCATATAACAAGATGCCTTTCCATATAAGTGTCTGCCGGCTGCACCATGTCAGTCACAAGCCATTTGGAAGCCAATGTCAGATCCACATGGCCCTACCACAGATGTTTTATCACACTCCTGCACACCACTTCTCTAGGCCCACTACTCAGCAGCCCCCAACTTACTGGCATCTCTGTTCTACACCATTTTCATGAAACCCAGCCAATCAAGGCACTGTCTGGTACACTCCTGATCAGCAACAGGACATCCAAAGGTTCTCCAGTGCCACCTGGTCATGGGAACTTAAGAATTTCATGGTATTTATCTAGCCATTTTTCAAGGATGAAGTTGGAGGCACTGTGGGTTTCCATTCATTCAGGAACCATGAAATGGTGAGGAAGCTCATTTCAATGAAAGCTCTGGAGAACTCTCACAAACAAGGCTTCCCAAAGAGTGGCCTAAAGGTCTCATGAAGCCAGGCCCATTGAGGTCTACCATGTGAGGTCCATGTGTGTTTTGACTCTGAACGATGGCTGCCAGGTCTGTAAGAATAAAATCATATGATATCCTGGCTGAGATTCCCAGTGCTCTGTGGAAAGCCAACCTGGGCATAGATCTCAGTTTTCAAGGGTGATTCTCATGCGTGGCCTACTAAAATCTCAACACAGTTCATGGCAATACTTCTCTGAGGTCAGTTCCAGAACTCAGTCTCCAAGGGGAATCACACCAGAGTTCACGCCAAGGTGGACCCAGTCATCTCTTCCAATCGCCACACAAAGGATCACAATTCCAACCCAAACACTGCCACATGGCCCTCATCTTCTTCCATATACACACTCATCATAACCTCTGGCTGGAGGTTTCCATCAGGGGCGCAGCCCAAGACAGTGTCCACAATAAGCTCCCTTGCCCCTCATTTGCCTAATATCAGGGTGGCCTGGACAGCCTTCCTGTGCACCAGGAGTGATCAAATAGGCCTGCCTTTAATACTGCTCTGCTTCTCCAATTTGAGGCCTACTGACTGCGGGCTATAGATTCTTTGTGTGAATTGGAGTCAGGAGAAAACCCAAGCACCTATGGGCTAGCCTCTGCAGGGCTTTGAAGAACTCATTTGCCCCAAAGGATCCCTATGCTCTCTTGATGGAGGTCAGGAACCTTACAGAGGAAGGCGAGAGACTTCATCCAAAATGACTGCTTTTTTGCCATTTTGGCTTTGGATGCACACATGGGATCTTTCTTCAATCCATCAGGTGCTGACAATCTAAGGCACAGCCTCACACAGGGCCAAGAGGCTGATTCAGACACATCCCTTTGCAAAGCAATGAAGCAAAGAGCCACAGGTGATGCCATTCATTTCCATTTGAAAACTGTTTTCTTGAGGCTTCACAAAGGGGTGCCCTGAGGCAAAGGCCTTCCTGACATTCAGGGCAACAGAACAATAGGTAAGCAAAAGGCCCAAAGCAGGCTTTCTCCTCTGAGACTTTACTGGTCCCACTGATATCTAAGTTTTCTGAGATGCTCACCATTCCTTTCAGCTCTCCAGTACTTGGCCATGTCACAGAGCTTGGAGGTGGTACATATCTTGGACACAAAACCATGAGCCTATTCTGGAGAGTGGCCAGAATGCAGGAAGAAAACAGGAACTTAGGAAGATAGTAGGTGTTGCCCATCCATCAGGCAAGCCACAGTCCATTCATAAATTGGGCAGGATGAATACTGGGAAGCTTTCTACTAGACAGGACACATCCATTGATGCATTCTCTTTTCTAATGTCTACAACCAGGGACACAGTGAGATACACAAACTTAGAAACACTCGCCTTGTCAAAAGACTTACTGGAAACAGTCCACTCCAAACAAACAAACCGCCTTTCCTACCTATTCTCAGAACATGACACAAATCCACAAACTCACCCCCACACCCACAAAGGCACCTCCTTCCCCCAAGTAGGTCTGTGACTACCCGGAGTGTCGTCTGACTGCTGGGCCGCACTATGTTGCCCCGAAATGGCCTGTCCTGTCTCAGATCTGGCCTCCTTGGCCAACTCTGTGAAGTTGTCAGGAGCCAGCGGTGAGCCATGACCTGCTTTCTCAGGCAAGGCCCTCTTCAGTGCTTTCCTGGCATTTGGCCATCCTCACATCAGTAGGGACCAAGGAAGACTGACTCTGTCCTTGGTAAATCCAAACAAGTGAGCCCACTGGGACTGGGACTGGGACTGCCTCTGGGTGCCTGGCTTCCTGGATCCCAAGTTCAGAGAATTCCATCACCAAGGAAGTGAGGTGAGGTCACTTCCTTCAGGAACTGAATGAGGTCACTGCCTGGCAACCACTGTGTCCTAACAGTTGCTTGCAAGGGTCCCAGGAGATGGAGGCTGCCCCTGCTTCCTGTGACACTTTCACAAGTTAGAATGGAATATCAACCATAGGCACCAAGGAACAGCTCTCCACACAGGCCTGGTTTGGTCCATCTTGTCTACATTAAGAAGAGAGAGGCTCATTCAGACACATCCCTTCATCCTGACCAGGTTGTTTGCCATGGAAGATGACTTTGGCTCTCTCAGGTCCTTCATCGCTGCCTACATCTTCTCCAGGGTTCATTTCTGCATGGACCTTTGAGGTTCTCAGCAGGTGGAAGATCCCCTCCATTCCTGTATTGTAAGACCAACTCTGTCCCTGCTCTTCTGTAAAGTTAGATTGAGGGAACAGTGTCTGGTTAGGGTTAAGAACATGTTTGATTTGGGTTAGGAATCATTCTGCTAGTTGTAGAATGGTATTGGGAACCTGCGATATTTATAATCATATATAGGTGAAATATATGTATGCAAACAGAAATCTAAGTAAGATTTGAAGGCCAGAAGGGCATTGGGCCCTTGATTGGGATACTTAGCTTTGAATCACATTCTGCACAGATGTCTCAGATAAATTGATATACAATGGCATAGGACCTTGTACCTTGGATGATTGAATGTAGAAGAGAACATCCAGTCAAAAAGGGATAGTAGGTAAGATTAGGAAGCTAGTCGGTAGGTTTAGGAAGAAGAGTGAGTGTAAAATTTGGACCAAAAGTTCTTTAGCAATTGGGTGTCGGTTAGAGAGTGAATGTAAATGTCAGCACATGTGAAGAGTCAGTCACAATGATGAACTGGGGAAAAATATGTAGGAAAGCAGATATCAATAGAGACATTAGGAAATCAGGCAAATTATAAGGTGAGTGATAGGGTTAGACATTTTCAACAGGGTTGAGGTTGAATATGTAATCTTAGGAAGAAACAAGTGTGTAGTCACCAATAGGATTGACATTGGAGAGCATTAGGCAACCTGGAGAAGGAAGATTTTAGTAATCCATGCTCACTTTCCAATTAGGCTTTGCTACAATCATAAGTGTGACCTTTGCATTTTGTGTCCAGAATATGACAGTGATAAAATGTATATGTAGATCAGGTGACATGAGTATTTCTTCCACCATTGCTGGGAGCAATATGTTGAAGACGTATTAATTAGTATTTGGGGGTACAAATAGGTGTACCCTGGGTCTATGAATATAGAGATAATGCATGAATAGACCATACTGTGAATAAATAATATGACTGCTTCCAATTTAAATAATGGATTGAGTTGATATCTGAAAGTATATAGGAAATCTTATATTGATACACAATCATTCATTCCTACCAGTTATACATCTAATGGCAATATTAGGGTTATGGTTTACCCTGAAGGGTGTGTGAGTTTTGCTTCAAAAGTGATTATGGAAATGGAAAATCATGTGTTTGGAAAGAAGTCTCATGAACAAACCAGTCAAGAAACATGGAGGAATACATGTGTTCTGAAGCAGGAAGGGATTGAAAGTGAGCCAAATGCCTAGAAATTTTTAAACTTGAGGAAGAAATATACATCCTATGATGTGCATCAGCTGAAGAAATAGTAAGGTACCAGTGTTGAATAAAAATGAACGTCAAAATACACATCAAGTCCCATAGGAATCTACTTGCATTGATGTTAAACTGGGTCAGTTACTGTAGAAAGATTAGGATTTCTATGCACCATCCACTGAAGTTAGTTTTCAGTACTAGGAATAAAATATGTATTTCAGGTGGATAAATATTTCTGAGAATAATCTTGTGAAAGTCGATTATAAATCCACATATATGAATATGAATGAATTCAGGGAATGTATCATAAGACACATATATTTCATATTTTGAAAAATCTGGAGAGAGTTTGTGTGTGTGTGTGTATATATATCGATATATACACACACACACAAAACACACACACAGACATTAAAAATTTGAAATATATATGCCATTCGAAATTCATGATGAAATATATATCATCTACAGATCCAAAAATATTTATTTTACTGAACATGGATTTTTGTATCCTGTTGTTCAAGTAGGAAGCTCACCCATAGGTTGAAGTTTCAGTTTCAACAGCGTTTGGGAGGAGTGATCTCTTCTCACAATTTGTATCGGGCAAGTCAGCC
Organism: Urocitellus parryii; assembly: GCF_045843805.1. Classification (NCBI taxonomy): domain Eukaryota; kingdom Metazoa; phylum Chordata; class Mammalia; order Rodentia; family Sciuridae; genus Urocitellus; species Urocitellus parryii. The sequence goes on along the minus strand of NC_135537.1, from coordinate 114,818,359 downwards.
ACCTCACAAGAATATATGTGTGATACCAGGTAGGATTCTTTATGTGCATGTAAAAATACATGTGCTGAATAGGCTACAGAGAAAGGGAGACAGGAATTCACATATTTGTTAACTTTAAAAACACATGGAGAACTATTTCTATTCAATTGGACTAGATTTATAACACCTACCCTTTATAATGCAAAAGGCAAGTGCAACTATACACCATGCCTCCTCTGAACTGCTTGTATTTCTATTCTGTTTGGGTTCTTTTTCTCCATCATATTAGGATTCATAGTCAGAGTCTAGTAGGGTATGGGTTAGTGTCAGGGAATCAGTATTTCAAATGGAAAATAGGAAATGAATCCAATGTGTATGCAAATACTTGCTACACAAAAATCTTCCCACTCTCATCCACAACAATGCCTTGACATGACCTTCGCCCCAAGGAAGAAGCAACTCGAGGGGAAGAGTTAGAAAATCTGTGGATACATATGTGGAATGGAAAATGCTCAGGAGTTCCCAACCTTGGAGGTGGTAGAGGAGTTTCCATAAGTAAGGGACAGGGTAAACACTCCACAAACATGGAGCTCTGCTGGCCTAAAGACTTCGTGAGAAACTGCCTCTGAGGTTGGGCACTTGAAATATATGTTGTTGTCAGGAGCTTTAGCTTCCTTTGGAGTGAGACCATCAAAGCTGGGTCTGCATCTATGTGACCTGGAGGACATGGTTGCTGATTTTCCAATGAACATGAGGCAGAAGTGCTGAATTCTCCCTTTGTAGGTCCACAGTGGCCAATGGAGGCTAAGTGTCTCCCCATGTGGACTGTGAAGCCATTTGGTCCTCCTCGACTTTTCGTGGTGTTTCTTGCTGCTGCACTGGGAGTTTGGTATTTGCTTCATGAAATACAAGGACTTCAACTGGGACACAGTGCTGGAGGGAGTTCTGTCACGTGTGGTGGGTCGGTCAGGGTCCTAGGAGAATGCACCAACCAGTCTTCTATCCCACAGAGCTTGCCCCCTTGACCCTAGCAACCTGATTCTGAACATTGCCCTGAAACCTCTCCATATAACAAGATGCCTTTCCATATAAGTGTCTGCCGGCTGCACCATGTCAGTCACAAGCCATTTGGAAGCCAATGTCAGATCCACATGGCCCTACCACAGATGTTTTATCACACTCCTGCACACCACTTCTCTAGGCCCACTACTCAGCAGCCCCCAACTTACTGGCATCTCTGTTCTACACCATTTTCATGAAACCCAGCCAATCAAGGCACTGTCTGGTACACTCCTGATCAGCAACAGGACATCCAAAGGTTCTCCAGTGCCACCTGGTCATGGGAACTTAAGAATTTCATGGTATTTATCTAGCCATTTTTCAAGGATGAAGTTGGAGGCACTGTGGGTTTCCATTCATTCAGGAACCATGAAATGGTGAGGAAGCTCATTTCAATGAAAGCTCTGGAGAACTCTCACAAACAAGGCTTCCCAAAGAGTGGCCAAAAGGTCTCATGAAGCCAGGCCCATTGAGGTCTACCATGTGAGGTCCATGTGTGTTTTGACTCTGAACGATGGCTGCCAGGTCTGTAAGAATAAAATCATATGATATCCTGGCTGAGATTCCCAGTGCTCTGTGGAAAGCCAACCTGGGCATAGATCTCAGTTTTCAAGGGTGACTCTCATGCGTGGCCTACTAAAATCTCAACACAGTTCATGGCAATACTTCTCTGAGGTCAGTTCCAGAACTCAGTCTCCAAGGGGAATCACACCAGAGTTCACGCCAAGGTGGACCCAGTCATCTCTTCCAATCGCCACACAAAGGATCACAATTCCAACCCAAACACTGCCACATGGCCCTCATCTTCTTCCATATACACACTCATCATAACCTCTGGCTGGAGGTTTCCATCAGGGGCGCAGCCCAAGACAGTGTCCACAATAAGCTCCCTTGCCCCTCATTTGCCTAATATCAGGGTGGCCTGGACAGCCTTCCTGTGCACCAGGAGTGATCAAATAGGCCTGCCTTTAATACTGCTCTGCTTCTCCAATTTGAGGCCTACTGACTGCGGGCTATAGATTCTTTGTGTGAATTGGAGTCAGGAGAAAACCCAAGCACCTATGGGCTAGCCTCTGCAGGGCTTTGAAGAACTCATTTGACCCAAAGGATCCCTATGCTCTCTTGATGGAGGTCAGGAACCTTACAGAGGAAGGCGAGAGACTTCATCCAAAATGACTGCTTTTTTGCCATTTTGGCTTTGGATGCACACATGGGATCTTTCTTCAATCCATCAGGTGCTGACAATCTAAGCCACAGCCTCACACAGGGCCAAGAGGCTGATTCAGACACATCCCTTTGCAAAGCAATGAAGCAAAGAGCCACAGGTGATGCCATTCATTTCCATTTGAAAACTGTTTTCTTGAGGCTTCACAAAGGGGTGCCCTGAGGCAAAGGCCTTCCTGACATTCAGGGCAACAGAACAATAGGTAAGCAAAAGGCCCAAAGCAGGCTTTCTCCTCTGAGACTTTACTGGTCCCACTGATATCTAAGTTTTCTGAGATGCTCACCATTCCTTTCAGCTCTCCAGTACTTGGCCATGTCACAGAGCTTGGAGGTGGTACATATCTTGGACACAAAACCATGAGCCTATTCTGGAGAGTGGCCAGAATGCAGGAAGAAAACAGGAACTTAGGAAGATAGTAGGTGTTGCACATCCATCAGGCAAGCCACAGTCCATTCATAAATTGGGCAGGATGAATACTGGGAAGCTTTCTACTAGACAGGACACATCCATTGATGCATTCTCTTTTCTAATGTCTACAACCAGGGACACAGTGAGATACACAAACTTAGAAACACTCGCCTTGTCAAAAGACTTACTGGAAACAGTCCACTCCAAACAAACAAACCGCCTTTCCTACCCATTCTCAGAACATGACACAAATCCACAAACTCACCCCCACACCCACAAAGGCACCTCCTTCCCCCAAGTAGGTCTGTGACTACCCGGAGTGTCGTCTGACTGCTGGGCCGCACTATGTTGCCCCGAAATGGCCTGTCCTGTCTCAGATCTGGCCTCCTTGGCCAACTCTGTGAAGTTGTCAGGAGCCAGCGGTGAGCCATGACCTGCTTTCTCAGGCAAGGCCCTCTTCAGTGCTTTCCTGGCATTTGGCCATCCTCACATCAGTAGGGACCAAGGAAGACTGACTCTGTCCTTGGTAAATCCAAACAAGTGAGCCCACTGGGACTGGGACTGGGACTGCCTCTGGGTGCCTGGCTTCCTGGATCCCAAGTTCAGAGAATTCCATCACCAAGGAAGTGAGGTGAGGTCAATTCCTTCAGGAACTGAATGAGCTCACTGCCTGGCAACCACTGTGTCCTAACAGTTGCTTGCAAGGGTCCCAGGAGATGGAGGCTGCCCCTGCTTCCTGTGACACTTTCACAAGTTAGAATGGAATATCAACCATAGGCACCAAGGAACAGCTCTCCACACAGGCCTGGTTTGGTCCATCTTGTCTACATTAAGAAGAGAGAGGCTCATTCAGACACATCCCTTCATCCTGACCAGGTTGTTTGCCATGGAAGATGACTTTGGCTCTCTCAGGTCCTTCATCGCTGCCTACATCTTCTCCAGGGTTCATTTCTGCATGGACCTTTGAGGTTCTCAGCAGGTGGAAGATCCCCTCCATTCCTGTATTGTAAGACCAACTCTGTCCCTGCTCTTCTGTAAAGTTAGATTGAGGGAACAGTGTCTGGTTAGGGTTAAGAACATGTTTGATTTGGGTTAGGAATCATTCTGCTAGTTGTAGAATGGTATTGGGAACCTGCGATATTTATAATCATATATAGGTGAAATATATGTATGCAAACAGAAATCTAAGTAAGATTTGAAGGCCAGAAGGGCATTGGGCCCTTGATTGCGATACTTAGCTTTGAATCACATTCTGCACAGATGTCTCAGATAAATTGATATACAATGGCAGAGGACCTTGTACCTTGGATGATTGAATGTAGAAGAGAACATCCAGTCAAAAAGGGATAGTAGGTAAGATAAGGAAGCTAGTCGGTAGGTTTAGGAAGAAGAGTGAGTGTAAAATTTGGACCAAAAGTTCTTTAGCAATTGGGTGTCGGTTAGAGAGTGAATGTAAATGTCAGCACATGTGAAGAGTCAGTCACAATGATGAACTGGGGAAAAATATGTAGGAAAGCAGATATCAATAGAGACATTAGGAAATCAGGCAAAGTATAAGGTGAGTGATAGGGTTAGACATTTTCAACAGGGTTGAGGTTGAATATGTAATCTTAGGAAGAAACAAGTGTTTAGTCACCAATAGGATTGACATTGGAGAGCATTAGGCAACCTGGAGAAGGAAGTATTTAGTAATCCATGCTCACTTTCCAATTAGGCTTTGCTACAATCATAAGTGTGACCTTTGCATTTTGTGTCCAGAATATGACAGTGATAAAATGTATATGTAGATCAGGTGACATGAGTATTTCTTCCACCATTGCTGGGAGCAATATGTTGAAGACGTATTAATTAGTATTTGGGGGTACAAATAGGTGTACCCTGGGTCTATGAATATAGAGATAATGCATGAATAGACCATACTGTGAATAAATAATATGACTGCTTCCAATTTAAATAATGGATTGAGTTGATATCTGAAAGTATATAGGAAATCTTATATTGATACACAATCATTCATTCCTACCAGTTATACATCTAATGGCAATATTAGGGTTATGGTTTACCCTGAAGGGTGTGTGAGTTTTGCTTCAAAAGTGATTATGGAAATGGAAAATCATGTGTTTGGAAAGAAGTCTCATGAACAAACCAGTCAAGAAACATGGAGGAATACATGTGTTCTGAAGCAGGAAGGGATTGAAAGTGAACCAAATGCCTAGAAATTTTTAAACTTGAGGAAGAAATATACATCCTATGATGTGCATCAGCTGAAGAAATAGTAAGGTACCAGTGTTGAATAAAAATGAACGTCAAAATACACATCAAGTCCCATAGGAATCTACTTGCATTGATGTTAAACTGGGTCAGTTACTGTAGAAAGATTAGGATTTCTATGCACCATCCACTGAAGTTAGTTTTCAGTACTAGGAATAAAATATGTATTTCAGGTGGATAAATATTTCTGAGAATAATCTTGTGAAAGTCGATTATAAATCCACATATATGAACATGAATGAATTTAGGGAATGTATCATAAGACACATATATTTCATATTTTGAAAAATCTGGAGAGAGTTTGTGTGTGTGTGTGTATATATATCGATATATACACACACACACAAAACACACACACAGACATTAAAAATTCGAAATATATATGCCATTCGAAATTCATGATGAAATATATATCATCCACAGATCCAAAAATATTTATTTTACTGAACATGGATTTTTGTATCCTGTTGTTCAAGTAGGAAGCTCACCCATAGGTTGAAGTTTCAGTTTCAACAGCGTTTGGGAGGAGTGATCTCTTCTCACAATTTGTATCTGCCAAGTCAGCCACCTCACAAGAATATACGTGGGATACCAGGTAGGATTCTTTATGTGCATGTAAAAATACATGTGCTGAATAGGCTACAGAGAAAGGGAGACAGGAATTCACATATTTGTTAACTTTAAAAACACATGGAGAACTATTTCTATTCAATTGGACTAGATTTATAACACCTACCCTTTATAATGCAAAAGGAAAGTGCAACTCTACACCATGCCTCCTCTGAACTGCTTGTATTTCTATTCTGTTTGGGTTCTTTTTCTCCATCATATTAGGATTCATAGTCAGAGTCTAGTAGGGTATGGGTTAGTGTCAGGGAATCAGTATTTCAAATGGAAAATAGGAAATGAATCCAATGTGTATGCAAATACTTGCTACACAAAAATCTTCCCACTCTCATCCAGAACAATGCCTTGACATGACCTTCGCCCCAAGGAAGAAGCAACTCGAGGGGAAGAGTTAGAAAATCTGTGGATACATATGTGGAATGGAAAATGCTCAGGAGTTCCCACCCTTGGAGGTGGTAGAGGAGTTTCCATAAGTAAGGGACAGGGTAAACACTCCACAAACATGGAGCTCTGCTGGCCTAAAGACTTCGTGAGAAACTGCCTCTGAGGTTGGGCACTTGAAATATATGTTGTTGTCAGGAGCTTTAGCTTCCTTTGGAGTGAGACCATCAAAGCTGGGTCTGCATCTATGTGACCTGGAGGACATGGTTGCTGATTTTCCAATGAACATGAGGCAGAAGTGCTGAATTCTCCCTTTGTAGGTCCACAGTGGCCAATGGAGGCTAAGTGTCTCCCCATGTGGACTGTGAAGCCATTTGGTCCTCCTCGACTTTTCGTGGTGTTTCTTGCTGCTGCACTGGGAGTTTGGTATTTGCTTCATGAAATACAAGGACTTCAACTGGGACACAGTGCTGGAGGGAGTTCTGTCACGTGTGGTGGGTCAGGGTCCTAGGAGAATGCACCAACCAGTCTTCTATCCCACAGAGTTTGCCCCCTTGACCCTAGCAACCTGATTCTGAACATTGCCCTGAAACCTCTCCATATAACAAGATGCCTTTCCATATAAGTGTCTGCCGGCTGCACCATGTCAGTCACAAGCCATTTGGAAGCCAATGTCAGATCCACATGGCCCTACCACAGATGTTTTATCACACTCCTGCACACCACTTCTCTAGGCCCACTACTCAGCAGGCCCCAACTTACTGGCATCTCTGTTCTACACCATTTTCATGAAACCCAGCCAATCAAGGCACTGTCTGGTACACTCCTGATCAGCAACAGGACATCCAAAGGTTCTCCAGTGCCACCTGGTCATGGGAACTTAAGAATTTCATGGTATTTATCTAGCCATTTTTCAAGGATGAAGTTGGAGGCACTGTGGGTTTCCATTCATTCAGGAACCATGAAATGGTGAGGAAGCTCATTTCAATGAAAGCTCTGGAGAACTCTCACAAACAAGGCTTCCCAAAGAGTGGCCAAAAGGTCTCATGAAGCCAGGCCCATTGAGGTCTACCATGTGAGGTCCATGTGTGTTTTGACTCTCTATGATGGCTGCCAGGTCTGTAAGAATAAAATCATGTGATATCCTGGCTGAGATTCCCAGTGCTCTGTGGAAAGCCAACCTGGGCATAGATCTCAGTTTCCAAGGGTGACTCTCATGCGTGGCCTACTAAAATCTCAACACAGTTCATGGCAATACTTCTCTGAGGTCAGTTCCAGAACTCAGTCTCCAAGGGGAATCACACCAGAGTTCACGCCAAGGTGGACCCAGTCATCTCTTCCAATCGCCACACAAAGGACCACAATTCCAACCAAAACACTGCCACATGGCCCTCATCTTCTTCCATATACACACTCATCATAACCTCTGGCTGGAGGTTTCCATCAGGGGCGCAGCCCAAGACAGTGTCCACAATAAGCTCCCTTGCCCCTCATTTGCCTAATATCAGGGTGGCCTGGACAGCCTTCCTGTGCACCAGGAGTGATCAAATAGGCCTGCCTTTAATACTGCTCTGCTTCTCCAATTTGAGGCCTACTGACTGCGGGCTATAGCTTCTTTGTGTGAATTGGAGTCAGGAGAAAACCCAAGCACCTATGGGCTAGCCTCTGCAGGGCTTTGAAGAACTCATTTGACCCAAAGGATCCCTATGCTCTCTTGATGGAGGTCAGGAACCTTACAGAGGAAGGCGAGAGACTTCATCCAAAATGACTGCTTTTTTGCCATTTTGGCTTTGGACGCACACATGGGATCTTTCTTCAATCCATCAGGTGCTGACAATCTAAGCCACAGCCTCACACAGGGCCAAGAGGCTGATTCAGACACATCCCTTTGCAAAGCAATGAAGCAAAGAGCCACAGGTGATGCCATTCATTTCCATTTGAAAACTGTTTTCTTGAGGCTTCACAAAGGGGTGCCCTGAGGCAAAGGCCTTCCTGACATTCAGGGCAACAGAACAATAGGTAAGCAAAAGGCCCAAAGCAGGCTTTCTCCTCTGAGACTTTACTGGTCCCACTGATATCTAAGTTTTCTGAGATGCTCACCATTCCTTTCAGCTCTCCAGTACTTGGCCATGTCACAGAGCTTGGAGGTGGTACATATCTTGGACACAAAACCATGAGCCTATTCTGGAGAGTGGCCAGAATGCAGGAAGAAAACAGGAACTTAGGAAGATAGTAGGTGTTGCCCATCCATCAGGCAAGCCACAGTCCATTCATAAATTGGGCAGGATGAATACTGGGAAGCTTTCTACTAGACAGGACACATCCATTGATGCATTCTCTTTTCTAATGTCTACAACCAGGGACACAGTGAGATACACAAACTTAGAAACACTCGCCTTGTCAAAAGACTTACTGGAAACAGTCCACTCCAAACAAACAAACCGCCTTTCCTACCTATTCTCAGAACATGACACAAATCCACAAACTCACCCCCACACCCACAAAGGCACCTCCTTCCCCCAAGTAGGTCTGTGACTACCCGGAGTGTCGTCTGACTGCTGGGCCGCACTATGTTGCCCCGAAATGGCCTGTCCTGTCTCAGATCTGGCCTCCTTGGCCAACTCTGTGAAGTTGTCAGGAGCCAGCGGTGAGCCATGACCTGCTTTCTCAGGCAAGGCCCTCTTCAGTGCTTTCCTGGCATTTGGCCATCCTCACATCAGTAGGGACCAAGGAAGACTGACTCTGTCCTTGGTAAATCCAAACAAGTGAGCCCACTGGGACTGGGACTGGGACTGCCTCTGGGTGCCTGGCTTCCTGGATCCCACGTTCAGAGAATTCCATCACCAAGGAAGTGAGGTGAGGTCACTTCCTTCAGGAACTGAATGAGGTCACTGCCTGGCAACCACTGTGTCCTAACAGTTGCTTGCAAGGGTCCCAGGAGATGGAGGCTGCCCCTGCTTCCTGTGACACTTTCACAAGTTAGAATGGAATATCAACCATAGGCACCAAGGAACAGCTCTCCACACAGGCCTGGTTTGGTCCATCTTGTCTACATTAAGAAGAGAGAGGCTCATTCAGACACATCCCTTCATCCTGACCAGGTTGTTTGCCATGGAAGATGACTTTGGCTCTCTCAGGTCCTTCATCGCTGCCTACATCTTCTCCAGGGTTCATTTCTGCATGGACCTTTGAGGTTCTCAGCAGGTGGAAGATCCCCTCCATTCCTGTATTGTAAGACCAACTCTGTCCCTGCTCTTCTGTAAAGTTAGATTGAGGGAACAGTGTCTGGTTAGGGTTAAGAACATGTTTGATTTGGGTTAGGAATCATTCTGCTAGTTGTAGAATGGTATTGGGAACCTGCGATATTTAAAATCATATATAGGTGAAATATATGTATGCAAACAGAAATCTAAGTAAGATTTGAAGGCCAGAAGGGCATTGGGCCCTTGATTGCGATACTTAGCTTTGAATCACATTCTGCACAGATGTCTCAGATAAATTGATATACAATGGCAGAGGACCTTGTACCTTGGATGATTGAATGTAGAAGAGAACATCCAGTCAAAAAGGGATAGTAGGTAAGATTAGGAAGCTAGTCGGTAGGTTTAGGAAGAAGAGTGAGTGTAAAATTTGGACCAAAAGTTCTTTAGCAATTGGGTGTCGGTTAGAGAGTGAATGTAAATGTCAGCACATGTGAAGAGTCAGTCACAATGATGAACTGGGGAAAAGTATGTAGGAAAGCAGATATCAATAGAGACATTAGGAAATCAGGCAAAGTATAAGGTGAGTGATAGGGTTAGACATTTTCAACAGGGTTGAGGTTGAATATGTAATCTTAGGAAGAAACAAGTGTTTAGTCACCAATAGGATTGACATTGGAGAGCATTAGGCAACCTGGAGAAGGAAGTTTTTAGTAATCCATGCTCACTTTCCAATTAGGCTTTGCTACAATCCTAAGTGTGACCTTTGCATTTTGTGTCCAGAATATGACAGTGATAAAATGTATATGTAGATCAGGTGACATGAGTATTTCTTCCACCATTGCTGGGAGCAATATGTTGAAGACGTATTAATTAGTATTTGGGGGTACAAATAGGTGTACCCTGGGTCTATGAATATAGAGATAATGCATGAATAGACCATACTGTGAATAAATAATATGACTGCTTCCAATTTAAATAATGGATTGAGTTGATATCTGAAAGTATATAGGAAATCTTATATTGATACACAATCATTCATTCCTACCAGTTATACATCTAATGGCAATATTAGGGTTATGGTTTACCCTGAAGGGTGTGTGAGTTTTGCTTCAAAAGTGATTATGGAAATGGAAAATCATGTGTTTGGAAAGAAGTCTCATGAACAAACCAGTCAAGAAACATGGAGGAATACATGTGTTCTGAAGCAGGAAGGGATTGAAAGTGAACCAAATGCCTAGAAATTTTTAAACTTGAGGAAGAAATATACATCCTATGATGTGCATCAGCTGAAGAAATAGTAAGGTACCAGTGTTGAATAAAAATGAACGTCAAAATACACATCAAGTCCCATAGGAATCTACTTGCATTGATGTTAAACTGGGTCAGTTACTGTAGAAAGATTAGGATTTCTATGCACCATCCACTGAAGTTAGTTTTCAGTACTAGGAATAAAATATGTATTTCAGGTGGATAAATATTTCTGAGAATAATCTTGTGAAAGTCGATTATAAATCCACATATATGAACATGAATGAATTTAGGGAATGTATCATAAGACACATATATTTCATATTTTGAAAAATCTGGAGAGAGTTTGTGTGTGTGTGTGTATATATATCGATATATACACACACACACACAAAACACACACACAGACATTAAAAATTTGAAATATATATGCCATTCGAAATTCATGATGAAATATATATCATCCACAGATGAAAAATATTTATTTTACTGAACATGGATTTTTGTATCCTGTTGTTCAAGTAGGAAGCTCACCCATAGGTTAAAGTTTCAGTTTCAACAGCATTTGGGAGGAGTGATCTCTTCTCACAATTTGTATCTGCCCAGTCAGCCACCTCACAAGAATATACGTGGGATACCAGGTAGGATTCTTTATGTGCATGTAAAAATACATGTGCTGAATAGGCTACAGAGAAAGGGAGACAGGAATTCACATATTTGTTAACTTTAAAAACACATGGAGAACTATTTCTATTCAATTGGACTAGATTTATAACACCTACCCTTTATAATGCAAAAGGCAAGTGCAACTCTACACCATGCCTCCTCTGAACTGCTTGTATTTCTATTCTGTTTGGGTTCTTTTTCTCCATCATATTAGGATTCATAGTCAGAGTCTAGTAGGGTATGGGTTAGTGTCAGGGAATCAGTATTTCAAATGGAAAATAGGAAATGAATCCAATGTGTATGCAAATACTTGCTACACAAAAATCTTCCCACTCTCATCCAGAACAATGCCTTGACATGACCTTCGCCCCAAGGAAGAAGCAACTCGAGGGGAAGAGTTAGAAAATCTGTGGATACATATGTGGAATGGAAAATGCTCAGGAGTTCCCACCCTTGGAGGTGGTAGAGGAGTTTCCATAAGTAAGGGACAGGGTAAACACTCCACAAACATGGAGCTCTGCTGGCCTAAAACTTCGTGAGAAACTGCCTCTGAGGTTGGGCACTTGAAATATATGTTGTTGTCAGGAGCTTTAGCTTCCTTTGGAGTGAGACCATCAAAGCTGGGTCTGCATCTATGTGACCTGGAGGACATGGTTGCTGATTTTCCAATGAACATGAGGCAGAAGTGCTGAATTCTCCCTTTGTAGGTCCACAGTGGCCAATGGAGGCTAAGTGTCTCCCCATGTGGACTGTGAAGCCATTTGGTCCTCCTCGACTTTTCGTGGTGTTTCTTGCTGCTGCACTGGGAGTTTGGTATTTGCTTCATGAAATACAAGGACTTCAACTGGGACACAGTGCTGGAGGGAGTTCTGTCACGTGTGGTGGGTCAGGGTCCTAGGAGAATGCACCAACCAGTCTTCTATCCCACAGAGTTTGCCCCCTTGACCCTAGCAACCTGATTCTGAACATTGCCCTGAAACCTCTCCATATAACAAGATGCCTTTCCATATAAGTGTCTGCCGGCTGCACCATGTCAGTCACAAGCCATTTGGAAGCCAATGTCACATCCACATGGCCCTACCACAGATGTTTTATCACACTCCTGCACACCACTTCTCTAGGCCCACTACTCAGCAGGCCCCAACTTACTGGCATCTCTGTTCTACACCATTTTCATGAAACCCAGCCAATCAAGGCACTGTCTGGTACACTCCTGAGCAGCAACAGGACATCCAAAAGTTCTCCAGTGCCACCTGGTCATGGGAACTTAAGAATTTCATGGTATTTATCTAGCCATTTTTCAAGGATGAAGTTGGAGGCACTGTGGGTTTCCATTCATTCAGGAACCATGAAATGGTGAGGAAGCTCATTTCAATGAAAGCTCTGGAGAACTCTCACAAACAAGGCTTCCCAAAGAGTGGCCTAAAGGTCTCATGAAGCCAGGCCCATTGAGGTCTACCATGTGAGGTCCATGTGTGTTTTGACTCTGAACGATGGCTGCCAGGTCTGAAAGAATAAAATCATATGATATCCTGGCTGAGATTCCCAGTGCTCTGTGGAAAGCCAACCTGGGCATAGATCTCAGTTTTCAAGGGTGACTCTCATGCGTGGCCTACTAAAATCTCAACACAGTTCATGGCAATACTTCTCTGAGGTCAGTTCCAGAACTCAGTCTCCAAGGGGAATCACACCAGAGTTCACGCCAAGGTGGACCCAGTCATCTCTTCCAATCGCCACACAAAGGATCACAATTCCAACCAAAACACTGCCACATGGCCCTCATCTTCTTCCATATACACACTCATCATAACCTCTGGCTGGAGGTTTCCATCAGGGGCGCAGCCCAAGACAGTGTCCACAATAAGCTCCCTTGCCCCTCATTTGCCTAATATCAGGGTGGCCTGGACAGCCTTCCTGTGCACCAGGAGTGATCAAATAGGCCTGCCTTTAATACTGCTCTGCTTCTCCAATTTGAGGCCTACTGACTGCGGGCTATAGATTCTTTGTGTGAATTGGAGTCAGGAGAAAACCCAAGCACCTATGGGCTAGCCTCTGCAGGGCTTTGAAGAACTCATTTGACCCAAAGGATCCCTATGCTCTCTTGATGGAGGTCAGGAACCTTACAGAGGAAGGCGAGAGACTTCATCCAAAATGACTGCTTTTTTGCCATTTTGGCTTTGGATGCACACATGGGATCTTTCTTCAATCCATCAGGTGCTGACAATCTAAGGCACAGCCTCACACAGGGCCAAGAGGCTGATTCAGACACATCCCTTTGCAAAGCAATGAAGCAAAGAGCCACAGGTGATGCCATTCATTTCCATTTGAAAACTGTTTTCTTGAGGCTTCACAAAGGGGTGCCCTGAGGCAAAGGCCTTCCTGACATTCAGGGCAACAGAACAATAGGTAAGCAAAAGGCCCAAAGCAGGCTTTCTCCTCTGAGACTTTACTGGTCCCACTGATACCTAAGTTTTCTGAGATGCTCACCATTCCTTTCAGCTCTCCAGTACTTGGCCATGTCACAGAGCTTGGAGGTGGTACATATCTTGGACACAAAACCATGAGCCTATTCTGGAGAGTGGCCAGAATGCAGGAAGAAAACAGGAACTTAGGAAGATAGTAGGTGTTGCCCATCCATCAGGCAAGCCACAGTCCATTCATAAATTGGGCAGGATGAATACTGGGAAGCTTTCTACTAGACAGGACACATCCATTGATGCATTCTCTTTTCTAATGTCTACAACCAGGGACACAGTGAGATACACAAACTTAGAAACACTCGCCTTGTCAAAAGACTTACTGGAAACAGTCCACTCCAAACAAACAAACCGCCTTTCCTACCCATTCTCAGAACATGACACAAATCCACAAACTCACCCCCACACCCATAAAGGCACCTCCTTCCCCCAAGTAGGTCTGTGACTACCCGGAGTGTCGTCTGACTGCTGGGCCGCACTATGTTGCCCCGAAATGGCCTGTCCTGTCTCAGATCTGGCCTCCTTGGCCAACTCTGTGAAGTTGTCAGGAGCCAGCGGTGAGCCATGACCTGCTTTCTCAGGCAAGGCCCTCTTCAGTGCTTTCCTGGCATTTGGCCATCCTCACATCAGTAGGGACCAAGGAAGACTGACTCTGTCCTTGGTAAATCCAAACAAGTGAGCCCACTGGGACTGGGACTGGGACTGCCTCTGGGTGCCTGGCTTCCTGGATCCCACGTTCAGAGAATTCCATCACCAAGGAAGTGAGGTGAGGTCACTTCCTTCAGGAACTGAATGAGGTCACTGCCTGGCAACCACTGTGTCCTAACAGTTGCTTGCAAGGGTCCCAGGAGATGGAGGCTGCCCCTGCTTCCTGTGACACTTTCACAAGTTAGAATGGAATATCAACCATAGGCACCAAGGAACAGCTCTCCACACAGGCCTGGTTTGGTCCATCTTGTCTACATTAAGAAGAGAGAGGCTCATTCAGACACATCCCTTCATCCTGACCAGGTTGTTTGCCATGGAAGATGACTTTGGCTCTCTCAGGTCCTTCATCGCTGCCTACATCTTCTCCAGGGTTCATTTCTGCATGGACCTTTGAGGTTCTCAGCAGGTGGAAGATCCCCTCCATTCCTGTATTGTAAGACCAACTCTGTCCCTGCTCTTCTGTAAAGTTAGATTGAGGGAACAGTGTCTGGTTAGGGTTAAGAACATGTTTGATTTGGGTTAGGAATCATTCTGCTAGTTGTAGAATGGTATTGGGAACCTGCGATATTTATAATCATATATAGGTGAAATATATGTATGCAAACAGAAATCTAAGTAAGATTTGAAGGCCAGAAGTGCATTGGGCCCTTGATTGGGATACTTAGCTTTGAATCACATTCTGCACAGATGTCTCAGATAAATTGATATACAATGGCATAGGACCTTGTACCTTGGATGATTGAATGTAGAAGAGAACATCCAGTCAAAAAGGGATAGTAGGTAAGATTAGGAAGCTAGTCGGTAGGTTTAGGAAGAAGAGTGAGTGTAAAATTTGGACCAAAAGTTCTTTAGCAATTGGGTGTCGGTTAGAGAGTGAATGTAAATGTCAGCACATGTGAAGAGTCAGTCACAATGATGAACTGGGGAAAAATATGTAGGAAAGCAGATATCAATAGAGACATTAGGAAATCAGGCAAAGTATAAGGTGAGTGATAGGGTTAGACATTTTCAACAGGGTTGAGGTTGAATATGTAATCTTAGGAAGAAACAAGTGTTTAGTCACCAATAGGATTGACATTGGAGAGCATTAGGCAACCTGGAGAAGGAAGTTTTTAGTAATCCATGCTCACTTTCCAATTAGGCTTTGCTACAATCCTAAGTGTGACCTTTGCATTTTGTGTCCAGAATATGACAGTGATAAAATGTATATGTAGATCAGGTGACATGAGTATTTCTTCCACCATTGCTGGGAGCAATATGTTGAAGACGTATTAATTAGTATTTGGGTGTACAAATAGGAGTACCCTGGGTCTATGAATATAGAGATAATGCATGAATAGACCAAACTGTGAATAAATAACATAACTGCTTCCAATTTAAATAATTGATTGAGTTGATATTTGAAAATATATAGGAAATCTTATACTGATACACAATCATTCATTCCTACCAGTTATACATCTAATGGCAATATTAGGGTTATGGTTTACCCTGAAGGGTGTGTGAGTTTTGCTTCAAAAGTGATTATGGAAATGGAAAATCATGTGTTTGGAAAGAAGTCTCATGAACAAACCAGTCAAGAAACATGGAGGAATACATGTGTTCTGAAGCAGGAAGGGATTGAAAGTGAACCAAATGCCTAGAAATTTTTAAACTTGAGGAAGAAATATACATCCTATGATGTGCATCAGCTGAAGAAATAGTAAGGTACCAGTGTTGAATAAAAATGAACGTCAAAATACACATCAAGTCCCATAGGAATCTACTTGCATTGATGTTAAACTGGGTCAGTTACTGTAGAAAGATTAGGATTTCTATGCACCATCCACTGAAGTTAGTTTTCAGTACTAGGAATAAAATATGTATTTCAGGTGGATAAATATTTCTGAGAATAATCTTGTGAAAGTCGATTATAAATCCACATATATGAACATGAATGAATTTAGGGAATGTATCATAAGACACATATATATCATATTTTGAAAAATCTGGAGAGAGTTTGTGTGTGTGTGTGTATATATATCGATATATACACACACACACAAAACACACACACAGACATTAAAAATTCGAAATATATATGCCATTCGAAATTCATGATGAAATATATATCATCCACAGATCCAAAAATATTTATTTTACTGAACATGGATTTTTGTATCCTGTTGTTCAAGTAGGAAGCTCACCCATAGGTTGAAGTTTCAGTTTCAACAGCGTTTGGGAGGAGTGATCTCTTCTCACAATTTGTATCTGCCAAGTCAGCCACCTCACAAGAATATACGTGGGATACCAGGTAGGATTCTTTATGTGCATGTAAAAATACATGTGCTGAATAGGCTACAGAGAAAGGGAGACAGGAATTCACATATTTGTTAACTTTAAAAACACATGGAGAACTATTTCTATTCAATTGGACTAGATTTATAACACCTACCCTTTATAATGCAAAAGGCAAGTGCAACTATACACCATGCCTCCTCTGAACTGCTTGTATTTCTATTCTGTTTGGGTTCTTTTTCTCCATCATATTAGGATTCATAGTCAGAGTCTAGTAGGGTATGGGTTAGTGTCAGGGAATCAGTATTTCAAATGGAAAATAGGAAATGAATCCAATGTGTATGCAAATACTTGCTACACAAAAATCTTCCCACTCTCATCCAGAACAATGCCTTGACATGACCTTCGCCCCAAGGAAGAAGCAACTCGAGGGGAAGAGTTAGAAAATCTGTGGATACATATGTGGAATGGAAAATGCTCAGGAGTTCCCAACCTTGGAGGTGGTAGAGGAGTTTCCATAAGTAAGGGACAGGGTAAACACTCCACAAACATGGAGCTCTGCTGGCCTAAAGACTTCGTGAGAAACTGCCTCTGAGGTTGGGCACTTGAAATATATGTTGTTGTCAGGAGCTTTAGCTTCCTTTGGAGTGAGACCATCAAAGCTGGGTCTGCATCTATGTGACCTGGAGGACATGGTTGCTGATTTTCCAATGAACATGAGGCAGAAGTGCTGAATTCTCCCTTTGTAGGTCCACAGTGGCCAATGGAGGCTAAGTGTCTCCCCATGTGGACTGTGAAGCCATTTGGTCCTCCTCGACTTTTCGTGGTGTTTCTTGCTGCTGCACTGGGAGTTTGGTATTTGCTTCATGAAATACAAGGACTTCAACTGGGACACAGTGCTGGAGGGAGTTCTGTCACGTGTGGTGGGTCAGGGTCCTAGGAGAATGCACCAACCAGTCTTCTATCCCACAGAGCTTTCCCCCTTGACCCTAGCAACCTGATTCTGAACATTGTCCTGAAACCTCTCCATATAACAAGATGCCTTTCCATATAAGTGTCTGCCGGCTGCACCATGTCAGTCACAAGCCATTTGGAAGCCAATGTCAGATCCACATGGCCCTACCACAGATGTTTTATCACACTCCTGCACACCACTTCTCTAGGCCCACTACTCAGCAGGCCCCCACTTACTGGCATCTCTGTTCTACACCATTTTCATGAAACCCAGCCAATCAAGGCACTGTCTGGTACACTCCTGATCAGCAACAGGACATCCAAAGGTTCTCCAGTGCCACCTGGTCATGGGAACTTAAGAATTTCATGGTATTTATCTAGCCATTTTTCAAGGATGAAGTTGGAGGCACTGTGGGTTTCCATTCATTCAGGAACCATGAAATGGTGAGGAAGCTCATTTCAATGAAAGCTCTGGAGAACTCTCACAAACAAGGCTTCCCAAAGAGTGGCCTAAAGGTCTCATGAAGCCAGGCCCATTGAGGTCTACCATGTGAGGTCCATGTGTGTTTTGACTCTGAACGATGGCTGCCAGGTCTGTAAGAATAAAATCATGTGATATCCTGGCTGAGATTCCCAGTGCTCTGTGGAAAGCCAACCTGGGCATAGATCTCAGTTTCCAAGGGTGACTCTCATGCGTGGCCTACTAAAATCTCAACACAGTTCATGGCAATACTTCTCTGAGGTCAGTTCCAGAACTCAGTCTCCAAGGGGAATCACACCAGAGTTCACGCCAAGGTGGACCCAGTCATCTCTTCCAATCGCCACACAAAGGACCACAATTCCAACCAAAACACTGCCACATGGCCCTCATCTTCTTCCATATACACACTCATCATAACCTCTGGCTGGAGGTTTCCATCAGGGGCGCAGCCCAAGACAGTGTCCACAATAAGCTCCCTTGCCCCTCATTTGCCTAATATCAGGGTGGCCTGGACAGCCTTCCTGTGCACCAGGAGTGATCAAATAGGCCTGCCTTTAATACTGCTCTGCTTCTCCAATTTGAGGCCTACTGACTGCGGGCTATAGCTTCTTTGTGTGAATTGGAGTCAGGAGAAAACCCAAGCACCTATGGGCTAGCCTCTGCAGGGCTTTGAAGAACTCATTTGACCCAAAGGATCCCTATGCTCTCTTGATGGAGGTCAGGAACCTTACAGAGGAAGGCGAGAGACTTCATCCAAAATGACTGCTTTTTTGCCATTTTGGCTTTGGACGCACACATGGGATCTTTCTTCAATCCATCAGGTGCTGACAATCTAAGCCACAGCCTCACACAGGGCCAAGAGGCTGATTCAGACACATCCCTTTGCAAAGCAATGAAGCAAAGAGCCACAGGTGATGCCATTCATTTCCATTTGAAAACTGTTTTCTTGAGGCTTCACAAAGGGGTGCCCTGAGGCAAAGGCCTTCCTGACATTCAGGGCAACAGAACAATAGGTAAGCAAAAGGCCCAAAGCAGGCTTTCTCCTCTGAGACTTTACTGGTCCCACTGATATCTAAGTTTTCTGAGATGCTCACCATTCCTTTCAGCTCTCCAGTACTTGGCCATGTCACAGAGCTTGGAGGTGGTACATATCTTGGACACAAAACCATGAGCCTATTCTGGAGAGTGGCCAGAATGCAGGAAGAAAACAGGAACTTAGGAAGATAGTAGGTGTTGCCCATCCATCAGGCAAGCCACAGTCCATTCATAAATTGGGCAGGATGAATACTGGGAAGCTTTCTACTAGACAGGACACATCCATTGATGCATTCTCTTTTCTAATGTCTACAACCAGGGACACAGTGAGATACACAAACTTAGAAACACTCGCCTTGTCAAAAGACTTACTGGAAACAGTCCACTCCAAACAAACAAACCGCCTTTCCTACCTATTCTCAGAACATGACACAAATCCACAAACTCACCCCCACACCCACAAAGGCACCTCCTTCCCCCAAGTAGGTCTGTGACTACCCGGAGTGTCGTCTGACTGCTGGGCCGCACTATGTTGCCCCGAAATGGCCTGTCCTGTCTCAGATCTGGCCTCCTTGGCCAACTCTGTGAAGTTGTCAGGAGCCAGCGGTGAGCCATGACCTGCTTTCTCAGGCAAGGCCCTCTTCAGTGCTTTCCTGGCATTTGGCCATCCTCACATCAGTAGGGACCAAGGAAGACTGACTCTGTCCTTGGTAAATCCAAACAAGTGAGCCCACTGGGACTGGGACTGGGACTGCCTCTGGGTGCCTGGCTTCCTGGATCCCACGTTCAGAGAATTCCATCACCAAGGAAGTGAGGTGAGGTCACTTCCTTCAGGAACTGAATGAGGTCACTGCCTGGCAACCACTGTGTCCTAACAGTTGCTTGCAAGGGTCCCAGGAGATGGAGGCTGCCCCTGCTTCCTGTGACACTTTCACAAGTTAGAATGGAATATCAACCATAGGCACCAAGGAACAGCTCTCCACACAGGCCTGGTTTGGTCCATCTTGTCTACATTAAGAAGAGAGAGGCTCATTCAGACACATCCCTTCATCCTGACCAGGTTGTTTGCCATGGAAGATGACTTTGGCTCTCTCAGGTCCTTCATCGCTGCCTGCATCTTCTCCAGGGTTCATTTCTGCATGGACCTTTGAGGTTCTCAGCAGGTGGAAGATCCCCTCCATTCCTGTATTGTAAGACCAACTCTGTCCCTGCTCTTCTGTAAAGTTAGATTGAGGGAACAGTGTCTGGTTAGGGTTAAGAACATGTTTGATTTGGGTTAGGAATCATTCTGCTAGTTGTAGAATGGTATTGGGAACCTGCGATATTTATAATCATATATAGGTGAAATATATGTATGCAAACAGAAATCTAAGTAAGATTTGAAGGCCAGAAGGGCATTGGGCCCTTGATTGGGATACTTAGCTTTGAATCACATTCTGCACAGATGTCTCAGATAAATTGATATACAATGGCATAGGACCTTGTACCTTGGATGATTGAATGTAGAAGAGAACATCCAGTCAAAAAGGGATAGTAGGTAAGATTAGGAAGCTAGTCGGTAGGTTTAGGAAGAAGAGTGAGTGTAAAATTTGGACCAAAAGTTCTTTAGCAATTGGGTGTCGGTTAGAGAGTGAATGTAAATGTCAGCACATGTGAAGAGTCAGTCACAATGATGAACTGGGGAAAAATATGTAGGAAAGCAGATATCAATAGAGACATTAGGAAATCAGGCAAAGTATAAGGTGAGTGATAGGGTTAGACATTTTCAACAGGGTTGAGGTTGAATATGTAATCTTAGGAAGAAACAAGTGTTTAGTCACCAATAGGATTGACATTGGAGAGCATTAGGCAACCTGGAGAAGGAAGTTTTTAGTAATCCATGCTCACTTTCCAATTAGGCTTTGCTACAATCATAAGTGTGACCTTTGCATTTTGTGTCCAGAATATGACAGTGATAAAATGTATATGTAGATCAGGTGACATGAGTATTTCTTCCACCATTGCTGGGAGCAATATGTTGAAGACGTATTAATTAGTATTTGGGGGTACAAATAGGTGTACCCTGGGTCTATGAATATAGAGATAATGCATGAATAGACCATACTGTGAATAAATAATATGACTGCTTCCAATTTAAATAATGGATTGAGTTGATATCTGAAAGTATATAGGAAATCTTATATTGATACACAATCATTCATTCCTACCAGTTATACATCTAATGGCAATATTAGGGTTATGGTTTACCCTGAAGGGTGTGTGAGTTTTGCTTCAAAAGTGATTATGGAAATGGAAAATCATGTGTTTGGAAAGAAGTCTCATGAACAAACCAGTCAAGAAACATGGAGGAATACATGTGTTCTGAAGCAGGAAGGGATTGAAAGGGAACCAAATGCCTAGAAATTTTTAAACTTGAGGAAGAAATATACATCCTATGATGTGCATCAGCTGAAGAAATAGTAAGGTACCAGTGTTGAATAAAAATGAACGTCAAAATACACATCAAGTCCCATAGGAATCTACTTGCATTGATGTTAAACTGGGTCAGTTACTGTAGAAAGATTAGGATTTCTATGCACCATCCACTGAAGTTAGTTTTCAGTACTAGGAATAAAATATGTATTTCAGGTGGATAAATATTTCTGAGAATAATCTTGTGAAAGTCGATTATAAATCCACATACATGAACATGAATGAATTTAGGGAATGTATCATAAGACACATATATTTCATATTTTGAAAAATCTGGAGAGAGTTTGTGTGTGTGTGTGTATATATATCGATATATACACACACACACAAAACACACACACAGACATTAAAAATTCGAAATATATATGCCATTCGAAATTCATGATGAAATATATATCATCCACAGATCCAAAAATATTTATTTTACTGAACATGGATTTTTGTATCCTGTTGTTCAAGTAGGAAGCTCACCCATAGGTTGAAGTTTCAGTTTCAACAGCGTTTGGGAGGAGTGATCTCTTCTCACAATTTGTATCTGCCAAGTCAGCCACCTCACAAGAATATACGTGGGATACCAGGTAGGATTCTTTATGTGCATGTAAAAATACATGTGCTGAATAGGCTACAGAGAAAGGGAGACAGGAATTCACCTATTTGTTAACTTTAAAAACACATGGAGAACTATTTCTATTCAATTGGACTAGATTTATAACACCTACCCTTTATAATGCAAAAGGCAAGTGCAACTATACACCATGCCTCCTCTGAACTGCTTGTATTTCTATTCTGTTTGGGTTCTTTTTCTCCATCATATTAGGATTCATAGTCAGAGTCTAGTAGGGTATGGGTTAGTGTCAGGGAATCAGTATTTCAAATGGAAAATAGGAAATGAATCCAATGTGTATGCAAATACTTGCTACACAAAAATCTTCCCACTCTCATCCAGAACAATGCCTTGACATGACCTTCGCCCCAAGGAAGAAGCAACTCGAGGGGAAGAGTTAGAAAATCTGTGGATACATATGTGGAATGGAAAATGCTCAGGAGTTCCCACCCTTGGAGGTGGTAGAGGAGTTTCCATAAGTAAGGGACAGGGTAAACACTCCACAAACATGGAGCTCTGCTGGCCTAAAGACTTCGTGAGAAACTGCCTCTGAGGTTGGGCACTTGAAATATATGTTGTTGTCAGGAGCTTTAGCTTCCTTTGGAGTGAGACCATCAAAGCTGGGTCTGCATCTATGTGACCTGGAG
The DNA here is from genome assembly GCF_045843805.1 of Urocitellus parryii. Taxonomy (NCBI): domain Eukaryota; kingdom Metazoa; phylum Chordata; class Mammalia; order Rodentia; family Sciuridae; genus Urocitellus; species Urocitellus parryii. The sequence continues at coordinate 114,795,637 of NC_135537.1, read as the reverse complement.
GACATGGTTGCTGATTTTCCAATGAACATGAGGCAGAAGTGCTGAATTCTCCCTTTGTAGGTCCACAGTGGCCAATGGAGGCTAAGTGTCTCCCCATGTGGACTGTGAAGCCATTTGGTCCTCCTCGACTTTTTGTGGTGTTTCTTGCTGCTGCACTGGGAGTTTGGTATTTGCTTCATGAAATACAAGGACTTCAACTGGGACACAGTACTGGAGGGAGTTCTGTCACGTGTGGTGGGTCAGGGTCCTAGGAGAATGCACCAACCACTCTTCTATCCCACAGAGCTTGCCCCCTTGACCCTAGCAACCTGATTCTGAACATTGCCCTGAAACCTCTCCATATAACAAGATGCCTTTCCATATAAGTGTCTGCCGGCTGCACCATGTCAGTCACAAGCCATTTGGAAGCCAATGTCAGATCCACATGGCCCTACCACAGATGTTTTATCACACTCCTGCACACCACTTCTCTAGGCCCACTACTCAGCAGGCCCCCACTTACTGGCATCTCTGTTCTACACCATTTTCATGAAACCCAGCCAATCAAGGCACTGTCTGGTACACTCCTGATCAGCAACAGGACATCCAAAGGTTCTCCAGTGCCACCTGGTCATGGGAACTTAAGAATTTCATGGTATTTATCTAGCCATTTTTCAAGGATGAAGTTGGAGGCACTGTGGGTTTCCATTCATTCAGGAACCATGAAATGGTGAGGAAGCTCATTTCAATGAAAGCTCTGGAGAACTCTCACAAACAAGGCTTCCCAAAGAGTGGCCTAAAGGTCTCATGAAGCCAGGCCCATTGAGGTCTACCATGTGAGGTCCATGTGTGTTTTGACTCTGAACGATGGCTGCCAGGTCTGTAAGAATAAAATCATATGATATCCTGGCTGAGATTCCCAGTGCTCTGTGGAAAGCCAACCTGGGCATAGATCTCAGTTTTCAAGGGTGACTCTCATGCGTGGCCTACTAAAATCTCAACACAGTTCATGGCAATACTTCTCTGAGGTCAGTTCCAGAACTCAGTCTCCAAGGGGAATCACACCAGAGTTCACGCCAAGGTGGACCCAGTCATCTCTTCCAATCGCCACACAAAGGATCACAATTCCAACCAAAACACTGCCACATGGCCCTCATCTTCTTCCATATACACACTCATCATAACCTCTGGCTGGAGGTTTCCATCAGGGGCGCAGCCCAAGACAGTGTCCACAATAAGCTCCCTTGCCCCTCATTTGCCTAATATCAGGGTGGCCTGGACAGCCTTCCTGTGCACCAGGAGTGATCAAATAGGCCTGCCTTTAATACTGCTCTGCTTCTCCAATTTGAGGCCTACTGACTGCGGGCTATAGATTCTTTGTGTGAATTGGAGTCAGGAGAAAACCCAAGCACCTATGGGCTAGCCTCTGCAGGGCTTTGAAGAACTCATTTGACCCAAAGGATCCCTATGCTCTCTTGATGGAGGTCAGGAACCTTACAGAGGAAGGCGAGAGACTTCATCCAAAATGACTGCTTTTTTGCCATTTTGGCTTTGGATGCACACATGGGATCTTTCTTCAATCCATCAGGTGCTGACAATCTAAGCCACAGCCTCACACAGGGCCAAGAGGCTGATTCAGACACATCCCTTTGCAAAGCAATGAAGCAAAGAGCCACAGGTGATGCCATTCATTTCCATTTGAAAACTGTTTTCTTGAGGCTTCACAAAGGGGTGCCCTGAGGCAAAGGCCTTCCTGACATTCAGGGCAACAGAACAATAGGTAAGCAAAAGGCCCAAAGCAGGCTTTCTCCTCTGAGACTTTACTGGTCCCACTGATACCTAAGTTTTCTGAGATGCTCACCATTCCTTTCAGCTCTCCAGTACTTGGCCATGTCACAGAGCTTGGAGGTGGTACATATCTTGGACACAAAACCATGAGCCTATTCTGGAGAGTGGCCAGAATGCAGGAAGAAAACAGGAACTTAGGAAGATAGTAGGTGTTGCCCATCCATCAGGCAAGCCACAGTCCATTCATAAATTGGGCAGGATGAATACTGGGAAGCTTTCTACTAGACAGGACACATCCATTGATGCATTCTCTTTTCTAAGGTCTACAACCAGGGACACAGTGAGATACACAAACTTAGAAACACTCGCCTTGTCAAAAGACTTACTGGAAACAGTCCACTCCAAACAAACAAACCGCCTTTCCTACCCATTCTCAGAACATGACACAAATCCACAAACTCACCCCCACACCCACAAAGGCACCTCCTTCCCCCAAGTAGGTCTGTGACTACCCGGAGTGTCGTCTGACTGCTGGGCCGCACTATGTTGCCCCGAATTGGCCTGTCCTGTCTCAGATCTGGCCTCCTTGGCCAACTCTGTGAAGTTGTCAGGAGCCAGCGGTGAGCCATGACCTGCTTTCTCAGGCAAGGCCCTCTTCAGTGCTTTCCTGGCATTTGGCCATCCTCACATCAGTAGGGACCAAGGAAGACTGACTCTGTCCTTGGTAAATCCAAACAAGTGAGCCCACTGGGACTGGGACTGGGACTGCCTCTGGGTGCCTGACTTCCTGGATCCCAAGTTCAGAGAATTCCATCACCAAGGAAGTGAGGTGAGGTCACTTCCTTCAGGAACTGAATGAGGTCACTGCCTGGCAACCACTGTGTCCTAACAGTTGCTTGCAAGGGTCCCAGGAGATGGAGGCTGCCCCTGCTTCCTGTGACACTTTCACAAGTTAGAATGGAATATCAACCATAGGCACCAAGGAACAGCTCTCCACACAGGCCTGGTTTGGTCCATCTTGTCTACATTAAGAAGAGAGAGGCTCATTCAGACACATCCCTTCATCCTGACCAGGTTGTTTGCCATGGAAGATGACTTTGGCTCTCTCAGGTCCTTCATCGCTGCCTACATCTTCTCCAGGGTTCATTTCTGCATGGACCTTTGAGGTTCTCAGCAGGTGGAAGATCCCCTCCATTCCTGTATTGTAAGACCAACTCTGTCCCTGCTCTTCTGTAAAGTTAGATTGAGGGAACAGTGTCTGGTTAGGGTTAAGAACATGTTTGATTTGGGTTAGGAATCATTCTGCTAGTTGTAGAATGGTATTGGGAACCTGCGATATTTATAATCATATATAGGTGAAATATATGTATGCAAACAGAAATCTAAGTAAGATTTGAAGGCCAGAAGGGCATTGGGCCCTTGATTGGGATACTTAGCTTTGAATCACATTCTGCACAGATGTCTCAGATAAATTGATATACAATGGCATAGGACCTTGTACCTTGGATGATTGAATGTAGAAGAGAACATCCAGTCAAAAAGGGATAGTAGGTAAGATTAGGAAGCTAGTCGGTAGGTTTAGGAAGAAGAGTGAGTGTAAAATTTGGACCAAAAGTTCTTTAGCAATTGGGTGTCGGTTAGAGAGTGAATGTAAATGTCAGCACATGTGAAGAGTCAGTCACAATGATGAACTGGGGAAAAATATGTAGGAAAGCAGATATCAATAGAGACATTAGGAAATCAGGCAAAGTATAAGGTGAGTGATAGGATTAGACAATTTCAACAGGGTTGAGGTTGAATATGTAATCTTAGGAAGAAACAAGTGTGTAGTCACCAATAGGATTGACATTGGAGAGCATTAGGCAACCTGGAGAAGGAAGTTTTTAGTAATCCATGCTCACTTTCCAATTAGGCTTTGCTACAATCATAAGTGTGACCTTTGCATTTTGTGTCCAGAATATGACAGTGATAAAATGTATATGTAGATCAGGTGACATGAGTATTTCTTCCACCATTGCTGGGAGCAATATGTTGAAGACGTATCAATTAGTATTTGGGGGTACAAATAGGTGTACCCTGGGTCTATGAATATAGAGATAATGCATGAATAGACCATACTGTGAATAAATAATATGACTGCTTCCAATTTAAATAATGGATTGAGTTGATATCTGAAAGTATATAGGAAATCTTATATTGATACACAATCATTCATTCCTACCAGTTATACATCTAATGGCAATATTAGGGTTATGGTTTACCCTGAAGGGTGTGTGAGTTTTGCTTCAAAAGTGATTATGGAAATGGAAAATCATGTGTTTGTAAAGAAGTCTCATGAACAAACCAGTCAAGAAACATGGAGGAATACATGTGTTCTGAAGCAGGAAGGGATTGAAAGTGAACCAAATGCCTAGAAATTTTTAAACTTGAGGAAGAAATATACATCCTATGATGTGCATCAGCTGAAGAAATAGTAAGGTACCAGTGTTGAATAAAAATGAACGTCAAAATACACATCAAGTCCCATAGGAATCTACTTGCATTGATGTTAAACTGGGTCAGTTACTGTAGAAAGATTAGGATTTCTATGCACCATCCACTGAAGTTAGTTTTCAGTACTAGGAATAAAATATGTATTTCAGGTGGATAAATATTTCTGAGAATAATCTTGTGAAAGTCGATTATAAATCCACATATATGAACATGAATGAATTTAGGGAATGTATCATAAGACACATATATTTCATATTTTGAAAAATCTGGAGAGAGTTTGTGTGTGTGTGTGTATATATATCGATATACACACACACACACAAAACACACACACAGACATTAAAAATTCGAAATATATATGCCATTCGAAATTCATGATGAAATATATATCATCCACAGATCCAAAAATATTTATTTTACTGAACATGGATTTTTGTATCCTGTTGTTCAAGTAGGAAGCTCACCCATAGGTTGAAGTTTCAGTTTCAATAGCGTTTGGGAGGAGTGATCTCTTCTCACAATTTGTATCTGCCAAGTCAGCCACCTCACAAGAATATACGTGGGATACCAGGTAGGATTCTTTATGTGCATGTAAAAATACATGTGCTGAATAGGCTACAGAGAAAGGGAGACAGGAATTCACATATTTGTTAACTTTAAAAACACATGGAGAACTATTTCTATTCAATTGGACTAGATTTATAACACCTACCCTTTATAATGCAAAAGGCAAGTGCAACTATACACCATGCCTCCTCTGAACTGCTTGTATTTCTATTCTGTTTGGGTTCTTTTTCTCCATCATATTAGGATTCATAGTCAGAGTCTAGTAGGGTATGGGTTAGTGTCAGGGAATCAGTATTTCAAATGGAAAATAGGAAATGAATCCAATGTGTATGCAAATACTTGCTACACAAAAATCTTCCCACTCTCATCCAGAACAATGCCTTGACATGACCTTCGCCCCAAGGAAGAAGCAACTCGAGGGGAAGAGTTAGAAAATCTGTGGATACATATGTGGAATGGAAAATGCTCAGGAGTTCCCACCCTTGGAGGTGGTAGAGGAGTTTCCATAAGTAAGGGACAGGGTAAACACTCCACAAACATGGAGCTCTGCTGGCCTAAAGACTTCGTGAGAAACTGCCTCTGAGGTTGGGCACTTGAAATATATGTTGTTGTCAGGAGCTTTAGCTTCCTTTGGAGTGAGACCATCAAAGCTGGGTCTGCATCTATGTGACCTGGAGGACATGGTTGCTGATTTTCCAATGAACATGAGGCAGAAGTGCTGAATTCTCCCTTTGTAGGTCCACAGTGGCCAATGGAGGCTAAGTGTCTCCCCATGTGGACTGTGAAGCCATTTGGTCCTCCTCGACTTTTTGTGGTGTTTCTTGCTGCTGCACTGGGAGTTTGGTATTTGCTTCATGAAATACAAGGACTTCAACTGGGACACAGTACTGGAGGGAGTTCTGTCACGTGTGGTGGGTCAGGGTCCTAGGAGAATGCACCAACCACTCTTCTATCCCACAGAGCTTGCCCCCTTGACCCTAGCAACCTGATTCTGAACATTGCCCTGAAACCTCTCCATATAACAAGATGCCTTTCCATATAAGTGTCTGCCGGCTGCACCATGTCAGTCACAAGCCATTTGGAAGCCAATGTCAGATCCACATGGCCCTACCACAGATGTTTTATCACACTCCTGCACACCACTTCTCTAGGCCCACTACTCAGCAGGCCCCCACTTACTGGCATCTCTGTTCTACACCATTTTCATGAAACCCAGCCAATCAAGGCACTGTCTGGTACACTCCTGATCAGCAACAGGACATCCAAAGGTTCTCCAGTGCCACCTGGTCATGGGAACTTAAGAATTTCATGGTATTTATCTAGCCATTTTTCAAGGATGAAGTTGGAGGCACTGTGGGTTTCCATTCATTCAGGAACCATGAAATGGTGAGGAAGCTCATTTCAATGAAAGCTCTGGAGAACTCTCACAAACAAGGCTTCCCAAAGAGTGGCCTAAAGGTCTCATGAAGCCAGGCCCATTGAGGTCTACCATGTGAGGTCCATGTGTGTTTTGACTCTGAACGATGGCTGCCAGGTCTGTAAGAATAAAATCATATGATATCCTGGCTGAGATTCCCAGTGCTCTGTGGAAAGCCAACCTGGGCATAGATCTCAGTTTTCAAGGGTGACTCTCATGCGTGGCCTACTAAAATCTCAACACAGTTCATGGCAATACTTCTCTGAGGTCAGTTCCAGAACTCAGTCTCCAAGGGGAATCACACCAGAGTTCACGCCAAGGTGGACCCAGTCATCTCTTCCAATCGCCACACAAAGGATCACAATTCCAACCAAAACACTGCCACATGGCCCTCATCTTCTTCCATATACACACTCATCATAACCTCTGGCTGGAGGTTTCCATCAGGGGCGCAGCCCAAGACAGTGTCCACAATAAGCTCCCTTGCCCCTCATTTGCCTAATATCAGGGTGGCCTGGACAGCCTTCCTGTGCACCAGGAGTGATCAAATAGGCCTGCCTTTAATACTGCTCTGCTTCTCCAATTTGAGGCCTACTGACTGCGGGCTATAGATTCTTTGTGTGAATTGGAGTCAGGAGAAAACCCAAGCACCTATGGGCTAGCCTCTGCAGGGCTTTGAAGAACTCATTTGACCCAAAGGATCCCTATGCTCTCTTGATGGAGGTCAGGAACCTTACAGAGGAAGGCGAGAGACTTCATCCAAAATGACTGCTTTTTTGCCATTTTGGCTTTGGATGCACACATGGGATCTTTCTTCAATCCATCAGGTGCTGACAATCTAAGGCACAGCCTCACACAGGGCCAAGAGGCTGATTCAGACACATCCCTTTGCAAAGCAATGAAGCAAAGAGCCACAGGTGATGCCATTCATTTCCATTTGAAAACTGTTTTCTTGAGGCTTCACAAAGGGGTGCCCTGAGGCAAAGGCCTTCCTGACATTCAGGGCAACAGAACAATAGGTAAGCAAAAGGCCCAAAGCAGGCTTTCTCCTCTGAGACTTTACTGGTCCCACTGATACCTAAGTTTTCTGAGATGCTCACCATTCCTTTCAGCTCTCCAGTACTTGGCCATGTCACAGAGCTTGGAGGTGGTACATATCTTGGACACAAAACCATGAGCCTATTCTGGAGAGTGGCCAGAATGCAGGAAGAAAACAGGAACTTAGGAAGATAGTAGGTGTTGCCCATCCATCAGGCAAGCCACAGTCCATTCATAAATTGGGCAGGATGAATACTGGGAAGCTTTCTACTAGACAGGACACATCCATTGATGCATTCTCTTTTCTAAGGTCTACAACCAGGGACACAGTGAGATACACAAACTTAGAAACACTCGCCTTGTCAAAAGACTTACTGGAAACAGTCCACTCCAAACAAACAAACCGCCTTTCCTACCCATTCTCAGAACATGACACAAATCCACAAACTCACCCCCACACCCACAAAGGCACCTCCTTCCCCCAAGTAGGTCTGTGACTACCCGGAGTGTCGTCTGACTGCTGGGCCGCACTATGTTGCCCCGAATTGGCCTGTCCTGTCTCAGATCTGGCCTCCTTGGCCAACTCTGTGAAGTTGTCAGGAGCCAGCGGTGAGCCATGACCTGCTTTCTCAGGCAAGGCCCTCTTCAGTGCTTTCCTGGCATTTGGCCATCCTCACATCAGTAGGGACCAAGGAAGACTGACTCTGTCCTTGGTAAATCCAAACAAGTGAGCCCACTGGGACTGGGACTGGGACTGCCTCTGGGTGCCTGGCTTCCTGGATCCCAAGTTCAGAGAATTCCATCACCAAGGAAGTGAGGTGAGGTCACTTCCTTCAGGAACTGAATGAGGTCACTGCCTGGCAACCACTGTGTCCTAACAGTTGCTTGCAAGGGTCCCAGGAGATGGAGGCTGCCCCTGCTTCCTGTGACACTTTCACAAGTTAGAATGGAATATCAACCATAGGCACCAAGGAACAGCTCTCCACACAGGCCTGGTTTGGTCCATCTTGTCTACATTAAGAAGAGAGAGGCTCATTCAGACACATCCCTTCATCCTGACCAGGTTGTTTGCCATGGAAGATGACTTTGGCTCTCTCAGGTCCTTCATCGCTGCCTACATCTTCTCCAGGGTTCATTTCTGCATGGAACTTTGAGGTTCTCAGCAGGTGGAAGATCCCCTCCATTCCTGTATTGTAAGACCAACTCTGTCCCTGCTCTTCTGTAAAGTTAGATTGAGGGAACAGTGTCTGGTTAGGGTTAAGAACATGTTTGATTTGGGTTAGGAATCATTCTGCTAGTTGTAGAATGGTATTGGGAACCTGCGATATTTATAATCATATATAGGTGAAATATATGTATGCAAACAGAAATCTAAGTAAGATTTGAAGGCCAGAAGGGCATTGGGCCCTTGATTGGGATACTTAGCTTTGAATCACATTCTGCACAGATGTCTCAGATAAATTGATATACAATGGCATAGGACCTTGTACCTTGGATGATTGAATGTAGAAGAGAACATCCAGTCAAAAAGGGATAGTAGGTAAGATTAGGAAGCTAGTCGGTAGGTTTAGGAAGAAGAGTGAGTGTAAAATTTGGACCAAAAGTTCTTTAGCAATTGGGTGTCGGTTAGAGAGTGAATGTAAATGTCAGCACATGTGAAGAGTCAGTCACAATGATGAACTGGGGAAAAATATGTAGGAAAGCAGATATCAATAGAGACATTAGGAAATCAGGCAAACTATAAGGTGAGTGATAGGATTAGACAATTTCAACAGGGTTGAGGTTGAATATGTAATCTTAGGAAGAAACAAGTGTGTAGTCACCAATAGGATTGACATTGGAGAGCATTAGGCAACCTGGAGAAGGAAGTTTTTAGTAATCCATGCTCACTTTCCAATTAGGCTTTGCTACAATCCTAAGTGTGACCTTTGCATTTTGTGTCCAGAATATGACAGTGATAAAATGTATATGTAGATCAGGTGACATGAGTATTTCTTCCACCATTGCTGGGAGCAATATGTTGAAGACGTATTAATTAGTATTTGGGGGTACAAATAGGTGTACCCTGGGTCTATGAATATAGAGATAATGCATGAATAGACCATACTGTGAATAAATAATATGACTGCTTCCAATTTAAATAATGGATTGAGTTGATATCTGAAAGTATATAGGAAATCTTATATTGATACACAATCATTCATTCCTACCAGTTATACATCTAATGGCAATATTAGGGTTATGGTTTACCCTGAAGGGTGTGTGAGTTTTGCTTCAAAAGTGATTATGGAAATGGAAAATCATGTGTTTGGAAAGAAGTCTCATGAACAAACCAGTCAAGAAACATGGAGGAATACATGTGTTCTGAAGCAGGAAGGGATTGAAAGGGAACCAAATGCCTAGAAATTTTTAAACTTGAGGAAGAAATATACATCCTATGATGTGCATCAGCTGAAGAAATAGTAAGGTACCAGTGTTGAATAAAAATGAACGTCAAAATACACATCAAGTCCCATAGGAATCTACTTGCATTGATGTTAAACTGGGTCAGTTACTGTAGAAAGATTAGGATTTCTATGCACCATCCACTGAAGTTAGTTTTCAGTACTAGGAATAAAATATGTATTTCAGGTGGATAAATATTTCTGAGAATAATCTTGTGAAAGTCGATTATAAATCCACATATATGAACATGAATGAATTTAGGGAATGTATCATAAGACACATATATTTCATATTTTGAAAAATCTGGAGAGAGTTTGTGTGTGTGTGTGTATATATATCGATATATAAACACACACACACACAAAACACACACACAGACATTAAAAATTTGAAATATATATGCCATTCGAAATTCATGATGAAATATATATCATCCACAGATCCAAAAATATTTATTTTACTGAACATGGATTTTTGTATCCTGTTGTTCAAGTAGGAAGCTCACCCATAGGTTGAAGTTTCAGTTTCAACAGCGTTTGGGAGGAGTGATCTCTTCTCACAATTTGTATCTGCCAAGTCAGCCACCTCACAAGAATATACGTGGGATACCAGGTAGGATTCTTTATGTGCATGTAAAAATACATGTGCTGAATAGGCTACAGAGAAAGGGAGACAGGAATTCACATATTTGTTAACTTTAAAAACACATGGAGAACTATTTCTATTCAATTGGACTAGATTTATAACACCTACCCTTTATAATGCAAAAGGCAAGTGCAACTATACACCATGCCTCCTCTGAACTGCTTGTATTTCTATTCTGTTTGGGTTCTTTTTCTCCATCATATTAGGATTCATAGTCAGAGTCTAGTAGGGTATGGGTTAGTGTCAGGGAATCAGTATTTCAAATGGAAAATAGGAAATGAATCCAATGTGTATGCAAATACTTGCTACACAAAAATCTTCCCACTCTCATCCAGAACAATGCCTTGACATGACCTTCGCCCCAAGGAAGAAGCAACTCGAGGGGAAGAGTTAGAAAATCTGTGGATACATATGTGGAATGGAAAATGCTCAGGAGTTCCCACCCTTGGAGGTGGTAGAAGAGTTTCCATAAGTAAGGGACAGGGTAAACACTCCACAAACATGGAGCTCTGCTGGCCTAAAGACTTCGTGAGAAACTGCCTCTGAGGTTGGGCACTTGAAATATATGTTGTTGTCAGGAGCTTTAGCTTCCTTTGGAGTGAGACCATCAAAGCTGGGTCTGCATCTATGTGACCTGGAGGACATGGTTGCTGATTTTCCAATGAACATGAGGCAGAAGTGCTGAATTCTCCCTTTGTAGGTCCACAGTGGCCAATGGAGGCTAAGTGTCTCCCCGTGTGGACTGTGAAGCCATTTGGTCCTCCTCGACTTTTCGTGGTGTTTCTTGCTGCTGCACTGGGAGTTTGGTATTTGCTTCATGAAATACAAGGACTTCAACTGGGACACAGTGCTGGAGGGAGTTCTGTCACGTGTGGTGGGTCAGGGTCCTAGGAGAATGCACCAACCAGTCTTCTATCCCACAGAGCTCGCCCCCTTGACCCTAGCAACCTGATTCTGAACATTGCCCTGAAACCTCTCCATATAACAAGATGCCTTTCCATATAAGTGTCTGCCGGCTGCACCATGTCAGTCACAAGCCATTTGGAAGCCAATGTCAGATCCACATGGCCCTACCACAGATGTTTTATCACACTCCTGCACACCACTTCTCTAGGCCCACTACTCAGCAGGCCCCAACTTACTGGCATCTCTGTTCTACACCATTTTCATGAAACCCAGCCAATCAAGGCACTGTCTGGTACACTCCTGATCAGCAACAGGACATCCAAAGGTTCTCCAGTGCCACCTGGTCATGGGAACTTAAGAATTTCATGGTATTTATCTAGCCATTTTTCAAGGATGAAGTTGGAGGCACTGTGGGTTTCCATTCATTCAGGAACCATGAAATGGTGAGGAAGCTCATTTCAATGAAAGCTCTGGAGAACTCTCACAAACAAGGCTTCCCAAAGAGTGGCCAAAAGGTCTCATGAAGCCAGGCCCATTGAGGTCTACCATGTGAGGTCCATGTGTGTTTTGACTCTCTATGATGGCTGCCAGGTCTGTAAGAATAAAATCATGTGATATCCTGGCTGAGATTCCCAGTGCTCTGTGGAAAGCCAACCTGGGCATAGATCTCAGTTTCCAAGGGTGACTCTCATGCGTGGCCTACTAAAATCTCAACACAGTTCATGGCAATACTTCTCTGAGGTCAGTTCCAGAACTCAGTCTCCAAGGGGAATCACACCAGAGTTCACGCCAAGGTGGACCCAGTCATCTCTTCCAACCGCCACACAAAGGACCACAATTCCAACCAAAACACTGCCACATGGCCCTCATCTTCTTCCATATACACACTCATCATAACCTCTGGCTGGAGGTTTCCATCAGGGGCGCAGCCCAAGACAGTGTCCACAATAAGCTCCCTTGCCCCTCATTTGCCTAATATCAGGGTGGCCTGGACAGCCTTCCTGTGCACCAGGAGTGATCAAATAGGCCTGCCTTTAATACTGCTCTGCTACTCCAATTTGAGGCCTACTGACTGCGGGCTATAGATTCTTTGTGTGAATTGGAGTCAGGAGAAAACCCAAGCACCTATGGGCTAGCCTCTGCAGGGCTTTGAAGAACTCATTTGACCCAAAGGATCCCTATGCTCTCTTGATGGAGGTCAGGAACCTTACAGAGGAAGGCGAGAGACTTCATCCAAAATGACTGCTTTTTTGCCATTTTGGCTTTGGATGCACACATGGGATCTTTCTTCAATCCATCAGGTGCTGACAATCTAAGCCACAGCCTCACACAGGGCCAAGAGGCTGATTCAGACACATCCCTTTGCAAAGCAATGAAGCAAAGAGCCACAGGTGATGCCATTCATTTCCATTTGAAAACTGTTTTCTTGAGGCTTCACAAAGGGGTGCCCTGAGGCAAAGGCCTTCCTGACATTCAGGGCAACAGAACAATAGGTAAGCAAAAGGCCCAAAGCAGGCTTTCTCCTCTGAGACTTTACTGGTCCCACTGATACCTAAGTTTTCTGAGATGCTCACCATTCCTTTCAGCTCTCCAGTACTTGGCCATGTCACAGAGCTTGGAGGTGGTACATATCTTGGACACAAAACCATGAGCCTATTCTGGAGAGTGGCCAGAATGCAGGAAGAAAACAGGAACTTAGGAAGATAGTAGGTGTTGCCCATCCATCAGGCAAGCCACAGTCCATTCATAAATTGGGCAGGATGAATACTGGGAAGCTTTCTACTAGACAGGACACATCCATTGATGCATTCTCTTTTCTAAGGTCTACAACCAGGGACACAGTGAGATACACAAACTTAGAAACACTCGCCTTGTCAAAAGACTTACTGGAAACAGTCCACTCCAAACAAACAAACCGCCTTTCCTACCCATTCTCAGAACATGACACAAATCCACAAACTCACCCCCACACCCACAAAGGCACCTCCTTCCCCCAAGTAGGTCTGTGACTACCCGGAGTGTCGTCTGACTGCTGGGCCGCACTATGTTGCCCCGAAATGGCCTGTCCTTTCTCAGATCTGGCCTCCTTGGCCAACTCTGTGAAGTTGTCAGGAGCCAGCGGTGAGCCATGACCTGCTTTCTCAGGCAAGGCCCTCTTCAGTGCTTTCCTGGCATTTGGCCATCCTCACATCAGTAGGGACCAAGGAAGACTGACTCTGTCCTTGGTAAATCCAAACAAGTGAGCCCACTGGGACTGGGACTGGGACTGCCTCTGGGTGCCTGGCTTCCTGGATCCCAAGTTCAGAGAATTCCATCAGCAAGGAAGTGATGTGAGGTCACTTCCTTCAGGAACTGAATGAGGTCACTGCCTGGCAACCACTGTGTCCTAACAGTTGCTTGCAAGGGTCCCAGGAGATGGAGGCTGCCCCTGCTTCCTGTGACACTTTCACAAGTTAGAATGGAATATCAACCATAGGCACCAAGGAACAGCTCTCCACACAGGCCTGGTTTGGTCCATCTTGTCTACATTAAGATGCTAGAGGCTCATTCAGACACATCCCTTCATCCTGACCAGGTTGTTTGCCATGGAAGATGACTTTGGCTCTCTCAGGTCCTTCATCGCTGCCTACATCTTCTCCAGGGTTCATTTCTGCATGGACCTTTGAGGTTCTCAGCAGGTGGAAGATCCCCTCCATTCCTGTATTGTAAGACCAACTCTGTCCCTGCTCTTCTGTAAAGTTAGATTGAGGGAACAGTGTCTGGTTAGGGTTAAGAACATGTTTGATTTGGGTTAGGAATCATTCTGCTAGTTGTAGAATGGTATTGGGAACCTGCGATATTTATAATCATATATAGGTGAAATATATGTATGCAAACAGAAATCTAAGTAAGATTTGAAGGCCAGAAGGGCATTGGGCCCTTGATTGGGATACTTAGCTTTGAATCACATTCTGCACAGATGTCTCAGATAAATTGATATACAATGGCATAGGACCTTGTACCTTGGATGATTGAATGTAGAAGAGAACATCCAGTCAAAAAGGGATAGTAGGTAAGATTAGGAAGCTAGTCGGTAGGTTTAGGAAGAAGAGTGAGTGTAAAATTTGGACCAAAAGTTCTTTAGCAATTGGGTGTCGGTTAGAGAGTGAATGTAAATGTCAGCACATGTGAAGAGTCAGTCACAATGATGAACTGGGGAAAAATATGTAGGAAAGCAGATATCAATAGAGACATTAGGAAATCAGGCAAAGTATAAGGTGAGTGATAGGGTTAGACATTTTCAACAGGGTTGAGGTTGAATATGTAATCTTAGGAAGAAACAAGTGTGTAGTCACCAATAGGATTGACATTGGAGAGCATTAGGCAACCTGGAGAAGGAAGTTTTTAGTAATCCATGCTCACTTTCCAATTAGGCTTTGCTACAATCATAAGTGTGACCTTTGCATTTTGTGTCCAGAATATGACAGTGATAAAATGTATATGTAGATCAGGTGACATGAGTATTTCTTCCACCATTGCTGGGAGCAATATGTTGAAGACGTATTAATTAGTATTTGGGGGTACAAACAGGTGTACCCTGGGTCTATGAATATAGAGATAATGCATGAATAGACCATACTGTGAATAAATAATATGACTGCTTCCAATTTAAATAATGGATTGAGTTGATATCTGAAAGTATATAGGAAATCTTATATTGATACACAATCATTCATTCCTACCAGTTATACATCTAATGGCAATATTAGGGTTATGGTTTACCCTGAAGGGTGTGTGAGTTTTGCTTCAAAAGTGATTATGGAAATGGAAAATCATGTGTTTGGAAAGAAGTCTCATGAACAAACCAGTCAAGAAACATGGAGGAATACATGTGTTCTGAAGCAGGAAGGGATTGAAAGTGAACCAAATGCCTAGAAATTTTTAAACTTGAGGAAGAAATATACATCCTATGATGTGCATCAGCTGAAGAAATAGTAAGGTACCAGTGTTGAATAAAAATGAACGTCAAAATACACATCAAGTCCCATAGGAATCTACTTGCATTGATGTTAAACTGGGTCAGTTACTGTAGAAAGATTAGGATTTCTATGCACCATCCACTGAAGTTAGTTTTCAGTACTAGGAATAAAATATGTATTTCAGGTGGATAAATATTTCTGAGAATAATCTTGTGAAAGTCGATTATAAATCCACATATATGAACATGAATGAATTTAGGGAATGTATCATAAGACACATATATTTCATATTTTGAAAAATCTGGAGAGAGTTTGTGTGTGTGTGTGTATATATATCGATATATACACACACACACAAAACACACACACAGACATTAAAAATTTGAAATATATATGCCATTCGAAATTCATGATGAAATATATATCATCCACAGATCCAAAAATATTTATTTTACTGAACATGGATTTTTGTATCCTGTTGTTCAAGTAGGAAGCTCACCCATAGGTTGAAGTTTCAGTTTCAACAGCGTTTGGGAGGAGTGATCTCTTCTCACAATTTGTATCTGCCAAGTCAGCCACCTCACAAGAATATACGTGGGATACCAGGTAGGATTCTTTATGTGCATGTAAAAATACATGTGCTGAATAGGCTACAGAGAAAGGGAGACAGGAATTCACATATTTGTTAACTTTAAAAACACATGGAGAACTATTTCTATTCAATTGGACTAGATTTATAACACCTACCCTTTATAATGCAAAAGGCAAGTGCAACTATACACCATGCCTCCTCTGAACTGCTTGTATTTCTATTCTGTTTGGGTTCTTTTTCTCCATCATATTAGGATTCATAGTCAGAGTCTAGTAGGGTATGGGTTAGTGTCAGGGAATCAGTATTTCAAATGGAAAATAGGAAATGAATCCAATGTGTATGCAAATACTTGCTACACAAAAATCTTCCCACTCTCATCCAGAACAATGCCTTGACATGACCTTCGCCCCAAGGAAGAAGCAACTCGAGGGGAAGAGTTAGAAAATCTGTGGATACATATGTGGAATGGAAAATGCTCAGGAGTTCCCACCCTTGGAGGTGGTAGAGGAGTTTCCATAAGTAAGGGACAGGGTAAACACTCCACAAACATGGAGCTCTGCTGGCCTAAAGACTTCGTGAGAAACTGCCTCTGAGGTTGGGCACTTGAAATATATGTTGTTGTCAGGAGCTTTAGCTTCCTTTGGAGTGAGACCATCAAAGCTGGGTCTGCATCTATGTGACCTGGAGGACATGGTTGCTGATTTTCCAATGAACATGAGGCAGAAGTGCTGAATTCTCCCTTTGTAGGTCCACAGTGGCCAATGGAGGCTAAGTGTCTCCCCGTGTGGACTGTGAAGCCATTTGGTCCTCCTCGACTTTTCGTGGTGTTTCTTGCTGCTGCACTGGGAGTTTGGTATTTGCTTCATGAAATACAAGGACTTCAACTGGGACACAGTGCTGGAGGGAGTTCTGTCACGTGTGGTGGGTCAGGGTCCTAGGAGAATGCACCAACCAGTCTTCTATCCCACAGAGCTCGCCCCGTTGACCCTAGCAACCTGATTCTGAACATTGCCCTGAAACCTCTCCATATAACAAGATGCCTTTCCATATAAGTGTCTGCCGGCTGCACCATGTCAGTCACAAGCCATTTGGAAGCCAATGTCAGATCCACATGGCCCTACCACAGATGTTTTATCACACTCCTGCACACCACTTCTCTAGGCCCACTACTCAGCAGGCCCCAACTTACTGGCATCTCTGTTCTACACCATTTTCATGAAACCCAGCCAATCAAGGCACTGTCTGGTACACTCCTGATCAGCAACAGGACATCCAAAGGTTCTCCAGTGCCACCTGGTCATGGGAACTTAAGAATTTCATGGTATTTATCTAGCCATTTTTCAAGGATGAAGTTGGAGGCACTGTGGGTTTCCATTCATTCAGGAACCATGAAATGGTGAGGAAGCTCATTTCAATGAAAGCTCTGGAGAACTCTCACAAACAAGGCTTCCCAAAGAGTGGCCAAAAGGTCTCATAAAGCCAGGCCCATTGAGGTCTACCATGTGAGGTCCATGTGTGTTTTGACTCTCTATGATGGCTGCCAGGTCTGTAAGAATAAAATCATGTGATATCCTGGCTGAGATTCCCAGTGCTCTGTGGAAAGCCAACCTGGGCATAGATCTCAGTTTCCAAGGGTGACTCTCATGCGTGGCCTACTAAAATCTCAACACAGTTCATGGCCATACTTCTCTGAGGTCAGTTCCAGAACTCAGTCTCCAAGGGGAATCACACCAGAGTTCACGCCAAGGTGGACCCAGTCATCTCTTCCAATCGCCACACAAAGGACCACAATTCCAACCAAAACACTGCCACATGGCCCTCATCTTCTTCCATATACACACTCATCATAACCTCTGGCTGGAGGTTTCCATCAGGGGCGCAGCCCAAGACAGTGTCCACAATAAGCTCCCTTGCCCCTCATTTGCCTAATATCAGGGTGGCCTGGACAGCCTTCCTGTGCACCAGGAGTGATCAAATAGGCCTGCCTTTAATACTGCTCTGCTTCTCCAATTTGAGGCCTACTGACTGCGGGCTATAGCTTCTTTGTGTGAATTGGAGTCAGGAGAAAACCCAAGCACCTATGGGCTAGCCTCTGCAGGGCTTTGAAGAACTCATTTGACCCAAAGGATCCCTATGCTCTCTTGATGGAGGTCAGGAACCTTACAGAGGAAGGCGAGAGACTTCATCCAAAATGACTGCTTTTTTGCCATTTTGGCTTTGGATGCACACATGGGATCTTTCTTCAATCCATCAGGTGCTGACAATCTAAGCCACAGCCTCACACAGGGCCAAGAGGCTGATTCAGACACATCCCTTTGCAAAGCAATGAAGCAAAGAGCCACAGGTGATGCCATTCATTTCCATTTGAAAACTGTTTTCTTGAGGCTTCACAAAGGGGTGCCCTGAGGCAAAGGCCTTCCTGACATTCAGGGCAACAGAACAATAGGTAAGCAAAAGGCCCAAAGCAGGCTTTCTCCTCTGAGACTTTACTGGTCCCACTGATATCTAAGTTTTCTGAGATGCTCACCATTCCTTTCAGCTCTCCAGTACTTGGCCATGTCACAGAGCTTGGAGGTGGTACATATCTTGGACACAAAACCATGAGCCTATTCTGGAGAGTGGCCAGAATGCAGGAAGAAAACAGGAACTTAGGAAGATAGTAGGTGTTGCCCATCCATCAGGCAAGCCACAGTCCATTCATAAATTGGGCAGGATGAATACTGGGAAGCTTTCTACTAGACAGGACACATCCATTGATGCATTCTCTTTTCTAAGGTCTACAACCAGGGACACAGTGAGATACACAAACTTAGAAACACTCGCCTTGTCAAAAGACTTACTGGAAACAGTCCACTCCAAACAAACAAACCGCCTTTCCTACCTATTCTCAGAACATGACACAAATCCACAAACTCACCCCCACACCCACAAAGCACCTCCTTCCCCCAATTAGGTCTGTGACTACCCGGAGTGTCGTCTGACTGCTGGGCCGCACTATGTTGCCCCGAAATGGCCTGTCCTGTCTCAGATCTGGCCTCCTTGGCCAACTCTGTGAAGTTGTCAGGAGCCAGCGGTGAGCCATGACCTGCTTTCTCAGGCAAGGCCCTCTTCAGTGCTTTCCTGGCATTTGGCCATCCTCACATCAGTAGGGACCAAGGAAGACTGACTCTGTCCTTGGTAAATCCAAACAAGTGAGCCCACTGGGACTGGGACTGGGACTGCCTCTGGGTGCCTGGCTTCCTGGATCCCAAGTTCAGAGAATTCCATCACCAAGGAAGTGAGGTGAGGTCACTTCCTTCAGGAACTGAATGAGGTCACTGCCTGGCAACCACTGTGTCCTAACAGTTGCTTGCAAGGGTCCCAGGAGATGGAGGCTGCCCCTGCTTCCTGTGACACTTTCACAAGTTAGAATGGAATATCAACCATAGGCACCAAGGAACAGCTCTCCACACAGGCCTGGTTTGGTCCATCTTGTCTACATTAAGAAGAGAGAGGCTCATTCAGACACATCCCTTCATCCTGACCAGGTGGTTTGCCATGGAAGATGACTTTGGCTCTCTCAGGTCCTTCATCGCTGCCTACATCTTCTCCAGGGTTCATTTCTGCATGGACCTTTGAGGTTCTCAGCAGGTGGAAGATCCCCTCCATTCCTGTATTGTAAGACCAACTCTGTCCCTGCTCTTCTGTAAAGTTAGATTGAGGGAACAGTGTCTGGTTAGGGTTAAGAACATGTTTGATTTGGGTTAGGAATCATTCTGCTAGTTGTAGAATGGTATTGGGAAGCTGCGATATTTATAATCATATATAGGTGAAATATATGTATGCAAACAGAAATCTAAGTAAGATTTGAAGGCCAGAAGGGCATTGGGCCCTTGATTGGGATACTTAGCTTTGAATCACATTCTGCACAGATGTCTCAGATAAATTGATATACAATGGCATAGGACCTTGTACCTTGGATGATTGAATGTAGAAGAGAACATCCAGTCAAAAAGGGATAGTAGGTAAGATTAGGAAGCTAGTCGGTAGGTTTAGGAAGAAGAGTGAGTGTAAAATTTGGACCAAAAGTTCTTTAGCAATTGGGTGTCGGTTAGAGAGTGAATGTAAATGTCAGCACATGTGAAGAGTCAGTCACAATGATGAACTGGGGAAAATATGTAGGAAAGCAGATATCAATAGAGACATTAGGAAATCAGGCAAAGTATAAGGTGAGTGATAGGGTTAGACATTTTCAACAGGGTTGAGGTTGAATATGTAATCTTAGGAAGAAACAAGTGTTTAGTCACCAATAGGATTGACATTGGAGAGCATTAGGCAACCTGGATAAGGAAGTTTTTAGTAATCCATGCTCACTTTCCAATTAGGCTTTGCTACAATCCTAAGTGTGACCTTTGCATTTTGTGTCCAGAATATGACAGTGATAAAATGTATATGTAGATCAGGTGACATGAGTATTTCTTCCACCATTGCTGGGAGCAATATGTTGAAGACGTATTAATTAGTATTTGGGGGTACAAACAGGTGTACCCTGGGTCTATGAATATAGAGATAATGCATGAATAGACCATACTGTGAATAAAGAATATGACTGCTTCCAATTTAAATAATGGATTGAGTTGATATCTGAAAGTATATAGGAAATCTTATATTGATACACAATCATTCATTCCTACCAGTTATACATCTAATGGCAATATTAGGGTTATGGTTTACCCTGAAGGGTGTGTGAGTTTTGCTTCAAAAGTGATTATGGAAATGGAAAATCATGTGTTTGGAAAGAAGTCTCATGAACAAACCAGTCAAGAAACATGGAGGAATACATGTGTTCTGAAGCAGGAAGGGATTGAAAGGGAACCAAATGCCTAGAAATTTTTAAACTTGAGGAAGAAATATACATCCTATGATGTGCATCAGCTGAAGAAATACTAAGGTACCAGTGTTGAATAAAAATGAATGTCAAAATACACATCAAGTCCCATAGGAATCTACTTGCATTGATGTTAAACTGGGTCAGTTACTGTAGAAAGATTAGGATTTCTATGCACCATCCACTGAAGTTAGTTTTCAGTACTAGGAATAAAATATGTATTTCAGGTGGATAAATATTTCTGAGAATAATCTTGTGAAAGTCGATTATAAATCCACATATATGAACATGAATGAATTTAGGGAATGTATCATAAGACACATATATATCATATTTTGAAAAATCTGGAGAGAGTTTGTGTGTGTGTGTGTATATATATCGATATATACACACACACACAAAACACACACACAGACATTAAAAATTTGAAATATATATGCCATTCGAAATTCATGATGAAATATATATCATCCACAGATCCAAAAATATTTATTTTACTGAACATGGATTTTTGTATCCTGTTGTTCAAGTAGGAAGCTCACCCATAGGTTGAAGTTTCAGTTTCAACAGCGTTTGGGAGGAGTGATCTCTTCTCACAATTTGTATCTGCCAAGTCAGCCACCTCACAAGAATATACGTGGGATACCAGGTAGGATTCTTTATGTGCATGTAAAAATACATGTGCTGAATAGGCTACAGAGAAAGGGAGACAGGAATTCACATATTTGTTAACTTTAAAAACACATGGAGAACTATTTCTATTCAATTGGACTAGATTTATAACACCTACCCTTTATAATGCAAAAGGCAAGTGCAACTCTACACCATGCCTCCTCTGAACTGCTTGTATTTCTATTCTGTTTGGGTTCTTTTTCTCCATCATATTAGGATTCATAGTCAGAGTCTAGTAGGGTATGGGTTAGTGTCAGGGAATCAGTATTTCAAATGGAAAATAGGAAATGAATCCAATGTGTATGCAAATACTTGCTACACAAAAATCTTCCCACTCTCATCCAGAACAATGCCTTGACATGACCTTCGCCCCAAGGAAGAAGCAACTCGAGGGGAAGAGTTAGAAAATCTGTGGATACATATGTGGAATGGAAAATGCTCAGGAGTTCCCACCCTTGGAGGTGGTAGAGGAGTTTCCATAAGTAAGGGACAGGGTAAACACTCCACAAACATGGAGCTCTGCTGGCCTAAAGACTTCGTGAGAAACTGCCTCTGAGGTTGGGCACTTGAAATATATGTTGTTGTCAGGAGCTTTAGCTTCCTTTGGAGTGAGACCATCAAAGCTGGGTCTGCATCTATGTGACCTGGAGGACATGGTTGCTGATTTTCCAATGAACATGAGGCAGAAGTGCTGAATTCTCCCTTTGTAGGTCCACAGTGGCCAATGGAGGCTAAGTGTCTCCCCGTGTGGACTGTGAAGCCATTTGGTCCTCCTCGACTTTTCGTGGTGTTTCTTGCTGCTGCACTGGGAGTTTGGTATTTGCTTCATGAAATACAAGGACTTCAACTGGGACACAGTGCTGGAGGGAGTTCTGTCACGTGTGGTGGGTCAGGGTCCTAGGAGAATGCACCAACCAGTCTTCTATCCCACAGAGTTTGCCCCCTTGACCCTAGCAACCTGATTCTGAACATTGCCCTGAAACCTCTCCATATAACAAGATGCCTTTCCATATAAGTGTCTGCCGGCTGCACCATGTCAGTCACAAGCCATTTGGAAGCCAATGTCACATCCACATGGCCCTACCACAGATGTTTTATCACACTCCTGCACACCACTTCTCTAGGCCCACTACTCAGCAGGCCCCAACTTACTGGCATCTCTGTTCTACACCATTTTCATGAAACCCAGCCAATCAAGGCACTGTCTGGTACACTCCTGATCAGCAACAGGACATCCAAAGGTTCTCCAGTGCCACCTGGTCATGGGAACTTAAGAATTTCATGGTATTTATCTAGCCATTTTTCAAGGATGAAGTTGGAGGCACTGTGGGTTTCCATTCATTCAGGAACCATGAAATGGTGAGGAAGCTCATTTCAATGAAAGCTCTGGAGAACTCTCACAAACAAGGCTTCCCAAAGAGTGGCCAAAAGGTCTCATGAAGCCAGGCCCATTGAGGTCTACCATGTGAGGTCCATGTGTGTTTTGACTCTGAACGATGGCTGCCAGGTCTGTAAGAATAAAATCATGTGATATCCTGGCTGAGATTCCCAGTGCTCTGTGGAAAGCCAACCTGGGCATAGATCTCAGTTTCCAAGGGTGACTCTCATGCGTGGCCTACTAAAATCTCAACACAGTTCATGGCAATACTTCTCTGAGGTCAGTTCCAGAACTCAGTCTCCAAGGGGAATCACACCAGAGTTCACGCCAAGGTGGACCCAGTCATCTCTTCCAACCGCCACACAAAGGACCACAATTCCAACCAAAACACTGCCACATGGCCCTCATCTTCTTCCATATACACACTCATCATAACCTCTGGCTGGAGGTTTCCATCAGGGGCGCAGCCCAAGACAGTGTCCACAATAAGCTCCCTTGCCCCTCATTTGCCTAATATCAGGGTGGCCTGGACAGCCTTCCTGTGCACCAGGAGTGATCAAATAGGCCTGCCTTTAATACTGCTCTGCTTCTCCAATTTGAGGCCTACTGACTGCGGGCTATAGATTCTTTGTGTGAATTGGAGTCAGGAGAAAACCCAAGCACCTATGGGCTAGCCTCTGCAGGGCTTTGAAGAACTCATTTGACCCTATGCTCTCTTGATGGAGGTCAGGAACCTTACAGAGGAAGGCGAGAGACTTCATCCAAAATGACTGCTTTTTTGCCATTTTGGCTTTGGATGCACACATGGGATCTTTCTTCAATCCATCAGGTGCTGACAATCTAAGCCACAGCCTCACACAGGGCCAAGAGGCTGATTCAGACACATCCCTTTGCAAAGCAATGAAGCAAAGAGCCACAGGTGATGCCATTCATTTCCATTTGAAAACTGTTTTCTTGAGGCTTCACAAAGGGGTGCCCTGAGGCAAAGGCCTTCCTGACATTCAGGGCAACAGAACAATAGGTAAGCAAAAGGCCCAAAGCAGGCTTTCTCCTCTGAGACTTTACTGGTCCCACTGATATCTAAGTTTTCTGAGATGCTCACCATTCCTTTCAGCTCTCCAGTACTTGGCCATGTCACAGAGCTTGGAGGTGGTACATATCTTGGACACAAAACCATGAGCCTATTCTGGAGAGTGGCCAGAATGCAGGAAGAAAACAGGAACTTAGGAAGATAGTAGGTGTTGCCCATCCATCAGGCAAGCCACAGTCCATTCATAAATTGGGCAGGATGAATACTGGGAAGCTTTCTACTAGACAGGACACATCCATTGATGCATTCTCTTTTCTAATGTCTACAACCAGGGACACAGTGAGATACACAAACTTAGAAACACTCGCCTTGTCAAAAGACTTACTGGAAACAGTCCACTCCAAACAAACAAACCGCCTTTCCTACCCATTCTCAGAACATGACACAAATCCACAAACTCACCCCCACACCCACAAAGGCACCTCCTTCCCCCAAGTAGGTCTGTGACTACCTGGAGTGTCGTCTGACTGCTGGGCCGCACTATGTTGCCCCGAAATGGCCTGTCCTGTCTCAGATCTGGCCTCCTTGGCCAACTCTGTGAAGTTGTCAGGAGCCAGCGGTGAGCCATGACCTGCTTTCTCAGGCAAGGCCCTCTTCAGTGCTTTCCTGGCATTTGGCCATCCTCACATCAGTAGGGACCAAGGAAGACTGACTCTGTCCTTGGTAAATCCAAACAAGTGAGCCCACTGGGACTGGGACTGGGACTGCCTCTGGGTGCCTGGCTTCCTGGATCCCAAGTTCAGAGAATTCCATCAGCAAGGAAGTGAGGTGAGGTCACTTCCTTCAGGAACTGAATGAGGTCACTGCCTGGCAACCACTGTGTCCTAACAGTTGCTTGCAAGGGTCCCAGGAGATGGAGGCTGCCCCTGCTTCCTGTGACACTTTCACAAGTTAGAATGGAATATCAACCATAGGCACCAAGGAACAGCTCTCCACACAGGCCTGGTTTGGTCCATCTTGTCTACATTAAGAAGAGAGAGGCTCATTCAGACACATCCCTTCATCCTGACCAGGTTGTTTGCCATGGAAGATGACTTTGGCTCTCTCAGGTCCTTCATCGCTGCCTACATCTTCTCCAGGGTTCATTTCTGCATGGACCTTTGAGGTTCTCAGCAGGTGGAAGATCCCCTCCATTCCTGTATTGTAAGACCAACTCTGTCCCTGCTCTTCTGTAAAGTTAGATTGAGGGAACAGTGTCTGGTTAGGGTTAAGAACATGTTTGATTTGGGTTAGGAATCATTCTGCTAGTTGTAGAATGGTATTGGGAAGCTGCGATATTTATAATCATATATAGGTGAAATATATGTATGCAAACAGAAATCTAAGTAAGATTTGAAGGCCAGAAGGGCATTGGGCCCTTGATTGGGATACTTAGCTTTGAATCACATTCTGCACAGATGTCTCAGATAAATTGATATACAATGGCATAGGACCTTGTACCTTGGATGATTGAATGTAGAAGAGAACATCCAGTCAAAAAGGGATAGTAGGTAAGATTAGGAAGCTAGTCGGTAGGTTTAGGAAGAAGAGTGAGTGTAAAATTTGGACCAAAAGTTCTTTAGCAATTGGGTGTCGGTTAGAGAGTGAATGTAAATGTCAGCACATGTGAAGAGTCAGTCACAATGATGAACTGGGGAAAAATATGTAGGAAAGCAGATATCAATAGAGACATTAGGAAATCAGGCAAAGTATAAGGTGAGTGATAGGGTTAGACATTTTCAACAGGGTTGAGGTTGAATATGTAATCTTAGGAAGAAACAAGTGTTTAGTCACCAATAGGATTGACATTGGAGAGCATTAGGCAACCTGGAGAAGGAAGTTTTTAGTAATCCATGCTCACTTTCCAATTAGGCTTTGCTACAATCCTAAGTGTGACCTTTGCATTTTGTGTCCAGAATATGACAGTGATAAAATGTATATGTAGATCAGGTGACATGAGTATTTCTTCCACCATTGCTGGGAGCAATATGTTGAAGACGTATTAATTAGTATTTGGGGGTACAAACAGGTGTACCCTGGGTCTATGAATATAGAGATAATGCATGAATAGACCATACTGTGAATAAAGAATATGACTGCTTCCAATTTAAATAATGGATTGAGTTGATATCTGAAAGTATATAGGAAATCTTATATTGATACACAATCATTCATTCCTACCAGTTATACATCTAATGGCAATATTAGGGTTATGGTTTACCCTGAAGGGTGTGTGAGTTTTGCTTCAAAAGTGATTATGGAAATGGAAAATCATGTGTTTGGAAAGAAGTCTCATGAACAAACCAGTCAAGAAACATGGAGGAATACATGTGTTCTGAAGCAGGAAGGGATTGAAAGGGAACCAAATGCCTAGAAATTTTTAAACTTGAGGAAGAAATATACATCCTATGATGTGCATCAGCTGAAGAAATAGTAAGGTACCAGTGTTGAATAAAAATGAACGTCAAAATACACATCAAGTCCCATAGGAATCTACTTGCATTGATGTTAAACTGGGTCAGTTACTGTAGAAAGATTAGGATTTCTATGCACCATCCACTGAAGTTAGTTTTCAGTACTAGGAATAAAATATGTATTTCAGGTGGATAAATATTTCTGAGAATAATCTTGTGAAAGTCGATTATAAATCCACATATATGAACATGAATGAATTTAGGGAATGTATCATAAGACACATATATATCATATTTTGAAAAATCTGGAGAGAGTTTGTGTGTGTGTGTGTATATATATCGATATATACACACACACACAAAACACACACACAGACATTAAAAATTTGAAATATATATGCCATTCGAAATTCATGATGAAATATATATCATCCACAGATCCAAAAATATTTATTTTACTGAACATGGATTTTTGTATCCTGTTGTTCAAGTAGGAAGCTCACCCATAGGTTGAAGTTTCAGTTTCAACAGCGTTTGGGAGGAGTGATCTCTTCTCACAATTTGTATCTGCCAAGTCAGCCACCTCACAAGAATATACGTGGGATACCAGGTAGGATTCTTTATGTGCATGTAAAAATACATGTGCTGAATAGGCTACAGAGAAAGGGAGACAGGAATTCACATATTTGTTAACTTTAAAAACACATGGAGAACTATTTCTATTCAATTGGACTAGATTTATAACACCTACCCTTTATAATGCAAAAGGCAAGTGCAACTCTACACCATGCCTCCTCTGAACTGCTTGTATTTCTATTCTGTTTGGGTTCTTTTTCTCCATCATATTAGGATTCATAGTCAGAGTCTAGTAGGGTATGGGTTAGTGTCAGGGAATCAGTATTTCAAATGGAAAATAGGAAATGAATCCAATGTGTATGCAAATACTTGCTACACAAAAATCTTCCCACTCTCATCCAGAACAATGCCTTGACATGACCTTCGCCCCAAGGAAGAAGCAACTCGAGGGGAAGAGTTAGAAAATCTGTGGATACATATGTGGAATGGAAAATGCTCAGGAGTTCCCACCCTTGGAGGTGGTAGAGGAGTTTCCATAAGTAAGGGACAGGGTAAACACTCCACAAACATGGAGCTCTGCTGGCCTAAAGACTTCGTGAGAAACTGCCTCTGAGGTTGGGCACTTGAAATATATGTTGTTGTCAGGAGCTTTAGCTTCCTTTGGAGTGAGACCATCAAAGCTGGGTCTGCATCTATGTGACCTGGAGGACATGGTTGCTGATTTTCCAATGAACATGAGGCAGAAGTGCTGAATTCTCCCTTTGTAGGTCCACAGTGGCCAATGGAGGCTAAGTGTCTCCCCGTGTGGACTGTGAAGCCATTTGGTCCTCCTCGACTTTTCGTGGTGTTTCTTGCTGCTGCACTGGGAGTTTGGTATTTGCTTCATGAAATACAAGGACTTCAACTGGGACACAGTGCTGGAGGGAGTTCTGTCACGTGTGGTGGGTCAGGGTCCTAGGAGAATGCACCAACCAGTCTTCTATCCCACAGAGCTCGCCCCCTTGACCCTAGCAACCTGATTCTGAACATTGCCCTGAAACCTCTCCATATAACAAGATGCCTTTCCATATAAGTGTCTGCCGGCTGCACCATGTCAGTCACAAGCCATTTGGAAGCCAATGTCACATCCACATGGCCCTACCACAGATGTTTTATCACACTCCTGCACACCACTTCTCTAGGCCCACTACTCAGCAGGCCCCAACTTACTGGCATCTCTGTTCTACACCATTTTCATGAAACCCAGCCAATCAAGGCACTGTCTGGTACACTCCTGATCAGCAACAGGACATCCAAAGGTTCTCCAGTGCCACCTGGTCATGGGAACTTAAGAATTTCATGGTATTTATCTAGCCATTTTTCAAGGATGAAGTTGGAGGCACTGTGGGTTTCCATTCATTCAGGAACCATGAAATGGTGAGGAAGCTCATTTCAATGAAAGCTCTGGAGAACTCTCACAAACAAGGCTTCCCAAAGAGTGGCCAAAAGGTCTCATGAAGCCAGGCCCATTGAGGTCTACCATGTGAGGTCCATGTGTGTTTTGACTCTCTATGATGGCTGCCAGGTCTGTAAGAATAAAATCATGTGATATCCTGGCTGAGATTCCCAGTGCTCTGTGGAAAGCCAACCTGGGCATAGATCTCAGTTTCCAAGGGTGACTCTCATGCGTGGCCTACTAAAATCTCAACACAGTTCATGGCAATACTTCTCTGAGGTCAGTTCCAGAACTCAGTCTCCAAGGGGAATCACACCAGAGTTCACGCCAAGGTGGACCCAGTCATCTCTTCCAATCGCCACACAAAGGACCACAATTCCAACCAAAACACTGCCACATGGCCCTCATCTTCTTCCATATACACACTCATCATAACCTCTGGCTGGAGGTTTCCATCAGGGGCGCAGCCCAAGACAGTGTCCACAATAAGCTCCCTTGCCCCTCATTTGCCTAATATCAGGGTGGCCTGGACAGCCTTCCTGTGCACCAGGAGTGATCAAATAGGCCTGCCTTTAATACTGCTCTGCTTCTCCAATTTGAGGCCTACTGACTGCGGGCTATAGCTTCTTTGTGTGAATTGGAGTCAGGAGAAAACCCAAGCACCTATGGGCTAGCCTCTGCAGGGCTTTGAAGAACTCATTTGACCCTATGCTCTCTTGATGGAGGTCAGGAACCTTACAGAGGAAGGCGAGAGACTTCATCCAAAATGACTGCTTTTTTGCCATTTTGGCTTTGGATGCACACATGGGATCTTTCTTCAATCCATCAGGTGCTGACAATCTAAGCCACAGCCTCACACAGGGCCAAGAGGCTGATTCAGACACATCCCTTTGCAAAGCAATGAAGCAAAGAGCCACAGGTGATGCCATTCATTTCCATTTGAAAACTGTTTTCTTGAGGCTTCACAAAGGGGTGCCCTGAGGCAAAGGCCTTCCTGACATTCAGGGCAACAGAACAATAGGTAAGCAAAAGGCCCAAAGCAGGCTTTCTCCTCTGAGACTTTACTGGTCCCACTGATATCTAAGTTTTCTGAGATGCTCACCATTCCTTTCAGCTCTCCAGTACTTGGCCATGTCACAGAGCTTGGAGGTGGTACATATCTTGGACACAAAACCATGAGCCTATTCTGGAGAGTGGCCAGAATGCAGGAAGAAAACAGGAACTTAGGAAGATAGTAGGTGTTGCCCATCCATCAGGCAAGCCACAGTCCATTCATAAATTGGGCAGGATGAATACTGGGAAGCTTCCTACTAGACAGGACACATCCATTGATGCATTCTCTTTTCTAATGTCTACAACCAGCGACACAGTGAGATACACAAACTTAGAAACACTCGCCTTGTCAAAAGACTTACTGGAAACAGTCCACTCCAAACAAACAAACCGCCTTTCCTACCTATTCTCAGAACATGACACAAATCCACAAACTCACCCCCACACCCACAAAGGCACCTCCTTCCCCCAAGTAGGTCTGTGACTACCCGGAGTGTCGTCTGACTGCTGGGCCGCACTATGTTGCCCCGAAATGGCCTGTCCTGTCTCAGATCTGGCCTCCTTGGCCAACTCTGTGAAGTTGTCAGGAGCCAGCGGTGAGCCATGACCTGCTTTCTCAGGCAAGGCCCTCTTCAGTGCTTTCCTGGCATTTGGCCATCCTCACATCAGTAGGGACCAAGGAAGACTGACTCTGTCCTTGGTAAATCCAAACAAGTGAGCCCACTGGGACTGG
Organism: Urocitellus parryii; assembly: GCF_045843805.1. Classification (NCBI taxonomy): domain Eukaryota; kingdom Metazoa; phylum Chordata; class Mammalia; order Rodentia; family Sciuridae; genus Urocitellus; species Urocitellus parryii. Next base: position 114,765,611 of record NC_135537.1, on the reverse strand, counting down.
GACTGGGACTGCCTCTGGGTGCCTGGCTTCCTGGATCCCAAGTTCAGAGAATTCCATCAGCAAGGAAGTGAGGTGAGGTCACTTCCTTCAGGAACTGAATGAGGTCACTGCCTGGCAACCACTGTGTCCTAACAGTTGCTTGCAAGGGTCCCAGGAGATGGAGGCTGCCCCTGCTTCCTGTGACACTTTCACAAGTTAGAATGGAATATCAACCATAGGCACCAAGGAACAGCTCTCCACACAGGCCTGGTTTGGTCCATCTTGTCTACATTAAGAAGAGAGAGGCTCATTCAGACACATCCCTTCATCCTGACCAGGTTGTTTGCCATGGAAGATGACTTTGGCTCTCTCAGGTCCTTCATCGCTGCCTACATCTTCTCCAGGGTTCATTTCTGCATGGACCTTTGAGGTTCTCAGCAGGTGGAAGATCCCCTCCATTCCTGTATTGTAAGACCAACTCTGTCCCTGCTCTTCTGTAAAGTTAGATTGAGGGAACAGTGTCTGGTTAGGGTTAAGAACATGTTTGATTTGGGTTAGGAATCATTCTGCTAGTTGTAAAATGGTATTGGGAACCTGCGATATTTATAATCATATATAGGTGAAATATATGTATGCAAACAGAAATCTAAGTAAGATTTGAAGGCCAGAAGGGCATTGGGCCCTTGATTGCGATACTTAGCTTTGAATCACATTCTGCACAGATGTCTCAGATAAATTGATATACAATGGCATAGGACCTTGTACCTTGGATGATTGAATGTAGAAGAGAACATCCAGTCAAAAAGGGATAGTAGGTAAGATTAGGAAGCTAGTCGGTAGGTTTAGGAAGAAGAGTGAGTGTAAAATTTGGACCAAAAGTTCTTTAGCAATTGGGTGTCGGTTAGAGAGTGAATGTAAATGTCAGCACATGTGAAGAGTCAGTCACAATGATGAACTGGGGAAAAATATGTAGGAAAGCAGATATCAATAGAGACATTAGGAAATCAGGCAAAGTATAAGGTGAGTGATAGGGTTAGACATTTTCAACAGGGTTGAGGTTGAATATGTAATCTTAGGAAGAAACAAGTGTTTAGTCACCAATAGGATTGACATTGGAGAGCATTAGGCAACCTGGAGAAGGAAGTTTTTAGTAATCCATGCTCACTTTCCAATTAGGCTTTGCTACAATCCTAAGTGTGACCTTTGCATTTTGTGTCCAGAATATGACAGTGATAAAATGTATATGTAGATCAGGTGACATGAGTATTTCTTCCACCATTGCTGGGAGCAATATGTTGAAGACGTATAAATTAGTATTTGGGGGTACAAATAGGTGTACCCTGGGTCTATGAATATAGAGATAATGCATGAATAGACCATACTGTGAATAAAGAATATGACTGCTTCCAATTTAAATAATGGATTGAGTTGATATCTGAAAGTATATAGGAAATCTTATATTGATACACAATCATTCATTCCTACCAGTTATACATCTAATGGCAATATTAGGGTTATGGTTTACCCTGAAGGGTGTGTGAGTTTTGCTTCAAAAGTGATTATGGAAATGGAAAATCATGTGTTTGGAAAGAAGTCTCATGAACAAACCAGTCAAGAAACATGGAGGAATACATGTGTTCTGAAGCAGGAAGGGATTGAAAGGGAACCAAATGCCTAGAAATTTTTAAACTTGAGGAAGAAATCTACATCCTATGATGTGCATCAGCTGAAGAAATAGTAAGGTACCAGTGTTGAATAAAAATGAACGTCAAAATACACATCAAGTCCCATAGGAATCTACTTGCATTGATGTTAAACTGGGTCAGTTACTGTAGAAAGATTAGGATTTCTATGCACCATCCACTGAAGTTAGTTTTCAGTACTAGGAATAAAATATGTATTTCAGGTGGATAAATATTTCTGAGAATAATCTTGTGAAAGTCGATTATAAATCCACATATATGAACATGAATGAATTTAGGGAATGTATCATAAGACACATATATTTCATATTTTGAAAAATCTGGAGAGAGTTTGTGTGTGTGTGTGTATATATATCGATATATACACACACACACAAAACACACACACAGACATTAAAAATTTGAAATATATATGCCATTCGAAATTCATGATGAAATATATATCATCTACAGATCCAAAAATATTTATTTTACTGAACATGGATTTTTGTATCCTGTTGTTCAAGTAGGAAGCTCACCCATAGGTTGAAGTTTCAGTTTCAACAGCGTTTGGGAGGAGTGATCTCTTCTCACAATTTGTATCTGCCAAGTCAGCCACCTCACAAGAATATACGTGGGATACCAGGTAGGATTCTTTATGTGCATGTAAAAATACATGTGCTGAATAGGCTACAGAGAAAGGGAGACAGGAATTCACATATTTGTTAACTTTAAAAACACATGGAGAACTATTTCTATTCAATTGGACTAGATTTATAACACCTACCCTTTATAATGCAAAAGGCAAGTGCAACTCTACACCATGCCTCCTCTGAACTGCTTGTATTTCTATTCTGTTTGGGTTCTTTTTCTCCATCATATTAGGATTCATAGTCAGAGTCTAGTAGGGTATGGGTTAGTGTCAGGGAATCAGTATTTCAAATGGAAAATAGGAAATGAATCCAATGTGTATGCAAATACTTGCTACACAAAAATCTTCCCACTCTCATCCAGAACAATGCCTTGACATGACCTTCGCCCCAAGGAAGAAGCAACTCGAGGGGAAGAGTTAGAAAATCTGTGGATACATATGTGGAATGGAAAATGCTCAGGAGTTCCCACCCTTGGAGGTGGTAGAGGAGTTTCCATAAGTAAGGGACAGGGTAAACACTCCACAAACATGGAGCTCTGCTGGCCTAAAGACTTCGTGAGAAACTGCCTCTGAGGTTGGGCACTTGAAATATATGTTATTGTCAGGAGCTTTAGCTTCCTTTGGAGTGAGACCATCAAAGCTGGGTCTGCATCTATGTGACCTGGAGGACATGGTTGCTGATTTTCCAATGAACATGAGGCAGAAGTGCTGAATTCTCCCTTTGTAGGTCCACAGTGGCCAATGGAGGCTAAGTGTCTCCCCATGTGGACTGTGAAGCCATTTGGTCCTCCTCGGCTTTTCGTGGTGTTTCTTGCTGCTGCACTGGGAGTTTGGTATTTGCTTCATGAAATACAAGGAGTTCAACTGGGACACAGTCCTGGAGGGAGTTCTGTCACGTGTGGTGGGTCAGGGTCCTAGGAGAATGCACCAACCAGTCTTCTATCCCACAGAGTTTGCCCCCTTGACCCTAGCAACCTGATTCTGAACATTGCCCTGAAACCTCTCCATATAACAAGATGCCTTTCCATATAAGTGTCTGCCGGCTGCACCATGTCAGTCTCAAGCCATTTGGAAGCCAATGTCAGATCCACATGGCCCTACCACAGATGTTTTATCACACTCCTGCACACCACTTCTCTAGGCCCACTACTCAGCAGGCCCCAACTTACTGGCATCTCTGTTCTACACCATTTTCATGAAACCCAGCCAATCAAGGCACTGTCTGGTACACTCCTGATCAGCAACAGGACATCCAAAGGTTCTCCAGTGCCACCTGGTCATGGGAACTTAAGAATTTCATGGTATTTATCTAGCCATTTTTCAAGGATGAAGTTGGAGGCACTGTGGGTTTCCATTCATTCAGGAACCATGAAATGGTGGGGAAGCTCATTTCAATGAAAGCTCTGGAGAACTCTCACAAACAAGGCTTCCCAAAGAGTGGCCAAAGGTCTCATGAAGCCAGGCCCATTGAGGTCTACCATGTGAGGTCCATGTGTGTTTTGACTCTGAACGATGGCTGCCAGGTCTGTAAGAATAAAATCATGTGATATCCTGGCTGAGATTCCCAGTGCTCTGTGGAAAGCCAACCTGGGCCTAGATCTCAGTTTCCAAGGGTGACTCTCATGCGTGGCCTACTAAAATCTCAACACAGTTCATGGCAATACTTCTCTGAGGTCAGTTCCAGAACTCAGTCTCCAAGGGGAATCACACCAGAGTTCACGCCAAGGTGGACCCAGTCATCTCTTCCAATCGCCACACAAAGGACCACAATTCCAACCAAAACACTGCCACATGGCCCTCATCTTCTTCCATATACACACTCATCATAACCTCTGGCTGGAGGTTTCCATCAGGGGCGCAGCCCAAGACAGTGTCCACAATAAGCTCCCTTGCCCCTCATTTGCCTAATATCAGGGTGGCCTGGACAGCCTTCCTGTGCACCAGGAGTGATCAAATAGGCCTGCCTTTAATACTGCTCTGCTTCTCCAATTTGAGGCCTACTGACTGCGGGCTATAGATTCTTTGTGTGAATTGGAGTCAGGAGAAAACCCAAGCACCTATGGGCTAGCCTCTGCAGGGCTTTGAAGAACTCATTTGACCCAAAGGATCCCTATGCTCTCTTGATGGAGGTCAGGAACCTTACAGAGGAAGGCGAGAGACTTCATCCAAAATGACTGCTTTTTTGCCATTTTGGCTTTGGATGCACACATGGGATCTTTCTTCAATCCATCAGGTGCTGACAATCTAAGCCACAGCCTCACACAGGGCCAAGAGGCTGATTCAGACACATCCCTTTGCAAAGCAATGAAGCAAAGAGCCACAGGTGATGCCATTCATTTCCATTTGAAAACTGTTTTCTTGAGGCTTCACAAAGGGGTGCCCTGAGGCAAAGGCCTTCCTGACATTCAGGGCAACAGAACAATAGGTAAGCAAAAGGCCCAAAGCAGGCTTTCTCCTCTGAGACTTTACTGGTCCCACTGATATCTAAGTTTTCTGAGATGCTCACCATTCCTTTCAGCTCTCCAGTACTTGGCCATGTCACAGAGCTTGGAGGTGGTACATATCTTGGACACAAAACCATGAGCCTATTCTGGAGAGTGGCCAGAATGCAGGAAGAAAACAGGAACTTAGGAAGATAGTAGGTGTTGCCCATCCATCAGGCAAGCCACAGTCCATTCATAAATTGGGCAGGATGAATACTGGGAAGCTTTCTACTAGACAGGACACATCCATTGATGCATTCTCTTTTCTAATGTCTACAACCAGGGACACAGTGAGATACACAAACTTAGAAACACTCGCCTTGTCAAAAGACTTACTGGAAACAGTCCACTCCAAACAAACAAACCACCTTTCCTACCTATTCTCAGAACATGACACAAATCCACAAACTCACCCCCACACCCACAAAGGCACCTCCTTCCCCCAAGTAGGTCTGTGACTACCCGGAGTGTCGTCTGACTGCTGGGCCGCACTATGTTGCCCCGAAATGGCCTGTCCTGTCTCAGATCTGGCCTCCTTGGCCAACTCTGTGAAGTTGTCAGGAGCCAGCGGTGAGCCATGACCTGCTTTCTCAGGCAAGGCCCTCTTCAGTGCTTTCCTGGCATTTGGCCATCCTCACATCAGTAGGGACCAAGGAAGACTGACTCTGTCCTTGGTAAATCCAAACAAGTGAGCCCACTGGGACTGGGACTGGGACTGCCTCTGGGTGCCTGGCTTCCTGGATCCGAAGTTCAGAGAATTCCATCAGCAAAGAAGTGAGGTGAGGTCACTTCCTTCAGGAACTGAATGAGGTCACTGCCTGGCAACCACTGTGTCCTAACAGTTGCTTGCAAGGGTCCCAGGAGATGGAGGCTGCCCCTGCTTCCTGTGACACTTTCACAAGTTAGAATGGAATATCAACCATAGGCACCAAGGAACAGCTCTCCACACAGGCCTGGTTTGGTCCATCTTGTCTACATTAAGAAGAGAGAGGCTCATTCAGACACATCCCTTCATCCTGACCAGGTTGTTTGCCATGGAAGATGACTTTGGCTCTCTCAGGTCCTTCATCGCTGCCTACATCTTCTCCAGGGTTCATTTCTGCATGGACCTTTGAGGTTCTCAGCAGGTGGAAGATCCCCTCCATTCCTGTATTGTAAGACCAACTCTGTCCCTGCTCTTCTGTAAAGTTAGATTGAGGGAACAGTGTCTGGTTAGGATTAAGAACATGTTTGATTTGGGTTAGGAATCATTCTGCTAGTTGTAAAATGGTATTGGGAACCTGCGATATTTATAATCATATATAGGTGAAATATATGTATGCAAACAGAAATCTAAGTAAGATTTGAAGGCCAGAAGGGCATTGGGCCCTTGATTGCGATACTTAGCTTTGAATCACATTCTGCACAGATGTCTCAGATAAATTGATATACAATGGCATAGGACCTTGTACCTTGGATGATTGAATGTAGAAGAGAACATCCAGTCAAAAAGGGATAGTAGGTAAGATTAGGAAGCTAGTCGGTAGGTTTAGGAAGAAGAGTGAGTGTAAAATTTGGACCAAAAGTTCTTTAGCAATTGGGTGTCGGTTAGAGAGTGAATGTAAATGTCAGCACATGTGAAGAGTCAGTCACAATGATGAACTGGGGAAAAATATGTAGGAAAGCAGATATCAATAGAGACATTAGGAAATCAGGCAAAGTATAAGGTGAGTGATAGGGTTAGACATTTTCAACAGGGTTGAGGTTGAATATGTAATCTTAGGAAGAAACAAGTGTTTAGTCACCAATAGGATTGACATTGGAGAGCATTAGGCAACCTGGAGAAGGAAGTTTTTAGTAATCCATGCTCACTTTCCAATTAGGCTTTGCTACAATCCTAAGTGTGACCTTTGCATTTTGTGTCCAGAATATGACAGTGATAAAATGTATATGTAGATCAGGTGACATGAGTATTTCTTCCACCATTGCTGGGAGCAATATGTTGAAGACGTATTAATTAGTATTTGGGGGTACAAATAGGTGTACCCTGGGTCTATGAATATAGAGATAATGCATGAATAGACCATACTGTGAATAAAGAATATGACTGCTTCCAATTTAAATAATGGATTGAGTTGATATCTGAAAGTATATAGGAAATCTTATATTGATACACAATCATTCATTCCTACCAGTTATACATCTAATGGCAATATTAGGGTTATGGTTTACCCTGAAGGGTGTGTGAGTTTTGCTTCAAAAGTGATTATGGAAATGGAAAATCATGTGTTTGGAAAGAAGTCTCATGAACAAACCAGTCAAGAAACATGGAGGAATACATGTGTTCTGAAGCAGGAAGGGATTGAAAGGGAACCAAATGCCTAGAAATTTTTAAACTTGAGGAAGAAATCTACATCCTATGATGTGCATCAGCTGAAGAAATAGTAAGGTACCAGGGTTGAATAAAAATGAACGTCAAAATACACATCAAGTCCCATAGGAATCTACTTGCATTGATGTTAAACTGTGTCAGTTACTGTAGAAAGATTAGGATTTCTATGCACCATCCACTGAAGTTAGTTTTCAGTACTAGGAATAAAATATGTATTTCAGGTGGATAAATATTTCTGAGAATAATCTTGTGAAAGTCGATTATAAATCCACATATATGAACATGAATGAATTTAGGGAATGTATCATAAGACACATATATTTCATATTTTGAAAAATCTGGAGAGAGTTTGTGTGTGTGTGTGTATATATATCGATATGTACACACACACACAAAACACACACACAGACATTAAAAATTTGAAATATATATGCCATTCGAAATTCATGATGAAATATATATCATCCACAGATCCAAAAATATTTATTTTACTGAACATGGATTTTTGTATCCTGTTGTTCAAGTAGGAAGCTCACCCATAGGTTGAAGTTTCAGTTTCAACAGCGTTTGGGAGGAGTGATCTCTTCTCACAATTTGTATCTGCCAAGTCAGCCACCTCACAAGAATATACGTGGGATACCAGGTAGGATTCTTTATGTGCATGTAAAAATACATGTGCTGAATAGGCTACAGAGAAAGGGAGACAGGAATTCACATATTTGTTAACTTTAAAAACACATGGAGAACTATTTCTATTCAATTGGACTAGATTTATAACACCTACCCTGTATAATGCAAAAGGCAAGTGCAACTATACACCATGCCTCCTCTGAACTGCTTGTATTTCTATTCTGTTTGGGTTCTTTTTCTCCATCATATTAGGATTCATAGTCAGAGTCTAGTAGGGTATGGGTTAGTGTCAGGGAATCAGTATTTCAAATGGAAAATAGGAAATGAATCCAATGTGTATGCAAATACTTGCTACACAAAAATCTTCCCACTCTCATCCAGAACAATGCCTTGACATGACCTTCGCCCCAAGGAAGAAGCAACTCGAGGGGAAGAGTTCGAAAATCTGTGGATACATATGTGGAATGGAAAATGCTCAGGACTTCCCAACCTTGGAGGTGGTAGAGGAGTTTCCATAAGTAAGGGACAGGGTAAACACTCCACAAACATGGAGCTCTGCTGGCCTAAAGACTTCGTGAGAAACTGCCTCTGAGGTTGGGCACTTGAAATATATGTTGTTGTCAGGAGCTTTAGCTTCCTTTGGAGTGAGACCATCAAAGCTGGGTCTGCATCTATGTGACCTGGAGGACATGGTTGCTGATTTTCCAATGAACATGAGGCAGAAGTGCTGAATTCTCCCTTTGTAGGTCCACAGTGGCCAATGGAGGCTAAGTGTCTCCCCATGTGGACTGTGAAGCCATTTGGTCCTCCTCGACTTTTCGTGGTGTTTCTTGCTGCTGCACTGGGAGTTTGGTATTTGCTTCATGAAATACAAGGACTTCAACTGGGACACAGTGCTGGAGGGAGTTCTGTCACGTGTGGTGGGTCAGGGTCCTAGGAGAATGCACCAACCAGTCTTCTATCCCACAGAGTTTGCCCCCTTGACCCTAGCAACCTGATTCTGAACATTGCCCTGAAACCTCTCCATATAACAAGATGCCTTTCCATATAAGTGTCTGCCGGCTGCACCATGTCAGTCACAAGCCATTTGGAAGCCAATGTCAGATCCACATGGCCCTACCACAGATGTTTTATCACACTCCTGCACACCACTTCTCTAGGCCCACTACTCAGCAGGCCCCAACTTACTGGCATCTCTGTTCTACACCATTTTCATGAAACCCAGCCAATCAAGGCACTGTCTGGTACACTCCTGAGCAGCAACAGGACATCCAAAGGTTCTCCAGTGCCACCTGGTCATGGGAACTTAAGAATTTCATGGTATTTATCTAGCCATTTTTCAAGGATGAAGTTGGAGGCACTGTGGGTTTCCATTCATTCAGGAACCATGAAATGGTGAGGAAGCTCATTTCAATGAAAGCTCTGGAGAACTCTCACAAACAAGGCTTCCCAAAGAGTGGCCTAAAGGTCTCATGAAGCCAGGCCCATTGAGGTCTACCATGTGAGGTCCATGTGTGTTTTGACTCTGAACGATGGCTGTCAGGTCTGTAAGAATAAAATCATGTGATATCCTGGCTGAGATTCCCAGTGCTCTGTGGAAAGCCAACCTGGGCCTAGATCTCAGTTTCCAAGGGTGACTCTCATGCGTGGCCTACTAAAATCTCAACACAGTTCATGGCAATACTTCTCTGAGGTCAGTTCCAGAACTCAGTCTCCAAGGGGAATCACACCAGAGTTCACGCCAAGGTGGACCCAGTCATCTCTTCCAATCGCCACACAAAGGACCACAATTCCAACCAAAACACTGCCACATGGCCCTCATCTTCTTCCATATACACACTCATCATAACCTCTGGCTGGAGGTTTCCATCAGGGGCGCAGCCCAAGACAGTGTCCACAATAAGCTCCCTTGCCCCTCATTTGCCTAATATCAGGGTGGCCTGGACAGCCTTCCTGTGCACCAGGAGTGATCAAATAGGCCTGCCTTTAATACTGCTCTGCTTCTCCAATTTGAGGCCTACTGACTGCGGGCTATAGATTCTTTGTGTGAATTGGAGTCAGGAGAAAACCCAAGCACCTATGGGCTAGCCTCTGCAGGGCTTTGAAGAACTCATTTGACCCAAAGGATCCCTATGCTCTCTTGATGGAGGTCAGGAACCTTACAGAGGAAGGCGAGAGACTTCATCCAAAATGACTGCTTTTTTGCCATTTTGGCTTTGGATGCACACATGGGATCTTTCTTCAATCCATCAGGTGCTGACAATCTAAGCCACAGCCTCACACAGGGCCAAGAGGCTGATTCAGACACATCCCTTTGCAAAGCAATGAAGCAAAGAGCCACAGGTGATGCCATTCATTTCCATTTGAAAACTGTTTTCTTGAGGCTTCACAAAGGGGTGCCCTGAGGCAAAGGCCTTCCTGACATTCAGGGCAACAGAACAATAGGTAAGCAAAAGGCCCAAAGCAGGCTTTCTCCTCTGAGACTTTACTGGTCCCACTGATATCTAAGTTTTCTGAGATGCTCACCATTCCTTTCAGCTCTCCAGTACTTGGCCATGTCACAGAGCTTGGAGGTGGTACATATCTTGGACACAAAACCATGAGCCTATTCTGGAGAGTGGCCAGAATGCAGGAAGAAAACAGGAACTTAGGAAGATAGTAGGTGTTGCCCATCCATCAGGCAAGCCACAGTCCATTCATAAATTGGGCAGGATGAATACTGGGAAGCTTTCTACTAGACAGGACACATCCATTGATGCATTCTCTTTTCTAATGTCTACAAGCAGGGACACAGTGAGATACACAAACTTAGAAACACTCGCCTTGTCAAAAGACTTACTGGAAACAGTCCACTCCAAACAAACAAACCGCCTTTCCTACCTATTCTCAGAACATGACACAAATCCACAAACTCACCCCCACATCCACAAAGGCACCACCTTCCCCTAAGTAGGTCTGTGACTACCCAGAGTATTGTCTGACTGCTTGGCCGTACTATGTTGCCCCGAAATGGCCTGTCTTTTCTCAGATCTGGCCTCCTTGGCAAACTCTGTGAAGTTGTCAGGAGCCAGCGGTGAGCCATGAGCTGCTTTCTCAGGCAAGGCCCTCTTCAGTGCTTTCCTGGCATTTGGCCATCCTCACATCAGTAGGGACGAAGGAAGACTGACTCTGTCCTTGGTAAATCCAAACAAGTGAGCCCACTGGGACTGGGACTGGGTCTGCCTCTGGGTGCCTGGCTTCCTGGATCCCATGTTCAGAGAGTTCCATCACCAAGGAAGTGAGGTGAGGTCACTTCCTTCAGGAACTGAATGAGGTCACTGCCTGGCAACCACTGTGTCCTAACAGTTGCTTGCAAGGGTCCCAGGAGATGGAGGCTGCCCCTGCTTCCTGTGACACTTTCACAAGTTAGAATGGAATATCAACCATAGGCACCAAGGAACAGCTCTCCACACAGGCCTGGTTTGGTCCATCTTGTCTACATTAAGAAGAGAGAGGCTCCTTCAGACACATCCCTTCATCCTGACCAGGTTGTTTGCCATGGAAGATGACTTTGGCTCTCTCAGGTCCTTCATAGTTGCCTACATCTTCTCCAGGGTTCATTTCTGCATGGACCTTTGAGGTTTTCAGCAGGTGGAAGATAATCTCCATTCCTGTATTGTAAGACTAACTCTGTCCCTGCTCTTCTGTAAAGTTAGATTGAGGGAACAGTGTCTGGTTAGGGTTAAGAACATGTTCAATTTGGGTTAGGAATCATTCTGCTAGTTGTAGAATAGTATTGGGAACCTGCGATATTTATAATCATATATAAGTGAAATATATGTGTGCAAACAGAAATCTAAGTGAGATTTGAAGGCCAGAAGGGCATTGGGCCCTTGATTGGGATACTTAGCTTTGAATCACATTCTGCACAGATGTCTCAGATAAATTTATATACAATGGCATAGGACATTGTACCTTGGATGATTGAATGTAGAAGAGAACATCCAGTCAAAAAGGGATAGTAGGTAAGATTAGGAAGCAAGTCGGTAGGTTTAGGAAGAAGAGTGAGTGTAAAATTTGGACCAAAAGTTCTTTAGCAATTGGGTGTCGGTTAGAGAGTGAATGTAAATGTCAGCACATGTGAAGAGTCAGTCACAATGATGAACTGGGGAAAAATATGTAGGAAAGCAGATATCAATAGAGACATTAGGAAATCAGGCAAAGTATAAGGTGAGTGATAGGGTTAGACATTTTCAACAGGGTTGAGGTTGAATATGTAATCTTAGGAAGAAACAAGTGTTTAGTCACCAATAGGATTGACATTGGAGAGCATTAGGCAACCTGGAGAAGGAAGTTTTTAGTAATCCATGCTCACTTTCCAATTAGGCTTTGCTACAATCCTAAATGTGACTTTTGCATTTTGTGTCCAGAATATGACAGTGATAAAATGTATATGTAGATCAGGTGACATGAGTATTTCTTCCACCATTGCTGGGAGCAATATGTTGAAGACATATTAATTAGTATTTGGGGGTACAAATAGGTGTACCCTGGGTCTATGAATATAGAGATAATGCATGAATAGACCATACTGTGAATAAATAATATGACTGCTTCCAATTTAAATAATGGATTGAGTTGATATCTCAAAGTATATAGGAAATCTTATATTGATACACAATCATTCATTCCTACCAGTTATACATCTAATGGCAATATTAGGGTTATGGTTTACCCTGAAGGGTGTGTGAGTTTTGCTTCAAAAGTGATTATGGAAATGGAAAATCATGTGTTTGGAAAGAAGTCTTATGAACAAACCAGTCAAGAAACATGGAGGAATACATGTGTTCTGAAGCAGGAAGGGATTGAAAGGGAACCAAATGCCTAGAAATTTTTAAACTTGAGGAAGAAATCTACATCCTATGATGTGCATCAGCTGAAGAAATAGTAAGGTACCAGTGTTGAATAAAAATGAACGTCAAAATACACATCAAGTCCCATAGGAATCTACTTGCATTGATGTTAAACTGGGTCAGTTACTGTAGAAAGATTAGGATTTCTATGCACCATCCACTGAAGTTAGTTTTCAGTACTAGGAATAAAATATGTATTTCAGGTGGATAAATATTTCTGAGAATAATCTTGTGAAAGTCGATTATAAATCCACATATATGAACATGAATGAATTTAGGGAATGTATCATAAGACACATATATTTCATATTTTGAAAAATCTGGAGAGAGTTTGTGTGTGTGTGTGTATATATATCGATATATACACACACACACAAAACACACACACAGACATTAAAAATTTGAAATATATATGCCATTCGAAATTCATGATGAAATATATATCATCCACAGATCCAAAAATATTTATTTTACTGAACATGGATTTTTGTATCCTGTTGTTCAAGTAGGAAGCTCACCCATAGGTTGAAGTTTCAGTTTCAACAGCGTTTGGGAGGAGTGATCTCTTCTCACAATTTGTATCTGCCAAGTCAGCCACCTCACAAGAATATACGTGGGATACCAGGTAGCATTCTTTATGTGCATGTAAAAATACATGTGCTGAATAGGCTACAGAGAAAGGGAGACAGGAATTCACATATTTGTTAACTTTAAAAACACATGGAGAACTATTTCTATTCAATTGGACTAGATTTATAACACCTACCCTGTATAATGCAAAAGGCAAGTGCAACTATACACCATGCCTCCTCTGAACTGCTTGTATTTCTATTCTGTTTGGGTTCTTTTTCTCCATCATATTAGGATTCATAGTCAGAGTCTAGTAGGGTATGGGTTAGTGTCAGGGAATCAGTATTTCAAATGGAAAATAGGAAATGAATCCAATGTGTATGCAAATACTTGCTACACAAAAATCTTCCCACTCTCATCCAGAACAATGCCTTGACATGACCTTCGCCCCAAGGAAGAAGCAACTCGAGGGGAAGAGTTAGAAGATCTGTGGATACATATGTGGAATGGAAAATGCTCAGGAGTTCCCAACCTTGGAGGTGGTAGAGGAGTTTCCATAAGTAAGGGACAGGGTAAACACTCCACAAACATGGAGCTCTGCTGGCCTAAAGACTTCGTGAGAAACTGCCTCTGAGGTTGGGCACTTGAAATATATGTTGTTGTCAGGAGCTTTAGCTTCCTTTGGAGTGAGACCATCAAAGCTGGGTCTGCATCTATGTGACCTGGAGGACATGGTTGCTGATTTTCCAATGAACATGAGGCAGAAGTGCTGAATTCTCCCTTTGTAGGTCCACAGTGGCCAATGGAGGCTAAGTGTCTCCCCGTGTGGACTGTGAAGCCATTTGGTCCTCCTCGACTTTTCGTGGTGTTTCTTGCTGCTGCACTGGGAGTTTGGTATTTGCTTCATGAAATACAAGGACTTCAACTGGGACACAGTGCTGGAGGGAGTTCTGTCACGTGTGGTGGGTCAGGGTCCTAGGAGAATGCACCAACCAGTCTTCTATCCCACAGAGTTTGCCCCCTTGACCCTAGCAACCTGATTCTGAACATTGCCCTGAAACCTCTCCATATAACAAGATGCCTTTCCATATAAGTGTCTGCTGGCTGCACCATGTCAGTCACAAGCCATTTGGAAGCCAATGTCAGATCCACATGGCCCTACCACAGATGTTTTATCACACTCCTGCACACCACTTCTCTAGGCCCACTACTCAGCAGGCCCCAACTTACTGGCATCTCTGTTCTACACCATTTTCATGAAACCCAGCCAATCAAGGCACTGTCTGGTACACTCCTGATCAGCAACAGGACATCCAAAGGTTCTCCAGTGCCACCTGGTCATGGGAACTTAAGAATTTCATGGTATTTATCTAGCCATTTTTCAAGGATGAAGTTGGAGGCACTGTGGGTTTCCATTCATTCAGGAACCATGAAATGGTGAGGAAGCTCATTTCAATGAAAGCTCTGGAGAACTCTCACAATCAAGGCTTCCCAAAGAGTGGCCAAAAGGTCTCATGAAGCCAGGCCCATTGAGGTCTACCATGTGAGGTCCATGTGTGTTTTGACTCTGAACGATGGCTGCCAGGTCTGTAAGAATAAAATCATGTGATATCCTGGCTGAGATTCCCATTGCTCTGTGGAAAGCCAACCTGGGCATAGATCTCAGTTTCCAAGGGTGACTCTCATGCGTGGCCTACTAAAATCTCAACACAGTTCATGGCAATACTTCTCTGAGGTCAGTTCCAGAACTCAGTCTCCAAGGGGAATCACACCAGAGTTCACACCAAGGTGGACCCAGTCATGTCTTCCAACCCCCACACAAAGGACCACAATTCCAACCAAAACACTGCCACATGGCCCTCATCTTCTTCCATATATACACTCATCATAACCTCTGGCTGGAGGTTTCCATCAGGGGCGCAGCCCAAGACAGTGTCCACAATAAGCTCCCTTGCCCCTCATTTGCCTAATATCAGGGTGGCCTGGACAGCCTTCCTGTGCACCAGGAGTGATCAAATAGGCCTGCCTTTAATACTGCTCTGCTTCTTCAATTTGAGGCCTAATGACTGCGGGCTATAGCTTCTTTGTGTGAATTGGAGTCAGGAGAAAACCCAAGCACCTATGGGCTAGCCTCTGCAGGGCTTTGAAGAACTCATTTGACTCAAAGGATCCCTATGCTCTCTTGATGGAGGTCAGGAACCTTACAGAGGAAGGCGAGAGACTTCATCCAAAATGACTGCTTTTTTTGCCATTTTGGCTTTGGATGCACACATGGGATCTTTCTTCAATCCATCAGGTGCTGACAATCTAAGCCACAGCCTCACACAGGGCCAAGAGGCTGATTCAGACACATCCCTTTGCAAAGCAATGAAGCAAAGAGCCACAGGTGATGCCATTCATTTCCATTTGAAAACTGTTTTCTTGAGGCTTCACAAAGGGGTGCCCTGAGGCAAAGGCCTTCCTGACATTCAGGGCAACAGAACAATAGGTAAGCAAAAGGCCCAAAGCAGGCTTTCTCCTCTGAGACTTTACTGGTCCCACTGATATCTAAGTTTTCTGAGATGCTCACCATTCCTTTCAGCTCTCCAGTACTTGGCCATGTCACAGAGCTTGGAGGTGGTACATATCTTGGACACAAAACCATGAGCCTATTCTGGAGAGTGGCCAGAATGCAGGAAGAAAACAGGAACTTAGGAAGATAGTAGGTGTTGCCCATCCATCAGGCAAGCCACAGTCCATTCATAAATTGGGCAGGATGAATACTGGGAAGCTTTCTACTAGACAGGGCACATCCATTGATGCATTCTCTTTTCTAATGTCTACAACCAGGGACACAGTGAGATACACAAACTTAGAAACACTCGCCTTGTCAAAAGACTTACTGGAAACAGTCCACTCCAAACAAACAAACCGCCTTTCCTACCTATTCTCAGAACATGACACAAATCCACAAACTCACCCCCACACCCACAAAGGCACCTCCTTCCCCCAAGTAGGTCTGTGACTACCCGGAGTGTCGTCTGACTGCTGGGCCGCACTATGTTGCCCCGAAATGGCCTGTCCTGTCTCAGATCTGGCCTCCTTGGCCAACTCTGTGAAGTTGTCAGGAGCCAGCGGTGAGCCATGACCTGCTTTCTCAGGCAAGGCCCTCTTCAGTGCTTTCCTGGCATTTGGCCATCCTCACATCAGTAGGGACCAAGGAAGACTGACTCTGTCCTTGGTAAATCCAAACAAGTGAGCCCACTGGGACTGGGACTGGGACTGCCTCTGGGTGCCTGGCTTCCTGGATCCCAAGTTCAGAGAATTCCATCACCAAGGAAGTGAGGTGAGGTCACTTCCTTCAGGAACTGAATGAGGTCACTGCCTGGCAACCACTGTGTCCTAACAGTTGCTTGCAAGGGTCCCAGGAGATGGAGGCTGCCCCTGCTTCCTGTGACACTTTCACAAGTTAGAATGGAATATCAACCATAGGCACCAAGGAACAGCTCTCCACACAGGCCTGGTTTGGTCCATCTTGTCTACATTAAGAAGAGAGAGCCTCATTCAGACACATCCCTTCATCCTGACCAGGTGGTTTGCCATGGAAGATGACTTTGGCTCTCTCAGGTCCTTCATCGCTGCCTACATCTTCTCCAGGGTTCATTTCTGCATGGACCTTTGAGGTTCTCAGCAGGTGGAAGATCCCCTCCATTCCTGTATTGTAAGACCAACTCTGTCCCTGCTCTTCTGTAAAGTTAGATTGAGGGAACAGTGTCTGGTTAGGGTTAAGAACATGTTTGATTTGGGTTAGGAATCATTCTGCTAGTTGTAGAATGGTATTGGGAACCTGCGATATTTATAATCATATATAGGTGAAATATATGTATGCAAACAGAAATCTAAGTAAGATTTGAAGGCCAGAAGGGCATTGGGCCCTTGATTGGGATACTTAGCTTTGAATCACATTCTGCACAGATGTCTCAGATAAATTGATATACAATGGCATAGGACCTTGTACCTTGGATGATTGAATGTAGAAGAGAACATCCAGTCAAAAAGGGATAGTAGGTAAGATTAGGAAGCTAGTCGGTAGGTTTAGGAAGAAGAGTGAGTGTAAAATTTGGACCAAAAGTTCTTTAGCAATTGGGTGTCGGTTAGAGAGTGAATGTAAATGTCAGCACATGTGAAGAGTCAGTCACAATGATGAACTGGGGAAAAATATGTAGGAAAGCAGATATCAATAGAGACATTAGGAAATCAGGCAAAGTATAAGGTGAGTGATAGGGTTAGACATTTTCAACAGGGTTGAGGTTGAATATGTAATCTTAGGAAGAAACAAGTGTTTAGTCACCAATAGGATTGACATTGGAGAGCATTAGGCAACCTGGAGAAGGAAGTTTTTAGTAATCCATGCTCACTTTCCAATTAGGCTTTGCTACAATCCTAAGTGTGACCTTTGCATTTTGTGTCCAGAATATGACAGTGATAAAATGTATATGTAGATCAGGTGACATGAGTATTTCTTCCACCATTGCTGGGAGCAATATGTTGAAGACGTATTAATTAGTATTTGGGGGTACAAATAGGTGTACCCTGGGTCTATGAATATAGAGATAATGCATGAATAGACCATACTGTGAATAAATAATATGACTGCTTCCAATTTAAATAATGGATTGAGTTGATATCTGAAAGTATATAGGAAATCTTATATTGATACACAATCATTCATTCCTACCAGTTATACATCTAATGGCAATATTAGGGTTATGGTTTACCCTGAAGGGTGTGTGAGTTTTGCTTCAAAAGTGATTATGGAAATGGAAAATCATGTGTTTGGAAAGAAGTCTCATGAACAAACCAGTCAAGAAACATGGAGGAATACATGTGTTCTGAAGCAGGAAGGGATTGAAAGTGCACCAAATGCCTAGAAATTTTTAAACTTGAGGAAGAAATATACATCCTATGATGTGCATCAGCTGAAGAAATAGTAAGGTACCAGTGTTGAATAAAAATGAACGTCAAAATACACATCAAGTCCCATAGGAATCTACTTGCATTGATGTTAAACTGGGTCAGTTACTGTAGAAAGATTAGGATTTCTATGCACCGTCCACTGAAGTTAGTTTTCAGTACTAGGAATAAAATATGTATTTCAGGTGGATAAATATTTCTGAGAATAATCTTGTGAAAGTCGATTATAAATCCACATATATGAACATGAATGAATTTAGGGAATGTATCATAAGACACATATATTTCATATTTTGAAAAATCTGGAGAGAGTTTGTGTGTGTGTGTATATATATATCGATATATACACACACACACAAAACACACACACAGACATTAAAAATTTGAAATATATATGCCATTCGAAATTCATGATGAAATATATATCATCCACAGATCCAAAAATATTTATTTTACTGAACATGGATTTTTGTATCCTGTTGTTCAAGTAGGAAGCTCACCCATAGGTTGAAGTTTCAGTTTCAACAGCGTTTGGGAGGAGTGATCTCTTCTCACAATTTGTATCTGCCAAGTCAGCCACCTCACAAGAATATACGTGGGATACCAGGTAGGATTCTTTATGTGCATGTAAAAATACATGTGCTGAATAGGCTACAGAGAAAGGGAGACAGGAATTCACATATTTGTTAACTTTAAAAACACATGGAGAACTATTTCTATTCAATTGGACTAGATTTATAACACCTACCCTTTATAATGCAAAAGGCAAGTGCAACTATACACCATGCCTCCTCTGAACTGCTTGTATTTCTATTCTGTTTGGGTTCTTTTTCTCCATCATATTAGGATTCATAGTCAGAGTCTAGTAGGGTATGAGTTAGTGTCAGGGAATCAGTATTTCAAATGGAAAATAGGAAATGAATCCAATGTGTATGCAAATACTTGCTACACAAAAATCTTCCCACTCTCATCCAGAACAATGCCTTGACATGACCTTCGCCCCAAGGAAGAAGCAACTCGAGGGGAAGAGTTAGAAGATCTGTGGATACATATGTGGAATGGAAAATGCTCAGGAGTTCCCAACCTTGGAGGTGGTAGAGGAGTTTCCATAAGTAAGGGACAGGGTAAACACTCCACAAACATGGAGCTCTGCTGGCCTAAAGACTTCGTGAGAAACTGCCTCTGAGGTTGGGCACTTGAAATATATGTTGTTGTCAGGAGCTTTAGCTTCCTTTGGAGTGAGACCATCAAAGCTGGGTCTGCATCTATGTGACCTGGAGGACATGGTTGCTGATTTTCCAATGAACATGAGGCAGAAGTGCTGAATTCTCCCTTTGTAGGTCCACAGTGGCCAATGGAGGCTAAGTGTCTCCCCGTGTGGACTGTGAAGCCATTTGGTCCTCCTCGACTTTTCGTGGTGTTTCTTGCTGCTGCACTGGGAGTTTGGTATTTGCTTCATGAAATACAAGGACTTCAACTGGGACACAGTGCTGGAGGGAGTTCTGTCACGTGTGGTGGGTCAGGGTCCTAGGAGAATGCACCAACCAGTCTTCTATCCCACAGAGTTTGCCCCCTTGACCCTAGCAACCTGATTCTGAACATTGCCCTGAAACCTCTCCATATAACAAGATGCCTTTCCATATAAGTGTCTGCTGGCTGCACCATGTCAGTCACAAGCCATTTGGAAGCCAATGTCAGATCCACATTGCCCTACCACAGATGTTTTATCACACTCATGCACACCACTTCTCTAGGCCCACTACTCAGCAGGCCCCAACTTACTGGCATCTCTGTTCTACACCATTTCATGAAACCCAGCCAATCAAGGCACTGTCTGGTACACTCCTGATCAGCAACAGGACATCCAAAGGTTCTCCAGTGCCACCTGGTCATGGGAACTTAAGAATTTCATGGTATTTATCTAGCCATTTTTCAAGGATGAAGTTGGAGGCACTGTGGGTTTCCATTCATTCAGGAACCATGAAATGGTGAGGAAGCTCATTTCAATGAAAGCTCTGGAGAACTCTCACAAACAAGGCTTCCCAAAGAGTGGCCAAAAGGTCTCATGAAGCCAGGCCCATTGAGGTCTACCATGTGAGGTCCATGTGTGTTTTGACTCTCAACGATGGCTGCCAGGTCTGTAAGAATAAAATCATGTGATATCCTGGCTGAGATTCCCATTGCTCTGTGGAAAGCCAACCTGGGCATAGATCTCAGTTTCCAAGGGTGACTCTCATGCGTGGCCTACTAAAATCTCAACACAGTTCATGGCAATACTTCTCTGAGGTCAGTTCCAGAACTCAGTCTCCAAGGGGAATCACACCAGAGTTCACACCAAGGTGGACCCAGTCATCTCTTCCAACCGCCACACAAAGGACCACAATTCCAACCAAAACACTGCCACATGGCCCTCATCTTCTTCCATATATACACTCATCATAACCTCTGGCTGGAGGTTTCCATCAGGGGCGCAGCCCAAGACAGTGTCCACAATAAGCTCCCTTGCCCCTCATTTGCCTAATATCAGGGTGGCCTGGACAGCCTTCCTGTGCACCAGGAGTGATCAAATAGGCCTGCCTTTAATACTGCTCTGCTTCTTCAATTTGAGGCCTAATGACTGCGGGCTATAGCTTCTTTGTGTGAATTGGAGTCAGGAGAAAACCCAAGCACCTATGGGCTAGCCTCTGCAGGGCTTTGAAGAACTCATTTGACTCAAAGGATCCCTATGCTCTCTTGATGGAGGTCAGGAACCTTACAGAGGAAGGCGAGAGACTTCATCCAAAATGACTGCTTTTTTTGCCATTTTGGCTTTGGATGCACACATGGGATCTTTCTTCAATCCATCAGGTGCTGACAATCTAAGCCACAGCCTCACACAGGGCCAAGAGGCTGATTCAGACACATCCCTTTGCAAAGCAATGAAGCAAAGAGCCACAGGTGATGCCATTCATTTCCATTTGAAAACTGTTTTCTTGAGGCTTCACAAAGGGGTGCCCTGAGGCAAAGGCCTTCCTGACATTCAGGGCAACAGAACAATAGGTAAGCAAAAGGCCCAAAGCAGGCTTTCTCCTCTGAGACTTTACTGGTCCCACTGATATCTAAGTTTTCTGAGATGCTCACCATTCCTTTCAGCTCTCCAGTACTTGGCCATGTCACAGAGCTTGGAGGTGGTACATATCTTGTACACAAAACCATGAGCCTATTCTGGAGAGTGGCCAGAATGCAGGAAGAAAACAGGAACTTAGGAAGATAGTAGGTGTTGCCCATCCATCAGGCAAGCCACAGTCCATTCATAAATTGGGCAGGATGAATACTGGGAAGCTTTCTACTAGACAGGGCACATCCATTGATGCATTCTCTTTTCTAATGTCTACAACCAGGGACACAGTGAGATACACAAACTTAGAAACACTCGCCTTGTCAAAAGACTTACTGGAAACAGTCCACTCCAAACAAACAAACCGCCTTTCCTACCTATTCTCAGAACATGACACAAATCCACAAACTCACCCCCACACCCACAAAGGCACCTCCTTCCCCCAAGTAGGTCTGTGACTACCCGGAGTGTCGTCTGACTGCTGGGCCGCACTATGTTGCCCCGAAATGGCCTGTCCTGTCTCAGATCTGGCCTCCTTGGCCAACTCTGTGAAGTTGTCAGGAGCCAGCGGTGAGCCATGACCTGCTTTCTCAGGCAAGGCCCTCTTCAGTGCTTTCCTGGCATTTGGCCATCCTCACATCAGTAGGGACCAAGGAAGACTGACTCTGTCCTTGGTAAATCCAAACAAGTGAGCCCACTGGGACTGGGACTGGGACTGCCTCTGCGTGCCTGGCTTCCTGGATCCCAAGTTCAGAGAATTCCATCACCAAGGAAGTGAGGTGAGGTCACTTCCTTCAGGAACTGAATGAGGTCACTGCCTGGCAACCACTGTGTCCTAACAGTTGCTTGCAAGGGTCCCAGGAGATGGAGGCTGCCCCTGCTTCCTGTGACACTTTCACAAGTTAGAATGGAATATCAACCATAGGCACCAAGGAACAGCTCTCCACACAGGCCTGGTTTGGTCCATCTTGTCTACATTAAGAAGAGAGAGGCTCATTCAGACACATCCCTTCATCCTGACCAGGTGGTTTGCCATGGAAGATGACTTTGGCTCTCTCAGGTCCTTCATCGCTGCCTACATCTTCTCCAGGGTTCATTTCTGCATGGACCTTTGAGGTTCTCAGCAGGTGGAAGATCCCCTCCATTCCTGTATTGTAAGACCAACTCTGTCCCTGCTCTTCTGTAAAGTTAGATTGAGGGAACAGTGTCTGGTTAGGGTTAAGAACATGTTTGATTTGGGTTAGGAATCATTCTGCTAGTTGTAGAATGGTATTGGGAAGCTGCGATATTTATAATCATATATAGGTGAAATATATGTATGCAAACAGAAATCTAAGTAAGATTTGAAGGCCAGAAGGGCATTGGGCCCTTGATTGGGATACTTAGCTTTGAATCACATTCTGCACAGATGTCTCAGATAAATTGATATACAATGGCATAGGACCTTGTACCTTGGATGATTGAATGTAGAAGAGAACATCCAGTCAAAAAGGGATAGTAGGTAAGATTAGGAAGCTAGTCGGTAGGTTTAGGAAGAAGAGTGAGTGTAAAATTTGGACCAAAAGTTCTTTAGCAATTGGGTGTCGGTTAGAGAGTGAATGTAAATGTCAGCACATGTGAAGAGTCAGTCACAATGATGAACTGGGGAAAAATATGTAGGAAAGCAGATATCAATAGAGACATTAGGAAATCAGGCAAAGTATAAGGTGAGTGATAGGGTTAGACATTTTCAACAGGGTTGAGGTTGAATATGTAATCTTAGGAAGAAACAAGTGTTTAGTCACCAATAGGATTGACATTGGAGAGCATTAGGCAACCTGGAGAAGGAAGTTTTTAGTAATCCATGCTCACTTTCCAATTAGGCTTTGCTACAATCCTAAGTGTGACCTTTGCATTTTGTGTCCAGAATATGACAGTGATAAAATGTATATGTAGATCAGGTGACATGAGTATTTCTTCCACCATTGCTGGGAGCAATATGTTGAAGACGTATTAATTAGTATTTGGGGGTACAAATAGGTGTACCCTGGGTCTATGAATATAGAGATAATGCATGAATAGACCATACTGTGAATAAATAATATGACTGCTTCCAATTTAAATAATGGATTGAGTTGATATCTGAAAGTATATAGGAAATCTTATATTGATACACAATCATTCATTCCTACCAGTTATACATCTAATGGCAATATTAGGGTTATGGTTTACCCTGAAGGGTGTGTGAGTTTTGCTTCAAAAGTGATTATGGAAATGGAAAATCATGTGTTTGGAAAGAAGTCTCATGAACAAACCAGTCAAGAAACATGGAGGAATACATGTGTTCTGAAGCAGGAAGGGATTGAAAGTGCACCAAATGCCTAGAAATTTTTAAACTTGAGGAAGAAATATACATCCTATGATGTGCATCAGCTGAAGAAATAGTAAGGTACCAGTGTTGAATAAAAATGAACGTCAAAATACACATCAAGTCCCATAGGAATCTACTTGCATTGATGTTAAACTGGGTCAGTTACTGTAGAAAGATTAGGATTTCTATGCACCGTCCACTGAAGTTAGTTTTCAGTACTAGGAATAAAATATGTATTTCAGGTGGATAAATATTTCTGAGAATAATCTTGTGAAAGTCGATTATAAATCCACATATATGAACATGAATGAATTTAGGGAATGTATCATAAGACACATATATTTCATATTTTGAAAAATCTGGAGAGAGTTTGTGTGTGTGTGTATATATATATCGATATATACACACACACACAAAACACACACACAGACATTAAAAATTTGAAATATATATGCCATTCGAAATTCATGATGAAATATATATCATCCACAGATCCAAAAATATTTATTTTACTGAACATGGATTTTTGTATCCTGTTGTTCAAGTAGGAAGCTCACCCATAGGTTGAAGTTTCAGTTTCAACAGCGTTTGGGAGGAGTGATCTCTTCTCACAATTTGTATCTGCCAAGTCAGCCACCTCACAAGAATATACGTGGGATACCAGGTAGGATTCTTTATGTGCATGTAAAAATACATGTGCTGAATAGGCTACAGAGAAAGGGAGACAGGAATTCACATATTTGTTAACTTTAAAAACACATGGAGAACTATTTCTATTCAATTGGACTAGATTTATAACACCTACCCTTTATAATGCAAAAGGCAAGTGCAACTATACACCATGCCTCCTCTGAACTGCTTGTATTTCTATTCTGTTTGGGTTCTTTTTCTCCATCATATTAGGATTCATAGTCAGAGTCTAGTAGGGTATGAGTTAGTGTCAGGGAATCAGTATTTCAAATGGAAAATAGGAAATGAATCCAATGTGTATGCAAATACTTGCTACACAAAAATCTTCCCACTCTCATCCAGAACAATGCCTTGACATGACCTTCGCCCCAAGGAAGAAGCAACTCGAGGGGAAGAGTTAGAAGATCTGTGGATACATATGTGGAATGGAAAATGCTCAGGAGTTCCCAACCTTGGAGGTGGTAGAGGAGTTTCCATAAGTAAGGGACAGGGTAAACACTCCACAAACATGGAGCTCTGCTGGCCTAAAGACTTCGTGAGAAACTGCCTCTGAGGTTGGGCACTTGAAATATATGTTGTTGTCAGGAGCTTTAGCTTCCTTTGGAGTGAGACCATCAAAGCTGGGTCTGCATCTATGTGACCTGGAGGACATGGTTGCTGATTTTCCAATGAACATGAGGCAGAAGTGCTGAATTCTCCCTTTGTAGGTCCACAGTGGCCAATGGAGGCTAAGTGTCTCCCCGTGTGGACTGTGAAGCCATTTGGTCCTCCTCGACTTTTCGTGGTGTTTCTTGCTGCTGCACTGGGAGTTTGGTATTTGCTTCATGAAATACAAGGACTTCAACTGGGACACAGTGCTGGAGGGAGTTCTGTCACGTGTGGTGGGTCAGGGTCCTAGGAGAATGCACCAACCAGTCTTCTATCCCACAGAGTTTGCCCCCTTGACCCTAGCAACCTGATTCTGAACATTGCCCTGAAACCTCTCCATATAACAAGATGCCTTTCCATATAAGTGTCTGCTGGCTGCACCATGTCAGTCACAAGCCATTTGGAAGCCAATGTCAGATCCACATTGCCCTACCACAGATGTTTTATCACACTCATGCACACCACTTCTCTAGGCCCACTACTCAGCAGGCCCCAACTTACTGGCATCTCTGTTCTACACCATTTCATGAAACCCAGCCAATCAAGGCACTGTCTGGTACACTCCTGATCAGCAACAGGACATCCAAAGGTTCTCCAGTGCCACCTGGTCATGGGAACTTAAGAATTTCATGGTATTTATCTAGCCATTTTTCAAGGATGAAGTTGGAGGCACTGTGGGTTTCCATTCATTCAGGAACCATGAAATGGTGAGGAAGCTCATTTCAATGAAAGCTCTGGAGAACTCTCACAAACAAGGCTTCCCAAAGAGTGGCCAAAAGGTCTCATGAAGCCAGGCCCATTGAGGTCTACCATGTGAGGTCCATGTGTGTTTTGACTCTGAACGATGGCTGCCAGGTCTGTAAGAATAAAATCATGTGATATCCTGGCTGAGATTCCCATTGCTCTGTGGAAAGCCAACCTGGGCATAGATCTCAGTTTCCAAGGGTGACTCTCATGCGTGGCCTACTAAAATCTCAACACAGTTCATGGCAATACTTCTCTGAGGTCAGTTCCAGAACTCAGTCTCCAAGGGGAATCACACCAGAGTTCACACCAAGGTGGACCCAGTCATCTCTTCCAACCGCCACACAAAGGACCACAATTCCAACCAAAACACTGCCACATGGCCCTCATCTTCTTCCATATATACACTCATCATAACCTCTGGCTGGAGGTTTCCATCAGGGGCGCAGCCCAAGACAGTGTCCACAATAAGCTCCCTTGCCCCTCATTTGCCTAATATCAGGGTGGCCTGGACAGCCTTCCTGTGCACCAGGAGTGATCAAATAGGCCTGCCTTTAATACTGCTCTGCTTCTTCAATTTGAGGCCTAATGACTGCGGGCTATAGCTTCTTTGTGTGAATTGGAGTCAGGAGAAAACCCAAGCACCTATGGGCTAGCCTCTGCAGGGCTTTGAAGAACTCATTTGACTCAAAGGATCCCTATGCTCTCTTGATGGAGGTCAGGAACCTTACAGAGGAAGGCGAGAGACTTCATCCAAAATGACTGCTTTTTTTGCCATTTTGGCTTTGGATGCACACATGGGATCTTTCTTCAATCCATCAGGTGCTGACAATCTAAGCCACAGCCTCACACAGGGCCAAGAGGCTGATTCAGACACATCCCTTTGCAAAGCAATGAAGCAAAGAGCCACAGGTGATGCCATTCATTTCCATTTGAAAACTGTTTTCTTGAGGCTTCACAAAGGGGTGCCCTGAGGCAAAGGCCTTCCTGACATTCAGGGCAACAGAACAATAGGTAAGCAAAAGGCCCAAAGCAGGCTTTCTCCTCTGAGACTTTACTGGTCCCACTGATATCTAAGTTTTCTGAGATGCTCACCATTCCTTTCAGCTCTCCAGTACTTGGCCATGTCACAGAGCTTGGAGGTGGTACATATCTTGGACACAAAACCATGAGCCTATTCTGGAGAGTGGCCAGAATGCAGGAAGAAAACAGGAACTTAGGAAGATAGTAGGTGTTGCCCATCCATCAGGCAAGCCACAGTCCATTCATAAATTGGGCAGGATGAATACTGGGAAGCTTTCTACTAGACAGGGCACATCCATTGATGCATTCTCTTTTCTAATGTCTACAACCAGGGACACAGTGAGATACACAAACTTAGAAACACTCGCCTTGTCAAAAGACTTACTGGAAACAGTCCACTCCAAACAAACAAACCGCCTTTCCTACCTATTCTCAGAACATGACACAAATCCACAAACTCACCCCCACACCCACAAAGGCACCTCCTTCCCCCAAGTAGGTCTGTGACTACCCGGAGTGTCGTCTGACTGCTGGGCCGCACTATGTTGCCCCGAAATGGCCTGTCCTGTCTCAGATCTGGCCTCCTTGGCCAACTCTGTGAAGTTGTCAGGAGCCAGCGGTGAGCCATGACCTGCTTTCTCAGGCAAGGCCCTCTTCAGTGCTTTCCTGGCATTTGGCCATCCTCACATCAGTAGGGACCAAGGAAGACTGACTCTGTCCTTGGTAAATCCAAACAAGTGAGCCCACTGGGACTGGGACTGGGACTGCCTCTGCGTGCCTGGCTTCCTGGATCCCAAGTTCAGAGAATTCCATCACCAAGGAAGTGAGGTGAGGTCACTTCCTTCAGGAACTGAATGAGGTCACTGCCTGGCAACCACTGTGTCCTAACAGTTGCTTGCAAGGGTCCCAGGAGATGGAGGCTGCCCCTGCTTCCTGTGACACTTTCACAAGTTAGAATGGAATATCAACCATAGGCACCAAGGAACAGCTCTCCACACAGGCCTGGTTTGGTCCATCTTGTCTACATTAAGAAGAGAGAGGCTCATTCAGACACATCCCTTCATCCTGACCAGGTGGTTTGCCATGGAAGATGACTTTGGCTCTCTCAGGTCCTTCATCGCTGCCTACATCTTCTCCAGGGTTCATTTCTGCATGGACCTTTGAGGTTCTCAGCAGGTGGAAGATCCCCTCCATTCCTGTATTGTAAGACCAACTCTGTCCCTGCTCTTCTGTAAAGTTAGATTGAGGGAACAGTGTCTGGTTAGGGTTAAGAACATGTTTGATTTGGGTTAGGAATCATTCTGCTAGTTGTAGAATGGTATTGGGAAGCTGCGATATTTATAATCATATATAGGTGAAATATATGTATGCAAACAGAAATCTAAGTAAGATTTGAAGGCCAGAAGGGCATTGGGCCCTTGATTGGGATACTTAGCTTTGAATCACATTCTGCACAGATGTCTCAGATAAATTGATATACAATGGCATAGGACCTTGTACCTTGGATGATTGAATGTAGAAGAGAACATCCAGTCAAAAAGGGATAGTAGGTAAGATTAGGAAGCTAGTCGGTAGGTTTAGGAAGAAGAGTGAGTGTAAAATTTGGACCAAAAGTTCTTTAGCAATTGGGTGTCGGTTAGAGAGTGAATGTAAATGTCAGCACATGTGAAGAGTCAGTCACAATGATGAACTGGGGAAAAATATGTAGGAAAGCAGATATCAATAGAGACATTAGGAAATCAGGCAAAGTATAAGGTGAGTGATAGGGTTAGACATTTTCAACAGGGTTGAGGTTGAATATGTAATCTTAGGAAGAAACAAGTGTTTAGTCACCAATAGGATTGACATTGGAGAGCATTAGGCAACCTGGAGAAGGAAGTTTTTAGTAATCCATGCTCACTTTCCAATTAGGCTTTGCTACAATCCTAAGTGTGACCTTTGCATTTTGTGTCCAGAATATGACAGTGATAAAATGTATATGTAGATCAGGTGACATGAGTATTTCTTCCACCATTGCTGGGAGCAATATGTTGAAGACGTATTAATTAGTATTTGGGGGTACAAATAGGTGTACCCTGGGTCTATGAATATAGAGATAATGCATGAATAGACCATACTGTGAATAAATAATATGACTGCTTCCAATTTAAATAATGGATTGAGTTGATATCTGAAAGTATATAGGAAATCTTATATTGATACACAATCATTCATTCCTACCAGTTATACATCTAATGGCAATATTAGGGTTATGGTTTACCCTGAAGGGTGTGTGAGTTTTGCTTCAAAAGTGATTATGGAAATGGAAAATCATGTGTTTGGAAAGAAGTCTCATGAACAAACCAGTCAAGAAACATGGAGGAATACATGTGTTCTGAAGCAGGAAGGGATTGAAACTGCACCAAATGCCTAGAAATTTTTAAACTTGAGGAAGAAATATACATCCTATGATGTGCATCAGCTGAAGAAATAGTAAGGTACCAGTGTTGAATAAAAATGAACGTCAAAATACACATCAAGTCCCATAGGAATCTACTTGCATTGATGTTAAACTGGGTCAGTTACTGTAGAAAGATTAGGATTTCTATGCACCATCCACTGAAGTTAGTTTTCAGTACTAGGAATAAAATATGTATTTCAGGTGGATAAATATTTCTCAGAATAATCTTGTGAAAGTCGATTATAAATCCACATATATGAACATGAATGAATTTAGGGAATGCATCATAAGACACATATATTTCATATTTTGAAAAATCTGGAGAGAGTTTGTGTGTGTGTGTATATATATATCGATATGTACACACACACACAAAACACACACACAGACATTAAAAATTCGAAATATATATGCCATTCGAAATTCATGATGAAATATATATCATCCACAGATCCAAAAATATTTATTTTACTGAACATGGATTTTTGTATCCTGTTGTTCAAGTAGGAAGCTCACCCATAGGTTGAAGTTTCAGTTCCAACAGCGTTTGGGAGGATTGATCTCTTCTCACAATTTGTATCTGCCAAGTCAGCCACCTCACAAGAATATACGTGGGATACCAGGTAGGATTCTTTATGTGCATGTAAAAATACATGTGCTGAATAGGCTACAGAGAAAGGGAGACAGGAATTCACATATTTGTTAACTTTAAAAACACATGGAGAACTATTTCTATTCAATTGGACTAGATTTATAACACCTACCCTTTATAATGCAAAAGGCAAGTGCAACTATACACCATGCCTCCTCTGAACTGCTTGTTTTTCTATTCTGTTTGGGTTCTTTTTCTCCATCATATTAGGATTCATAGTCAGAGTCTAGTAGGGTATGGGTTAGTGTCAGGGAATCAGTATTTCAAATGGAAAATAGGAAATGAATCCAATGTGTATGCAAATACTTGCTACACAAAAATCTTCCCACTCTCATCCAGAACAATGCCTTGACATGACCTTCGCCCCAAGGAAGAAGCAACTCGAGGGGAAGAGTTAGAAAATCTGTGGATACATATGTGGAATGGAAAATGCTCAGGAGTTCCCAACCTTGGAGGTGGTAGAGGAGTTTCCATAAGTAAGGGACAGGGTAAACACTCCACAAACATGGAGCTCTGCTGGCCTAAAGACTTCGTGAGAAACTGCCTCTGAGGTTGGGCACTTGAAATATATGTTGTTGTCAGGAGCTTTAGCTTCCTTTGGAGTGAGACCATCAAAGCTGGGTCTGCATCTATGTGACCTGGAGGACATGGTTGCTGATTTTCCAATGAACATGAGGCAGAAGTGCTGAATTCTCCCTTTGTAGGTCCACAGTGGCCAATGGAGGCTAAGTGTCTCCCCGTGTGGACTGTGAAGCCATTTGGTCCTCCTCGACTTTTCGTGGTGTTTCTTGCTGCTGCACTGGGAGTTTGGTATTTGCTTCATGAAATACAAGGACTTCAACTGGGACACAGTGCTGGAGGGAGTTCTGTCACGTGTGGTGGGTCAGGGTCCTAGGAGAATGCACCAACCAGTCTTCTATCCCACAGAGCTCGCCCCGTTGACCCTAGCAACCTGATTCTGAACATTGCCCTGAAACCTCTCCATATAACAAGATGCCTTTCCATATAAGTGTCTGCCGGCTGCACCATGTCAGTCACAAGCCATTTGGAAGCCAATGTCAGATCCACATGGCCCTACCACAGATGTTTTATCACACTCCTGCACACCACTTCTCTAGGCCCACTACTCAGCAGGCCCCAACTTACTGGCATCTCTGTTCTACACCATTTTCATGAAACCCAGCCAATCAAGGCACTGTCTGGTACACTCCTGATCAGCAACAGGACATCCAAAGGTTCTCCAGTGCCACCTGGTCATGGGAACTTAAGAATTTCATGGTATTTATCTAGCCATTTTTCAAGGATGAAGTTGGAGGCACTGTGGGTTTCCATTCATTCAGGAACCATGAAATGGTGAGGAAGCTCATTTCAATGAAAGCTCTGGAGAACTCTCACAAACAAGGCTTCCCAAAGAGTGGCCAAAAGGTCTCATGAAGCCAGGCCCATTGAGGTCTACCATGTGAGGTCCATGTGTGTTTTGACTCTGAACGATGGCTGCCAGGTCTGTAAGAATAAAATCATGTGATATCCTGGCTGAGATTCCCAGTGCTCTGTGGAAAGCCAACCTGGGCATAGATCTCAGTTTCCAAGGGTGACTCTCATGCGTGGCCTACTAAAATCTCAACACAGTTCATGGCAATACTTCTCTGAGGTCAGTTCCAGAACTCAGTCTCCAAGGGGAATCACACCAGAGTTCACGCCAAGGTGGACCCAGTCATCTCTTCCAATCGCCACACAAAGGACCACAATTCCAACCAAAACACTGCCACATGGCCCTCATCTTCTTCCATATACACACTCATCATAACCTCTGGCTGGAGGTTTCCATCAGGGGCGCAGCCCAAGACAGTGTCCACAATAAGCTCCCTTGCCCCTCATTTGCCTAATATCAGGGTGGCCTGGACAGCCTTCCTGTGCACCAGGAGTGATCAAATAGGCCTGCCTTTAATACTGCTCTGCTTCTCCAATTTGAGGCCTACTGACTGCGGGCTATAGATTCTTTGTGTGAATTGGAGTCAGGAGAAAACCCAAGCACCTATGGGCTAGCCTCTGCAGGGCTTTGAAGAACTCATTTGACCCAAAGGATCCCTATGCTCTCTTGATGGAGGTCAGGAACCTTACAGAGGAAGGCGAGAGACTTCATCCAAAATGACTGCTTTTTTGCCATTTTGGCTTTGGATGCACACATGGGATCTTTCTTCAATCCATCAGGTGCTGACAATCTAAGCCACAGCCTCACACAGGGCCAAGAGGCTGATTCAGACACATCCCTTTGCAAAGCAATGAAGCAAAGAGCCACAGGTGATGCCATTCATTTCCATTTGAAAACTGTTTTCTTGAGGCTTCACAAAGGGGTGCCCTGAGGCAAAGGCCTTCCTGACATTCAGGGCAACAGAACAATAGGTAAGCAAAAGGCCCAAAGCAGGCTTTCTCCTCTGAGACTTTACTGGTCCCACTGATATCTAAGTTTTCTGAGATGCTCACCATTCCTTTCAGCTCTCCAGTACTTGGCCATGTCACAGAGCTTGGAGGTGGTACATATCTTGGACACAAAACCATGAGCCTATTCTGGAGAGTGGCCAGAATGCAGGAAGAAAACAGGAACTTAGGAAGATAGTAGGTGTTGCCCATCCATCAGGCAAGCCACAGTCCATTCATAAATTGGGCAGGATGAATACTGGGAAGCTTTCTACTAGACAGGACACATCCATTGATGCATTCTCTTTTCTAATGTCTACAACCAGGGACACAGTGAGATACACAAACTTAGAAACACTCGCCTTGTCAAAAGACTTACTGGAAACAGTCCACTCCAAACAAACAAACCGCCTTTCCTACCTATTCTCAGAACATGACACAAATCCACAAACTCACCCCCACACCCACAAAGGCACCTCCTTCCCCCAATTAGGTCTGTGACTACCCGGAGTGTCGTCTGACTGCTGGGCCGCACTATGTTGCCCCGAAATGGCCTGTCCTGTCTCAGATCTGGCCTCCTTGGCCAACTCTGTGAAGTTGTCAGGAGCCAGCGGTGAGCCATGACCTGCTTTCTCAGGCAAGGCCCTCTTCAGTGCTTTCCTGGCATTTGGCCATCCTCACATCAGTAGGGACGAAGGAAGACTGACTCTGTCCTTGGTAAATCCAAACAAGTGAGCCCACTGGGACTGGGACTGGGACTGCCTCTGGGTGCCTGGCTTCCTGGATCCCAAGTTCAGAGAATTCCATCACCAAGGAAGTGAGGTGAGGTCACTTCCTTCAGGAACTGAATGAGGTCACTGCCTGGCAACCACTGTGTCCTAACAGTTGCTTGCAAGGGTCCCAGGAGATGGAGGCTGCCCCTGCTTCCTGTGACACTTTCACAAGTTAGAATGGAATATCAACCATAGGCACCAAGGAACAGCTCTCCACACAGGCCTGGTTTGGTCCATCTTGTCTACATTAAGAAGAGAGAGGCTCATTCAGACACATCCCTTCATCCTGACCAGGTTGTTTGCCATGGAAGATGACTTTGGCTCTCTCAGGTCCTTCATCGCTGCCTACATCTTCTCCAGGGTTCATTTCTGCATGGACCTTTGAGGTTCTCAGCAGGTGGAAGATCCCCTCCATTCCTGTATTGTAAGACCAACTCTGTCCCTGCTCTTCTGTAAAGTTAGATTGAGGGAACAGTGTCTGGTTAGGGTTAAGAACATGTTTGATTTGGGTTAGGAATCATTCTGCTAGTTGTAGAATGGTATTGGGAACCTGGGATATTTATAATCATATATAGGTGAAATATATGTATGCAAACAGAAATCTAAGTAAGATTTGAAGGCCAGAAGGGCATTGGGCCCTTGATTGGGATACTTAGCTTTGAATCACATTCTGCACAGATGTCTCAGATAAATTGATATACAATGGCATAGGACCTTGTACCTTGGATGATTGAATGTAGAAGAGAACATCCAGTCAAAAAGGGATAGTAGGTAAGATTAGGAAGCTAGTCGGTAGGTTTAGGAAGAAGAGTGAGTGTAAAAT
The DNA here is from genome assembly GCF_045843805.1 of Urocitellus parryii. Lineage (NCBI taxonomy): Eukaryota > Metazoa > Chordata > Mammalia > Rodentia > Sciuridae > Urocitellus > Urocitellus parryii. Next base: position 114,731,741 of record NC_135537.1, on the reverse strand, counting down.
TTGGACCAAAAGTTCTTTAGCAATTGGGTGTCGGTTAGAGAGTGAATGTAAATGTCAGCACATGTGAAGAGTCAGTCACAATGATGAACTGGGGAAAAATATGTAGGAAAGCAGATATCAATAGAGACATTAGGAAATCAGGCAAAGTATAAGGTGAGTGATAGGGTTAGACATTTTCAACAGGGTTGAGGTTGAATATGTAATCTTAGGAAGAAACAAGTGTTTAGTCACCAATAGGATTGACATTGGAGAGCATTAGGCAACCTGGAGAAGGAAGTTGTTAGTAATCCATGCTCACTTTCCAATTAGGCTTTGCTACAATCATAAGTGTGACCTTTGCATTTTGTGTCCAGAATATGACAGTGATAAAATGTATATGTAGATCAGGTGACATGAGTATTTCTTCCACCATTGCTGGGAGCAATATGTTGAAGACGTATTAATTAGTATTTGGGGGTACAAATAGGTGTACCCTGGGTCTATGAATATAGAGATAATGCATGAATAGACCATACTGTGAATAAATAATATGACTGCTTCCAATTTAAATAATGGATTGAGTTGATATCTGAAAGTATATAGGAAATCTTTTATTGATACACAATCATTCATTCCTACCAGTTATATATCTAATGGCAATATTAGGGTTATGGTTTACCCTGAAGGGTGTGTGAGTTTTGCTTCAAAAGTGATTATGGAAATGGAAAATCATGTGTTTGGAAAGAAGTCTCATGAACAAACCAGTCAAGAAACATGGAGGAATACATGTGTTCTGAAGCAGGAAGGGATTGAAAGGGAACCAAATGCCTAGAAATTTTTAAACTTGAGGAAGAAATCTACATCCTATGATGTGCATCAGCTGAAGAAATAGTAAGGTACCAGTGTTGAATAAAAATGAACGTCAAAATACACATCAAGTCCCATAGGAATCTACTTGCATTGATGTTAAACTGGGTCAGTTACTGTAGAAAGATTAGGATTTCTATGCACCATCCACTGAAGTTAGTTTTCAGTACTAGGAATAAAATATGTATTTCAGGTGGATAAATATTTCTGAGAATAATCTTGTGAAAGTCGATTATAAATCCACATATATGAACATGAATGAATTTAGGGAATGTATCATAAGACACATATATTTCATATTTTGAAAAATCTGGAGAGAGTTTGTGTGTGTGTGTGTGTATATACGATATATACACACACACACAAAACACACACACAGACATTAAAAATTTGAAATATATATGCCATTCGAAATTCATGATGAAATATATATCATCCACAGATCCAAAAATATTTATTTTACTGAACATGGATTTTTGTATCCTGTTGTTCAAGTAGGAAGCTCACCCATAGGTTGAAGTTTCAGTTTCAACAGCATTTGGGAGGAGTGATCTCTTCTCACAATTTGTATCTGCCAAGTCAGCCACCTCACAAGAATATACGTGGGATACCAGGTAGGATTCTTTATGTGCATGTAAAAATACATGTGCTGAATAGGCTACAGAGAAAGGGAGACAGGAATTCACATATTTGTTAACTTTAAAAACACATGGAGAACTATTTCTATTCAATTGGACTAGATTTATAACACCTACCCTTTATAATGCAAAAGGCAAGTGCAACTATACACCATGCCTCCTCTGAACTGCTTGTATTTCTATTCTGTTTGGGTTCTTTTTCTCCATCATATTAGGATTCATAGTCAGAGTCTAGTAGGGTATGGGTTAGTGTCAGGGAATCAGTATTTCAAATGGAAAATAGGAAATGAATCCAATGTGTATGCAAATACTTGCTACACAAAAATCTTCCCACTCTCATCCAGAACAATGAATTGACATGACCTTCGCCCCAAGGAAGAAGCAACTCGAGGGGAAGAGTTAGAAAATCTGTGGATACATATGTGGAATGGAAAATGCTCAGGAGTTCCCAACCTTGGAGGTGGTAGAGGAGTTTCCATAAGTAAGGGACAGGGTAAACACTCCACAAACATGGAGCTCTGCTGGCCTAAAGACTTCGTGAGAAACTGCCTCTGAGGTTGGGCACTTGAAATATATGTTGTTGTCAGGAGCTTTAGCTTCCTTTGGAGTGAGACCATCAAAGCTGGGTCTGCATCTATGTGACCTGGAGGACATGGTTGCTGATTTTCCAATGAACATGAGGCAGAAGTGCTGAATTCTCCCTTTGTAGGTCCACAGTGGCCAATGGAGGCTAAGTGTCTCCCCGTGTGGACTGTGAAGCCATTTGGTCCTCCTCGACTTTTCGTGGTGTTTCTTGCTGCTGCACTGGGAGTTTGGTATTTGCTTCATGAAATACAAGGACTTCAACTGGGACACAGTGCTGGAGGGAGTTCTGTCACGTGTGGTGGGTCAGGGTCCTAGGAGAATGCACCAACCAGTCTTCTATCCCACAGAGCTCGCCCCCTTGACCCTAGCAACCTGATTCTGAACATTGCCCTGAAACCTCTCCATATAACAAGATGCCTTTCCATATAAGTGTCTGCTGGCTGCACCATGTCAGTCACAAGCCATTTGGAAGCCAATGTCAGATCCACATGGCCCTACCACAGATGTTTTATCACACTCCTGCACACCACTTCTCTAGGCCCACTACTCAGCAGGCCCCAACTTACTGGCATCTCTGTTCTACACCATTTTCATGAAACCCAGCCAATCAAGGCACTGTCTGGTACACTCCTGATCAGCAACAGGACATCCAAAGGTTCTCCAGTGCCACCTGGTCATGGGAACTTAAGAATTTCATGGTATTTATCTAGCCATTTTTCAAGGATGAAGTTGGAGGCACTGTGGGTTTCCATTCATTCAGGAACCATGAAATGGTGAGGAAGCTCATTTCAATGAAAGCTCTGGAGAAGTCTCACAAACAAGTCTTCCCAAAGTGTGGCCAAATGGTCGCAGGAAGCCAGGCCCATTGAGGTCTACCATGTGAGGTCCATGTGTGTTTTGACTCTGAACGATGGCTGCCAGGTCTGTAAGAATAAAATCATGTGATATCCTGGCTGAGATTCCCAGTGCTCTGTGGAAAGCCAACCTGGGCCTAGATCTCAGTTTCCAAGGGCGACTCTCATGCGTGGCCTACTAAAATCTCAACACAGTTCATGGCAATACTTCTCTGAGGTCAGTTCCAGAACTCAGTCTCCAAGGGGAATCACACCAGAGTTCACGCCAAGGTGGACCCAGTCATGTCTTCCAACCCCCACACAAAGGACCACAATTCCAACCAAAACACTGCCACATGGCCCTCATCTTCTTCCATATACACACTCATCATAACCTCTGGCTGGAGGTTTCCATCAGGGGCGCAGCCCAAGACAGTGTCCACAATAAGCTCCCTTGCCCCTCATTTGCCTAATATCAGGGTGGCCTGGACAGCCTTCCTGTGCACCAGGAGTGATCAAAGAGGCCTGCCTTTAATACTGCTCTGCTTCTCCAATTTGAGGCCTACTGACTGCGGGCTATAGATTCTTTGTGTGAATTGGAGTCAGGAGAAAACCCAAGCACCTATGGGCTAGCCTCTGCAGGGCTTTGAAGAACTCATTTGACCCAAAGGATCCCTATGCTCTCTTGATGGAGGTCAGGAACCTTACAGAGGAAGGCGAGAGACTTCATCCAAAATGACTGCTTTTTTGCCATTTTGGCTTTGGATGCACACATGGGATCTTTCTTCAATCCATCAGGTGCTGACAATCTAAGCCACAGCCTCACACAGTGCCAAGAGGCTGGTTCAGACCCATCCCTTTGCAAAGCAATGAAGCAAAGAGCCACAGGTGATGCCATTCATTTCCATTTGAAAACTGTTTTCTTGAGGCTTCACAAAGGGGTGCACTGAGGCAAAGGCCTTCCTGACATTCAGGGCAACAGAACAATAGGTAAGCAAAAGGCCCAAAGCAGGCTTTCTCCACTGAGACTTTACTGGTCCCACTGATATCTGAGTTTTCTGAGATGCTCACCATTCCTTTCAGCTCTCCAGTACTTGGCCATGTCACAGAGCTTGGAGGTGGTACATATCTTGGACACAAAACCATGAGCCTATTCTGGAGAGTGGCCAGAATGCAGGAAGAAAACAGGAACTTAGGAAGACAGTAGGTGTTGCCCATCCATAAGGCAAGCCGCAGTCCATTCATAAATTGGGCAGGATGAATACTGGGAAGCTTTCTACTAGACAGGACACATCCATTGATGCATTCTCTTTTCTATTGTCTACAACCAGGGACACAGTGAGATACACAAACTTAGAAACACTCGCCTTGTCAAAAGACTTACTGGAAACAGTCCACTCCAAACAAACAAACCGCCTTTCCTACCTATTCTCAGAACATGACACAAAACCACAAACTCACCCCCACACCCACAAAGGACCCTCCTTCCCCCAAGTAGTTCTGTCACTACCCGGAGTGTCGTCTATACTATGTTGCCCCGAAATGGCCTGTCCTGTCTCAGATCTGGCCTCCTTGGCCAACTCTGTGAAGTTGTCAGGAGCCAGCGGTGAGCCATGACCTGCTTTCTCAGGCAAGGCCCTCTTCAGTGCTTTCCTGGCATTTGGCCATCCTCACATCAGTAGGGACCAAGGAAGACTGACTCTGTCCTTGGTAAATCCAAACAAGTGAGCCCACTGGGACTGGGACTGGGACTGCCTCTGGGTGCCTGGCTTCCTGGATCCAAAGTTCAGAGAGTTCCATCACCAAGGAAGTGAGGTCAGATCACTTGCTTCAGGAACTGAATGAGGTCACTGCCTGGCAACCACTGTGTCCTAAGAGTTGCTTGCAAGGGTCCCAGGAGATGGAGGCTGCCCCTGCTTCCTGTGACACTTTCATAAGTTAGAATGGAATATCAACCATAGGCACCAAGGAACAGCTCTCCACACAGACCTGGTTTGGTCCATCTTGTCTACATTAAGAAGAGAGAGGCTCATTCAGACACATCCCTTCATCCTGACCAGGTTGTTTGCCATGGAAGATGACTTTGGCTCTCTCAGGTCCTTCATAGCTGCCTACATCTTCTCCAGGGTACATTTCTGCATGGACCTTTGAGGTTCTCAGGAGGTGGAAGATCCCCTCCATTCCTGTATTGGAAGACCAACTCTGTCCCTGCTCTTCTGTAAAGTTAGATTGAGGGAACAGTGTCTGGTTAGGGTTAAGAACATGTTCGATTTGGGTTAGGAATCATTCTGCTGGTTGTAGAATGGTATTGGGAACCTGCGATATTTATAATCATATATAAGTGAAATATATGTATGCAAACAGAAATCTAAGTAAGATTTGAAGGCCAGAAGGGCATTGGGCCCTTGATTGGGATACTTAGCTTTGAATCACATTCTGCACAGATGTCTCAGATAAATTGATATACAATGGCAGAGGACCTTGTACCTTGGATGATTGAATGTAGAAGAGAACATCCAGTCAAACAGGGATAGTAAGTAAGATTAGGAAGCTAGTCGGTAGGATTAGGAAGAAGAGTGAGTGTAAAATTTGGACCAAAAGTTCCTTAGCAATTGGGTGTCGGTTAGAGAGTGAATGTAAATGTCAGCACATGTGAAGAGTCAGTCACAATGATGAACTGGGGAAAAATATGTAGGAAAGCAGATATCAATAGAGACATTAGGAAATCAGGCAAAGTATAAGGACTTCAACTGGGACACAGTGCTGGAGGGAGTTCTGTCACGTGTGGTGGGTCAGGGTCCTAGGAGAATGCACCAACCAGTCTTCTATCCCACAGAGTTTGCCCCCTTGACCCTAGCAACCTGATTCTGAACATTGCCCTGAAACCTCTCCATATAACAAGATGCCTTTCCATATAAGTGTCTGCCGGCTGCACCATGTCAGTCACAAGCCATTTGGAAGCCAATGTCAGATCCACATGGCCCTACCACAGATGTTTTATCACACTCCTGCACACCACTTCTCTAGGCCCACTACTCAGCAGGCCCCAACTTACTGGCATCTCTGTTCTACACCATTTTCATGAAACCCAGCCAATCAAGGCACTGTCTGGTACACTCCTGAGCAGCAACAGGACATCCAAAGGTTCTCCAGTGCCACCTGGTCATGGGAACTTAAGAATTTCATGGTATTTATCTAGCCATTTTTCAAGGATGAAGTTGGAGGCACTGTGGGTTTCCATTCATTCAGGAACCATGAAATGGTGAGGAAGCTCATTTCAATGAAAGCTCTGGAGAACTCTCACAAACAAGGCTTCCCAAAGAGTGGCCAAAAGGTCTCATGAAGCCAGGCCCATTGAGGTCTACCATGTGAGGTCCATGTGTGTTTTGACTCTGAACGATGGCTGCCAGGTCTGTAAGAATAAAATCATGTGATATCCTGGCTGAGATTCCCAGTGCTCTGTGGAAAGCCAACCTGGGCATAGATCTCAGTTTCCAAGGGTGACTCTCATGCGTGGCCTACTAAAATCTCAACACAGTTCATGGCAATACATCTCTGAGGTCAGTTCCAGAACTCAGTCTCCAAGGGGAATCACACCAGAGTTCACGCCAAGGTGGACCCAGTCATCTCTTCCAATCGCCACACAAAGGACCACAATTCCAACCAAAACACTGCCACATGGCCCTCATCTTCTTCCATATACACACTCCTCATAACCTCTGGCTGGAGGTTTCCATCAGGGGCACAGCCCAAGACAGTGTCCACAATAAGCTCCCTTGCCCCTCATTTGCCTAATATCAGGGTGGCCTGGACAGCCTTCCTGTGCACCAGGAGTGATCAAATAGGCCTGCCTTTAATACTGCTCTGCTTCTCCAATTTGAGGCCTACTGACTGCGGGCTATAGATTCTTTGTGTGAATTGGAGTCAGGAGAAAACCCAAGCACCTATGGGCTAGCCTCTGCAGGGCTTTGAAGAACTCATTTCACCCAAAGGATCCCTATGCTCTCTTGATGGAGGTCAGGAACCTTACAGAGGAAGGCGAGAGACTTCATCCAAAATGACTGCTTTTTTTGCCATTTTGGCTTTGGATGCACACATGGGATCTTTCTTCAATCCATCAGGTGCTGACAATCTAAGCCACAGCCTCACACAGGGCCAAGAGGCTGATTCAGACACATCCCTTTGCAAAGCAATGAAGCAAAGAGCCACAGGTGATGCCATTCATTTCCATTTGAAAACTGTTTTCTTGAGGCTTCACAAAGGGGTGCCCTGAGGCAAAGGCCTTCCTGACATTCAGGGCAACAGAACAATAGGTAAAGCAAAAGGCCCAAAGCAGGCTTTCTCCTCTGAGACTTTACTGGTCCCACTGATATCTAAGTTTTCTGAGATGCTCACCATTCCTTTCAGCTCTCCAGTACTTGGCCATGTCACAGAGCTTGGAGGTGGTACATATCTTGGACACAAAACCATGAGCCTATTCTGGAGAGTGGCCAGAATGCAGGAAGAAAACAGGAACTTAGGAAGATAGTAGGTGTTGCCCATCCATCAGGCAAGCCACAGTCCATTCATAAATTTGGCAGGATGAATACTGGGAAGCTTTCTACTAGACAGGACACATCCATTGATGCATTCTCTTTTCTAATGTCTACAACCAGGGACACAGTGAGATACACAAACTTAGAAACACTCGCCTTGTCAAAAGACTTACTGGAAACAGTCCACTCCAAACAAACAAACCGCCTTTCCTACCCATTCTCAGAACATGACACAAATCCACAAACTCACCCCCACACCCACAAAGGCACCTCCTTCCCCCAAGTAGGTCTGTGACTACCCGGAGTGTCGTCTGACTGCTGGGCCGCACTATGTTGCCCCGAAATGGCCTGTCCTGTCTCAGATCTGGCCTCCTTGGCCAACTCTGTGAAGTTGTCAGGAGCCAGCGGTGAGCCATGACCTGCTTTCTCAGGCAAGGCCCTCTTCAGTGCTTTCCTGGCATTTGGCCATCCTCACATCAGTAGGGACCAAGGAAGACTGACTCTGTCCTTGGTAAATCCAAACAAGTGAGCCCACTGGGACTGGGACTGGGACTGCCTCTGGGTGCCTGGCTTCCTGGATCCCAAGTTCAGAGAATTCCATCAGCAAGGAAGTGAGGTGAGGTCACTTCCTTCAGGAACTGAATGAGGTCACTGCCTGGCAACCACTGTGTCCTAACAGTTGCTTGCAAGGGTCCCAGGAGATGGAGGCTGCCCCTGCTTCCTGTGACACTTTCACAAGTTAGAATGGAATATCAACCATAGGCACCAAGGAACAGCTCTCCACACAGGCCTGGTTTGGTCCATCTTGTCTACATTAAGAAGAGAGAGGCTCATTCAGACACATCCCTTCATCCTGACCAGGTTGTTTGCCATGGAAGATGACTTTGGCTCTCTCAGGTCCTTCATCGCTGCCTACATCTTCTCCAGGGTTCATTTCTGCATGGACCTTTGAGGTTCTCAGCAGGTGGAAGATCCCCTCCATTCCTGTATTGTAAGACCAACTCTGTCCCTGCTCTTCTGTAAAGTTAGATTGAGGGAACAGTGTCTGGTTAGGGTTAAGAACATGTTTGATTTGGGTTAGGAATCATTCTGCTAGTTGTAGAATGGTATTGGGAACCTGCGATATTTATAATCATATATAGGTGAAATATATGTATGCAAACAGAAATCTAAGTAAGATTTGAAGGCCAGAAGGGCATTGGGCCCTTGATTGCGATACTTAGCTTTGAATCACATTCTGCACAGATGTCTCAGATAAATTGATATACAATGGCATAGGACCTTGTACCTTGGATGATTGAATGTAGAAGAGAACATCCAGTCAAAAAGGGATAGTAGGTAAGATTAGGAAGCTAGTCGGTAGGTTTAGGAAGAAGAGTGAGTGTAAAATTTGGACCAAAAGTTCTTTAGCAATTGGGTGTCGGTTAGAGAGTGAATGTAAATGTCAGCACATGTGAAGAGTCAGTCACAATGATGAACTGGGGAAAAATATGTAGGAAAGCAGATATCAATAGAGACATTAGGAAATCAGGCAAAGTATAAGGTGAGTGATAGGATTAGACTTTTTCAACAGGGTTGAGGTTGAATATGTAATCTTAGGAAGAAACAAGTGTGTAGTCACCAATAGGATTGACATTGGAGAGCATTAGGCAACCTGGAGAAGGAAGTTTTCAGTAATCCATGCTCACTTTCCAATTAGGCTTTGCTACAATCATAAGTGTGACCTTTGCATTTTGTGTCCAGAATATGACAGTGATAAAATGTATATGTAGATCAGGTGACATGAGTATTTCTTCCACCATTGCTGGGAGCAATATGTTGAAGACGTATTAATTAGTATTTGGGGGTACAAATAGGTGTACCCTGGGTCTATGAATATAGAGATAATGCATGAATAGACCATACTGTGAATAAATAATATGACTGCTTCCAATTTAAATAATGGATTGAGTTGATATCTGAAAGTATATAGGAAATCTTATATTGATACACAATCATTCATTCCTACCAGTTATACATCTAATGGCAATATTAGGGTTATGGTTTACCCTGAAGGGTGTGTGAGTTTTGCTTCAAAAGTGATTATGGAAATGGAAAATCATGTGTTTGGAAAGAAGTCTCATGAACAAACCAGTCAAGAAACATGGAGGAATACATGTGTTCTGAAGCAGGAAGGGATTGAAAGTGAACCAAATGCCTAGAAATTTTTAAACTTGAGGAAGAAATATACATCCTATGATGTGCATCAGCTGAAGAAATAGTAAGGTACCAGTGTTGAATAAAAATGAACGTCAAAATACACATCAAGTCCCATAGGAATCTACTTGCATTGATGTTAAACTGGGTCAGTTACTGTAGAAAGATTAGGATTTCTATGCACCATCCACTGAAGTTAGTTTTCAGTACTAGGAATAAAATATGTATTTCAGGTGGATAAATATTTCTGAGAATAATCTTGTGAAAGTCGATTATAAATCCACATATATGAACATGAATGAATTTAGGGAATGTATCATAAGACACATATGTTTCATATTTTGAAAAATCTGGAGAGAGTTTGTGTGTGTGTGTGTATATATATCGATATATACACACACACACACAAAACACACACACAGACATTAAAAATTTGAAATATATATGCCATTCGAAATTCATGATGAAATATATATCATCCACAGATCCAAAAATATTTATTTTACTGAACATGGATTTTTGTATCCTGTTGTTCAAGTAGGAAGCTCACCCATAGGTTGAAGTTTCAGTTTCAACAGCGTTTGGGAGGAGTGATCTCTTCTCACAATTTGTATCTGCCAAGTCAGCCACCTCACAAGAATATACGTGGGATACCAGGTAGGATTCTTTATGTGCATGTAAAAATACATGTGCTGAATAGGCTACAGAGAAAGGGAGACAGGAATTCACATATTTGTTAACTTTAAAAACACATGGAGAACTATTTCTATTCAATTGGACTAGATTTATAACACCTACCCTTTATAATGCAAAAGGCAAGTGCAACTATACACCATGCCTCCTCTGAACTGCTTGTATTTCTATTCTGTTTGGGTTCTTTTTCTCCATCATATTAGGATTCATAGTCAGAGTCTAGTAGGGTATGGGTTAGTGTCAGGGAATCAGTATTTCAAATGGAAAATAGGAAATGAATCCAATGCGTATGCAAATACTTGCTACACAAAAATCTTCCCACTCTCATCCAGAACAATGCCTTGACATGACCTTCGCCCCAAGGAAGAAGCAACTCGAGGGGAAGAGTTCGAAAATCTGTGGATACATATGTGGAATGGAAAATGCTCAGGAGTTCCCAACCTTGGAGGTGGTAGAGGAGTTTCCATAAGTAAGGGACAGGGTAAACACTCCACAAACATGGAGCTCTGCTGGCCTAAAGACTTGGTGAGAAACTGCCTCTGAGGTTGGGCACTTGAAATATATGTTGTTGTCAGGAGCTTTAGCTTCCTTTGGAGTGAGACCATCAAAGCTGGGTCTGCATCTATGTGACCTGGAGGACATGGTTGCTGATTTTCCAATGAACATGAGACAGAAGTGCTGAATTCTCCCTTTGTAGGTCCACAGTGGCCAATGGAGGCTAAGTGTCTCCCCATGTGGACTGTGAAGCCATTTGGTCCTCCTCGACTTTTCGTGGTGTTTCTTGCTGCTGCACTGGGAGTTTGGTATTTGCTTCATGAAATACAATGACTTCAACTGGGACACAGTGCTGGAGGGAGTTCTGTCACGTGTGGTGGGTCAGGGTCCTAGGAGAATGCACCAACCAGTCTTCTATCCCACAGAGTTTGCCCCCTTGACCCTAGCAACCTGATTCTGAACATTGCCCTGAAACCTCTCCATATAACAAGATGCCTTTCCATATAAGTGTCTGCCGGCTGCACCATGTCAGTCACAAGCCATTTGGAAGCCAATGTCAGATCCACATGGCCCTACCACAGATGTTTTATCACACTCCTGCACACCACTTCTCTAGGCCCACTACTCAGCAGGCCCCAACTTACTGGCATCTCTGTTCTACACCATTTTCATGAAACCCAGCCAATCAAGGCACTGTCTGGTACACTCCTGAGCAGCAACAGGACATCCAAAGGTTCTCCAGTGCCACCTGGTCATGGGAACTTAAGAATTTCATGGTATTTATCTAGCCATTTTTCAAGGATGAAGTTGGAGGCACTGTGGGTTTCCATTCATTCAGGAACCATGAAATGGTGAGGAAGCTCATTTCAATGAAAGCTCTGGAGAACTCTCACAAACAAGGCTTCCCAAAGAGTGGCCTAAAGGTCTCATGAAGCCAGGCCCATTGAGGTCTACCATGTGAGGTCCATGTGTGTTTTGACTCTCTATGATGGCTGCCAGGTCTGTAAGAATAAAATCATGTGATATCCTGGCTGAGATTCCCAGTGCTCTGTGGAAAGCCAACCTGGGCCTAGATCTCAGTTTCCAAGGGTGACTCTCATGCGTGGCCTACTAAAATCTCAACACAGTTCATGGCAATACTTCTCTGAGGTCAGTTCCAGAACTCAGTCTCCAAGGGGAATCACACCAGAGTTCACGCCAAGGTGGACCCAGTCATCTCTTCCAATCGCCACACAAAGGACCACAATTCCAACCAAAACACTGCCACATGGCCCTCATCTTCTTCCATATACACACTCATCATAACCTCTGGCTGGAGGTTTCCATCAGGGGCGCAGCCCAAGACAGTGTCCACAATAAGCTCCCTTGCCCCTCATTTGCCTAATATCAGGGTGGCCTGGACAGCCTTCCTGTGCACCAGGAGTGATCAAATAGGCCTGCCTTTAATACTGCTCTGCTTCTCCAATTTGAGGCCTACTGACTGCGGGCTATAGATTCTTTGTGTGAATTGGAGTCAGGAGAAAACCCAAGCACCTATGGGCTAGCCTCTGCAGGGCTTTGAAGAACTCATTTGACCCAAAGGATCCCTATGCTCTCTTGATGGAGGTCAGGAACCTTACAGAGGAAGGCGAGAGACTTCATCCAAAATGACTGCTTTTTTGCCATTTTGGCTTTGGATGCACACATGGGATCTTTCTTCAATCCATCAGGTGCTGACAATCTAAGCCACAGCCTCACACAGGGCCAAGAGGCTGATTCAGACACATCCCTTTGCAAAGCAATGAAGCAAAGAGCCACAGGTGATGCCATTCATTTCCATTTGAAAACTGTTTTCTTGAGGCTTCACAAAGGGGTGCCCTGAGGCAAAGGCCTTCCTGACATTCAGGGCAACAGAACAATAGGTAAGCAAAAGGCCCAAAGCAGGCTTTCTCCTCTGAGACTTTACTGGTCCCACTGATATCTAAGTTTTCTGAGATGCTCACCATTCCTTTCAGCTCTCCAGTACTTGGCCATGTCACAGAGCTTGGAGGTGGTACATATCTTGGACACAAAACCATGAGCCTATTCTGGAGAGTGGCCAGAATGCAGGAAGAAAACAGGAACTTAGGAAGATAGTAGGTGTTGCCCATCCATCAGGCAAGCCACAGTCCATTCATAAATTGGGCAGGATGAATACTGGGAAGCTTTCTACTAGACAGGACACATCCATTGATGCATTCTCTTTTCTAATGTCTACAACCAGGGACACAGTGAGATACACAAACTTAGAAACACTCGCCTTGTCAAAAGACTTACTGGAAACAGTCCACTCCAAACAAACAAACCGCCTTTCCTACCCATTCTCAGAACATGACACAAATCCACAAACTCACCCCCACACCCACAAAGGCACCTCCTTCCCCCAAGTAGGTCTGTGACTACCCGGAGTGTCGTCTGACTGCTGGGCCGCACTATGTTGCCCCGAAATGGCCTGTCCTGTCTCAGATCTGGCCTCCTTGGCCAACTCTGTGAAGTTGTCAGGAGCCAGCGGTGAGCCATGACCTGCTTTCTCAGGCAAGGCCCTCTTCAGTGCTTTCCTGGCATTTGGCCATCCTCACATCAGTAGGGACCAAGGAAGACTGACTCTGTCCTTGGTAAATCCAAACAAGTGAGCCCACTGGGACTGGGACTGGGACTGCCTCTGGGTGCCTGGCTTCCTGGATCCCAAGTTCAGAGAATTCCATCAGCAAGGAAGTGAGGTGAGGTCACTTCCTTCAGGAACTGAATGAGGTCACTGCCTGGCAACCACTGTGTCCTAACAGTTGCTTGCAAGGGTCCCAGGAGATGGAGGCTGCCCCTGCTTCCTGTGACACTTTCACAAGTTAGAATGGAATATCAACCATAGGCACCAAGGAACAGCTCTCCACACAGGCCTGGTTTGGTCCATCTTGTCTACATTAAGAAGAGAGAGGCTCATTCAGACACATCCCTTCATCCTGACCAGGTTGTTTGCCATGGAAGATGACTTTGGCTCTCTCAGGTCCTTCATCGCTGCCTACATCTTCTCCAGGGTTCATTTCTGCATGGACCTTTGAGGTTCTCAGCAGGTGGAAGATCCCCTCCATTCCTGTATTGTAAGACCAACTCTGTCCCTGCTCTTCTGTAAAGTTAGATTGAGGGAACAGTGTCTGGTTAGGGTTAAGAACTTGTTTGATTTGGGTTAGGAATCATTCTGCTAGTTGTAGAATGGTATTGGGAACCTGCGATATTTATAATCATATATAGGTGAAATATATGTATGCAAACAGAAATCTAAGTAAGATTTGAAGGCCAGAAGGGCATTGGGCCCTTGATTGGGATACTTAGCTTTGAATCACATTCTGCACAGATGTCTCAGATAAATTGATATACAATGGCATAGGACCTTGTACCTTGGATGATTGAATGTAGAAGAGAACATCCAGTCAAAAAGGGATAGTAGGTAAGATTAGGAAGCTAGTCGGTAGGTTTAGGAAGAAGAGTGAGTGTAAAATTTGGACCAAAAGTTCTTTAGCAATTGGGTGTCGGTTAGAGAGTGAATGTAAATGTCAGCACATGTGAAGAGTCAGTCACAATGATGAACTGGGGAAAAATATGTAGGAAAGCAGATATCAATAGAGACATTAGGAAATCAGGCAAAGTATAAGGTGAGTGATAGGGTTAGACATTTTCAACAGGGTTGAGGTTGAATATGTAATCTTAGGAAGAAACAAGTGTTTAGTCACCAATAGGATTGACATTGGAGAGCATTAGGCAACCTGGAGAAGGAAGTTTTTAGTAATCCATGCTCACTTTCCAATTAGGCTTTGCTACAATCATAAGTGTGACCTTTGCATTTTGTGTCCAAAATATGACAGTGATAAAATGTATATGTAGATCAGGTGACATGAGTATTTCTTCCACCATTGCTGGGAGCAATATGTTGAAGACGTATTAATTAGTATTTGGGGGTACAAATAGGTGTACCCTGGGTCTATGAATATAGAGATAATGCATGAATAGACCATACTGTGAATAAATAATATGACTGCTTCCAATTTAAATAATGGATTGAGTTGATATCTGAAAGTATATAGGAAATCTTATATTGATACACAATCATTCATTCCTACCAGTTATACATCTAATGGCAATATTAGGGTTATGGTTTACCCTGAAGGGTGTGTGAGTTTTGCTTCAAAAGTGATTATGGAAATGGAAAATCATGTGTTTGGAAAGAAGTCTCATGAACAAACCAGTCAAGAAACATGGAGGAATACATGTGTTCTGAAGCAGGAAGGGATTGAAAGGGAACCAAATGCCTAGAAATTTTTAAACTTGAGGAAGAAATATACATCCTATGATGTGCATCAGCTGAAGAAATAGTAAGGTACCAGTGTTGAATAAAAATGAACGTCAAAATACACATCAAGTCCCATAGGAATCTACTTGCATTGATGTTAAACTGGGTCAGTTACTGTAGAAAGATTAGGATTTCTATGCACCATTCACTGAAGTTAGTTTTCAGTACTAGGAATAAAATATGTATTTCAGGTGGATAAATATTTCTGAGAATAATCTTGTGAAAGTCGATTATAAATCCACATATATGAACATGAATGAATTTAGGGAATGTATCATAAGACACATATATTTCATATTTTGAAAAATCTGGAGAGAGTTTGTGTGTGTGTGTGTATGTATATCGATATATACACACACACAAAACACACACACAGACATTAAAAATTTGAAATATATATGCCATTCGAAATTCATGATGAAATATATATCATCCACAGATCCAAAAATATTTATTTTACTGAACATGGATTTTTGTATCCTGTTGTTCAAGTAGGAAGCTCACCCATATTTTGAAGTTTCAGTTTCAACAGCGTTTGGGAGGAGTGATCTCTTCTCACAATTTATATCTGCCAAGTCAGCCACCTCACAAGAATATACGTGGGATACCAGGTAGGATTCTTTATGTGCATGTAAAAATACATGTGCTGAATAGGCTACAGAGAAAGGGAGACAGGAATTCACATATTTGTTAACTTTAAAAACACATGGAGAACTATTTCTATTCAATTGGACTAGATTTATAACACCTACCCTTTATAATGCAAAAGGCAAGTGCAACTATACACCACGCCTCCTCTGAACTGCTTGTATTTCTATTCTGTTTGGGTTCTTTTTCTCCATCATATTAGGATTCATAGTCAGAGTCTAGTAGGGTATGGGTTAGTGTCAGGGAATCAGTATTTCAAATGGAAAATAGGAAATGAATCCAATGTGTATGCAAATACTTGCTACACAAAAATCTTCCCACTCTCATCCAGAACAATGCCTTGACATGACCTTCGCCCCAAGGAAGAAGCAACTCGAGGGGAAGAGTTAGAAAATCTGTGGATACATATGTGGAATGGAAAATGCTCAGGAGTTCCCAACCTTGGAGGTGGTAGAGGAGTTTCCATAAGTAAGGGACAGGGTAAACACTCCACAAACATGGAGCTCTGCTGGCCTAAAGACTTCGTGAGAAACTGCCTCTGAGGTTGGGCACTTGAAATATATGTTGTTGTCAGGAGCTTTAGCTTCCTTTGGAGTGAGACCATCAAAGCTGGGTCTGCATCTATGTGACCTGGAGGACATGGTTGCTGATTTTCCAATGAACATGAGGCAGAAGTGCTGAATTCTCCCTTTGTAGGTCCACAGTGGCCAATGGAGGCTAAGTGTCTCCCCATGTGGACTGTGAAGCCATTTGGTCCTCCTCGACTTTTCGTGGTGTTTCTTGCTGCTGCACTGGGAGTTTGGTATTTGCTTCATGAAATACAAGGACTTCAACTGGGACACAGTGCTGGAGGGAGTTCTGTCACGTGTGGTGGGTCAGGGTCCTAGGAGAATGCACCAACCAGTCTTCTATCCCACAGAGTTTGCCCCCTTGACCCTAGCAACCTGATTCTGAACATTGCCCTGAAACCTCTCCATATAACAAGATGCCTTTCCATATAAGTGTCTGCCGGCTGCACCATGTCAGTCACAAGCCATTTGGAAGCCAATGTCAGATCCACATGGCCCTACCACAGATGTTTTATCACACTCCTGCACACCACTTCTCTAGGCCCACTACTCAGCAGGCCCCAACTTACTGGCATCTCTGTTCTACACCATTTTCATGAAACCCAGCCAATCAAGGCACTGTCTGGTACACTCCTGAGCAGCAACAGGACATCCAAAGGTTCTCCAGTGCCACCTGGTCATGGGAACTTAAGAATTTCATGGTATTTATCTAGCCATTTTTCAAGGATGAAGTTGGAGGCACTGTGGGTTTCCATTCATTCAGGAACCATGAAATGGTGAGGAAGCTCATTTCAATGAAAGCTCTGGAGAACTCTCACAAACAAGGCTTCCCAAAGAGTGGCCAAAAGGTCTCATGAAGCCAGGCCCATTGAGGTCTACCATGTGAGGTCCATGTGTGTTTTGACTCTGAACGATGGCTGCCAGGTCTGTAAGAATAAAATCATGTGATATCCTGGCTGAGATTCCCAGTGCTCTGTGGAAAGCCAACCTGGGCATAGATCTCAGTTTCCAAGGGTGACTCTCATGCGTGGCCTACTAAAATCTCAACACAGTTCATGGCAATACTTCTCTGAGGTCAGTTCCAGAACTCAGTCTCCAAGGGGAATCACACCAGAGTTCACGCCAAGGTGGACCCAGTCATCTCTTCCAATCGCCACACAAAGGACCACAATTCCAACCAAAACACTGCCACATGGCCCTCATCTTCTTCCATATACACACTCCTCATAACCTCTGGCTGGAGGTTTCCATCAGGGGCACAGCCCAAGACAGTGTCCACAATAAGCTCCCTTGCCCCTCATTTGCCTAATATCAGGGTGGCCTGGACAGCCTTCCTGTGCACCAGGAGTGATCAAATAGGCCTGCCTTTAATACTGCTCTGCTTCTCCAATTTGAGGCCTACTGACTGCGGGCTATAGATTCTTTGTGTGAATTGGAGTCAGGAGAAAACCCAAGCACCTATGGGCTAGCCTCTGCAGGGCTTTGAAGAACTCATTTCACCCAAAGGATCCCTATGCTCTCTTGATGGAGGTCAGGAACCTTACAGAGGAAGGCGAGAGACTTCATCCAAAATGACTGCTTTTTTGCCATTTTGGCTTTGGATGCACACATGGGATCTTTCTTCAATCCATCAGGTGCTGACAATCTAAGCCACAGCCTCACACAGGGCCAAGAGGCTGATTCAGACACATCCCTTTGCAAAGCAATGAAGCAAAGAGCCACAGGTGATGCCATTCATTTCCATTTGAAAACTGTTTTCTTGAGGCTTCACAAAGGGGTGCCCTGAGGCAAAGGCCTTCCTGACATTCAGGGCAACAGAACAATAGGTAAAGCAAAAGGCCCAAAGTAGGCTTTCTCCTCTGAGACTTTACTGGTCCCACTGATATCTAAGTTTTCTGAGATGCTCACCATTCCTTTCAGCTCTCCAGTACTTGGCCATGTCACAGAGCTTGGAGGTGGTACATATCTTGGACACAAAACCATGAGCCTATTCTGGAGAGTGGCCAGAATGCAGGAAGAAAACAGGAACTTAGGAAGATAGTAGGTGTTGCCCATCCATCAGGCAAGCCACAGTCCATTCATAAATTGGGCAGGATGAATACTGGGAAGCTTTCTACTAGACAGGACACATCCATTGATGCATTCTCTTTTCTAATGTCTACAACCAGGGACACAGTGAGATACACAAACTTAGAAACACTCGCCTTGTCAAAAGACTTACTGGAAACAGTCCACTCCAAACAAACAAACCGCCTTTCCTACCCATTCTCAGAACATGACACAAATCCACAAACTCACCCCCACACCCACAAAGGCACCTCCTTCCCCCAAGTAGGTCTGTGACTACCCGGAGTGTCGTCTGACTGCTGGGCCGCACTATGTTGCCCCGAAATGGCCTGTCCTGTCTCAGATCTGGCCTCCTTGGCCAACTCTGTGAAGTTGTCAGGAGCCAGCGGTGAGCCATGACCTGCTTTCTCAGGCAAGGCCCTCTTCAGTGCTTTCCTGGCATTTGGCCATCCTCACATCAGTAGGGACCAAGGAAGACTGACTCTGTCCTTGGTAAATCCAAACAAGTGAGCCCACTGGGACTGGGACTGGGACTGCCTCTGGGTGCCTGGCTTCCTGGATCCCAAGTTCAGAGAATTCCATCAGCAAGGAAGTGAGGTGAGGTCACTTCCTTCAGGAACTGAATGAGGTCACTGCCTGGCAACCACTGTGTCCTAACAGTTGCTTGCAAGGGTCCCAGGAGATGGAGGCTGCCCCTGCTTCCTGTGACACTTTCACAAGTTAGAATGGAATATCAACCATAGGCACCAAGGAACAGCTCTCCACACAGGCCTGGTTTGGTCCATCTTGTCTACATTAAGAAGAGAGAGGCTCATTCAGACACATCCCTTCATCCTGACCAGGTTGTTTGCCATGGAAGATGACTTTGGCTATCTCAGGTCCTTCATCGCTGCCTACATCTTCTCCAGGGTTCATTTCTGCATGGACCTTTGAGGTTCTCAGCAGGTGGAAGATCCCCTCCATTCCTGTATTGTAAGACCAACTCTGTCCCTGCTCTTCTGTAAAGTTAGATTGAGGGAACAGTGTCTGGTTAGGGTTAAGAACATGTTTGATTTGGGTTAGGAATCATTCTGCTAGTTGTAGAATGGTATTGGGAACCTGCGATATTTATAATCATATGTAGGTGAAATATATGTATGCAAACAGAAATCTAAGTAAGATTTGAAGGCCAGAAGGGCATTGGGCCCTTGATTGCGATACTTAGCTTTGAATCACATTCTGCACAGATGTCTCAGATAAATTGATATACAATGGCATAGGACCTTGTACCTTGGATGATTGAATGTAGAAGAGAACATCCAGTCAAAAAGGGATAGTAGGTAAGATTAGGAAGCTAGTCGGTAGGTTTAGGAAGAAGAGTGAGTGTAAAATTTGGACCAAAAGTTCTTTAGCAATTGGGTGTCGGTTAGAGAGTGAATGTAAATGTCAGCACATGTGAAGAGTCAGTCACAATGATGAACTGGGGAAAAATATGTAGGAAAGCAGATATCAATAGAGACATTAGGAAATCAGGCAAAGTATAAGGTGAGTGATAGGATTAGACAATTTCAACAGGGTTGAGGTTGAATATGTAATCTTAGGAAGAAACAAGTGTGTAGTCACCAATAGGATTGACATTGGAGAGCATTAGGCAACCTGGAGAAGGAAGTTTTTAGTAATCCATGCTCACTTTCCAATTAGGCTTTGCTACAATCATAAGTGTGATCTTTGCATTTTGTGTCCAGAATATGACAGTGATAAAATGTATATGTAGATCAGGTCACATGAGTATTTCTTCCACCATTGCTGGGAGCAATATGTTGAAGACGTATTAATTAGTATTTGGGGGTACAAATAGGTGTACCCTGGGTCTATGAATATAGAGATAATGCATGAATAGACCATACTGTGAATAAATAATATGACTGCTTCCAATTTAAATAATGGATTGAGTTGATATCTGAAAGTATATAGGAAATCTTATATTGATACACAATCATTCATTCCTACCAGTTATACATCTAATGTCAATATTAGGGTTATGGTTTACCCTGAAGGGTGTGTGAGTTTTGCTTCAAAAGTGATTATGGAAATGGAAAATCATGTGTTTGGAAAGAAGTCTCATGAACAAACCAGTCAAGAAACATGGAGGAATACATGTGTTCTGAAGCAGGAAGGGATTGAAAGGGAACCAAATGCCTAGAAATTTTTAAACTTGAGGAAGAAATCTACATCCTATGATGTGCATCAGCTGAAGAAATAGTAAGGTACCAGTGTTGAATAAAAATGAACGTCAAAATACACATCAAGTCCCATAGGAATCTACTTGCATTGATGTTAAACTGGGTCAGTTACTGTAGAAAGATTAGGATTTCTATGCACCATCCACTGAAGTTAGTTTTCAGTACTAGGAATAAAATATGTATTTCAGGTGGATAAATATTTCTGAGAATAATCTTGTGAAAGTCGATTATAAATCCACATATATGAACATGAATGAATTTAGGGAATGTATCATAAGACACATATGTTTCATATTTTGAAAAATCTGGAGAGAGTTTGTGTGTGTGTGTGTATATATATCGATATATACACACACACACACAAAACACACACACAGACATTAAAAATTTGAAATATATATGCCATTCGAAATTCATGATGAAATATATATCATCCACAGATCCAAAAATATTTATTTTAC
Source organism: Urocitellus parryii (assembly GCF_045843805.1). Classification (NCBI taxonomy): domain Eukaryota; kingdom Metazoa; phylum Chordata; class Mammalia; order Rodentia; family Sciuridae; genus Urocitellus; species Urocitellus parryii. Next base: position 114,710,593 of record NC_135537.1, on the reverse strand, counting down.
TGAACATGGATTTTTGTATCCTGTTGTTCAAGTAGGAAGCTCACCCATAGGTTGAAGTTTCAGTTTCAACAGCGTTTGGGAGGAGTGATCTCTTCTCACAATTTGTATCTGCCAAGTCAGCCACCTCACAAGAATATACGTGGGATACCAGGTAGGATTCTTTATGTGCATGTAAAAATACATGTGCTGAATAGGCTACAGAGAAAGGGAGACAGGAATTCACATATTTGTTAACTTTAAAAACACATGGAGAACTATTTCTATTCAATTGGACTAGATTTATAACACCTACCCTTTATAATGCAAAAGGCAAGTGCAACTATACACCATGCCTCCTCTGAACTGCTTGTATTTCTATTCTGTTTGGGTTCTTTTTCTCCATCATATTAGGATTCATAGTCAGAGTCTAGTAGGGTATGGGTTAGTGTCAGGGAATCAGAATTTCAAATGGAAAATAGGAAATGAATCCAATGTGTATGCAAATACTTGCTACACAAAAATCTTCCCACTCTCATCCAGAACAATGCCTTGACATGACCTTCGCCCCAAGGAAGAAGCAACTCGAGGGGAAGAGTTCGAAAATCTGTGGATACATATGTGGAATGGAAAATGCTCAGGAGTTCCCAACCTTGGAGGTGGTAGAGGAGTTTCCATAAGTAAGGGACAGGGTAAACACTCCACAAACATGGAGCTCTGCTGGCCTAAAGACTTGGTGAGAAACTGCCTCTGAGGTTGGGCACTTGAAATATATGTTGTTGTCAGGAGCTTTAGCTTCCTTTGGAGTGAGACCATCAAAGCTGGGTCTGCATCTATGTGACCTGGAGGACATGGTTGCTGATTTTCCAATGAACATGAGGCAGAAGTGCTGAATTCTCCCTTTGTAGGTCCACAGTGGCCAATGGAGGCTAAGTGTCTCCCCATGTGGACTGTGAAGCCATTTGGTCCTCCTCGACTTTTCGTGGTGTTTCTTGCTGCTGCACTGGGAGTTTGGTATTTGCTTCATGAAATACAAGGACTTCAACTGGGACACAGTGCTGGAGGGAGTTCTGTCACGTGTGGTGGGTCAGGGTCCTAGGAGAATGCACCAACCAGTCTTCTATCCCACAGAGCTCGCCCCCTTGACCCTAGCAACCTGATTCTGAACATTGCCCTGAAACCTCTCCATATAACAAGATGCCTTTCCATATAAGTGTCTGCCGGCTGCACCATGTCAGTCACAAGCCATTTGGAAGCCAATGTCAGATCCACATGGCCCTACCACAGATGTTTTATCACACTCCTGCACACCACTTCTCTAGGCCCACTACTCAGCAGGCCCCAACTTACTGGCATCTCTGTTCTACACCATTTTCATGAAACCCAGCCAATCAAGGCACTGTCTGGTACACTCCTGATCAGCAACAGGACATCCAAAGGTTCTCCAGTGCCACCTGGTCATGGGAACTTAAGAATTTCATGGTATTTATCTAGCCATTTTTCAAGGATGAAGTTGGAGGCACTGTGGGTTTCCATTCATTCAGGAACCATGAAATGGTGAGGAAGCTCATTTCAATGAAAGCTCTGGAGAACTCTCACAAACAAGGCTTCCCAAAGAGTGGCCAAAAGGTCTCAGGAAGCCAGGCCCATTGAGGTCTACCATGTGAGGTCCATGTGTGTTTTGACTCTGAACGATGGCTGCCAGGTCTGTAAGAATAAAATCATGTGATATCCTGGCTGAGATTCCCAGTGCTCTGTGGAAAGCCAACCTGGGCATAGATCTCAGTTTCCAAGGGTGACTCTCATGCGTGGCCTACTAAAATCTCAACACAGTTCATGGCAATACTTCTCTGAGGTCAGTTCCAGAACTCAGTCTCCAAGGGGAATCACACCAGAGTTCACGCCAAGGTGGACCCAGTCATCTCTTCCAATCGCCACACAAAGGACCACAATTCCAACCAAAACACTGCCACATGGCCCTCATCTTCTTCCATATACACACTCATCATAACCTCTGGCTGGAGGTTTCCATCAGGGGCGCAGCCCAAGACAGTGTCCACAATAAGCTCCCTTGCCCCTCATTTGCCTAATATCAGGGTGGCCTGGACAGCCTTCCTGTGCACCAGGAGTGATCAAATAGGCCTGCCTTTAATACTGCTCTGCTTCTCCAATTTGAGGCCTACTGACTGCGGGCTATAGATTCTTTGTGTGAATTGGAGTCAGGAGAAAACCCAAGCACCTATGGGCTAGCCTCTGCAGGGCTTTGAAGAACTCATTTGACCCAAAGGATCCCTATGCTCTCTTGATGGAGGTCAGGAACCTTACAGAGGAAGGCGAGAGACTTCATCCAAAATGACTGCTTTTTTGCCATTTTGGCTTTGGATGCACACATGGGATCTTTCTTCAATCCATCAGGTGCTGACAATCTAAGCCACAGCCTCACACAGGGCCAAGAGGCTGATTCAGACACATCCCTTTGCAAAGCAATGAAGCAAAGAGCCACAGGTGATGCCATTCATTTCCATTTGAAAACTGTTTTCTTGAGGCTTCACAAAGGGGTGCCCTGAGGCAAAGGCCTTCCTGACATTCAGGGCAACAGAACAATAGGTAAGCAAAAGGCCCAAAGCAGGCTTTCTCCTCTGAGACTTTACTGGTCCCACTGATATCTAAGTTTTCTGAGATGCTCACCATTCCTTTCAGCTCTCCAGTACTTGGCCATGTCACAGAGCTTGGAGGTGGTACATATCTTGGACACAAAACCATGAGCCTATTCTGGAGAGTGGCCAGAATGCAGGAAGAAAACAGGAACTTAGGAAGATAGTAGGTGTTGCCCATCCATCAGGCAAGCCACAGTCCATTCATAAATTGGGCAGGATGAATACTGGGAAGCTTTCTACTAGACAGGACACATCCATTGATGCATTCTCTTTTCTAATGTCTACAACCAGGGACACAGTGAGATACACAAACTTAGAAACACTCGCCTTGTCAAAAGACTTACTGGAAACAGTCCACTCCAAACAAACAAACCGCCTTTCCTACCTATTCTCAGAACATGACACAAATCCACAAACTCACCCCCACACCCACAAAGGCACCTCCTTCCCCCAAGTAGGTCTGTGACTACCCGGAGTGTCGTCTGACTGCTGGGCCGCACTATGTTGCCCCGAAATGGCCTGTCCTGTCTCAGATCTGGCCTCCTTGGCCAACTCTGTGAAGTTGTCAGGAGCCAGCGGTGAGCCATGACCTGCTTTCTCAGGCAAGGCCCTCTTCAGTGCTTTCCTGGCATTTGGCCATCCTCACATCAGTAGGGACCAAGGAAGACTGACTCTGTCCTTGGTAAATCCAAACAAGTGAGCCCACTGGGACTGGGACTGGGACTGCCTCTGGGTGCCTGGCTTCCTGGATCCCAAGTTCAGAGAATTCCATCAGCAAGGAAGTGAGGTGAGGTCACTTCCTTCAGGAACTGAATGAGGTCACTGCCTGGCAACCACTGTGTCCTAACAGTTGCTTGCAAGGGTCCCAGGAGATGGAGGCTGCCCCTGCTTCCTGTGACACTTTCACAAGTTAGAATGGAATATCAACCATAGGCACCAAGGAACAGCTCTCCACACAGGCCTGGTTTGGTCCATCTTGTCTACATTAAGAAGAGAGAGGCTCATTCAGACACATCCCTTCATCCTGACCAGGTTGTTTGCCATGGAAGATGACTTTGGCTCTCTCAGGTCCTTCATCGCTGCCTACATCTTCTCCAGGGTTCATTTCTGCATGGACCTTTGAGGTTCTCAGCAGGTGGAAGATCCCCTCCATTCCTGTATTGTAAGACCAACTCTGTCCCTGCTCTTCTGTAAAGTTAGATTGAGGGAACAGTGTCTGGTTAGGGTTAAGAACATGTTTGATTTGGGTTAGGAATCATTCTGCTAGTTGTAGAATGGTATTGGGAACCTGCGATATTTATAATCATATATAGGTGAAATATATGTATGCAAACAGAAATCTAAGTAAGATTTGAAGGCCAGAAGGGCATTGGGCCCTTGATTGCGATACTTAGCTTTGAATCACATTCTGCACAGATGTCTCAGATAAATTGATATACAATGGCATAGGACCTTGTACCTTGGATGATTGAATGTAGAAGAGAACATCCAGTCAAAAAGGGATAGTAGGTAAGATTAGGAAGCTAGTCGGTAGGTTTAGGAAGAAGAGTGAGTGTAAAATTTGGACCAAAAGTTCTTTAGCAATTGGGTGTCGGTTAGAGAGTGAATGTAAATGTCAGCACATGTGAAGAGTCAGTCACAATGTTGAACTGGGGAAAAATATGTAGGAAAGCAGATATCAATAGAGACATTAGGAAATCAGGCAAAGTATAAGGTGAGTGATAGGATTAGACAATTTCAACAGGGTTGAGGTTGAATATGTAATCTTAGGAAGATACAAGTGTGTAGTCACCAATAGGATTGACATTGGAGAGCATTAGGCAACCTGGAGAAGGAAGTTTTTAGTAATCCATGTTCACTTTCCAATTAGGCTTTGCTACAATCATAAGTGTGATCTTTGCATTTTGTGTCCAGAATATGACAGTGATAAAATGTATATGTAGATCAGGTCACATGAGTATTTCTTCCACCATTGCTGGGAGCAATATGTTGAAGACGTATTAATTAGTATTTGGGGGTACAAATAGGTGTACCCTGGGTCTATGAATATAGAGATTATGCATGAATAGACCATACTGTGAATAAATAATATGACTGCTTCCAATTTAAATAATGGATTGAGTTGATATCTGAAAGTATATAGGACATCTTATATTGATACACAATCATTCATTCCTACCAGTTATACATCTAATGGCAATATTAGGGTTATGGTTTACCCTGAAGGGTGTGTGAGTTTTGCTTCAAAAGTGATTATGGAAATGGAAAATCATGTGTTTGGAAAGAAGTCTCATGAACAAACCAGTCAAGAAACATGGAGGAATACATGTGTTCTGAAGCAGGAAGGGATTGAAAGTGAACCAAATGCCTAGAAATTTTTAAACTTGAGGAAGAAATATACATCCTATGATGTGCATCAGCTGAAGAAATAGTAAGGTACCAGTGTTGAATAAAAATGAACGTCAAAATACACATCAAGTCCCATAGGAATCTACTTGCATTGATGTTAAACTGGGTCAGTTACTGTAGAAAGATTAGGATTTCTATGCACCATCCACTGAAGTTAGTTTTCAGTACTAGGAATAAAATATGTATTTCAGGTGGATAAATATTTCTCAGAATAATCTTGTGAAAGTCGATTATAAATCCACATATATGAACATGAATGAATTTAGGGAATGTATCATAAGACACATATATTTCATATTTTGAAAAATCTGGAGAGAGTTTGTGTGTGTGTGTGTATATATATCGATATATACACACACACACACAAAACACACACACAGACTTTAAAAATTTGAAATATATATGCCATTCGAAATTCATGATGAAATATATATCATCCACAGATCCAAAAATATTTATTTTACTGAACATGGATATTTGTATCCTGTTGTTCAAGTAGGAAGCTCACCCATAGGTTGAAGTTTCAGTTCCAACAGCGTTTGGCAGGAGTGATCTCTTCTCACAATTTGTATCTGCCAAGTCAGCCGCCTCACAAGAATATACGTGGGATACCAGGTAGGATTCTTTATGTGCATGTAAAAATACATGTGCTGAATAGGCTACAGAGAAAGGGAGACAGGAATTCACATATTTGTTAACTTTAAAAACACATGGAGAACTATTTCTATTCAATTGGACTAGATTTATAACACCTACCCTGTATAATGCAAAAGGCAAGTGCAACTATACACCATGCCTCCTCTGAACTGCTTGTATTTCTATTCTGTTTGGGTTCTTTTTCTCCATCATATTAGGATTCATAGTCAGAGTCTAGTAGGGTATGGGTTAGTGTCAGGGAATCAGTATTTCAAATGGAAAATAGGAAATGAATCCAATGTGTATGCAAATACTTGCTACACAAAAATCTTCCCACTCTCATCCAGAACAATGCCTTGACATGACCTTCGCCTCAAGGAAGAAGCAACTCGAGGGGAAGAGTTAGAAAATCTGTGGATACATATGTGGAATGGAAAATGCTCAGGAGTTCCCAACCTTGGAGGTGGTAGAGGAGTTTCCATAAGTAAGGGACAGTGTAAACACTCCACAAACATGGAGCTCTGCTGGCCTAAAGACTTGGTGAGAAACTGCCTCTGAGGTTTTGGCACTTGAAATATATGTTGTTGTCAGGAGCTTTAGCTTCCTTTGGAGTGAGACCATCAAAGCTGGGTCTGCATCTATGTGACCTGGAGGACATGGTTGCTGATTTTCCAATGAACATGAGGCAGAAGTGCTGAATTCTCCCTTTGTAGGTCCACAGTGGCCAATGGAGGCTAAGTGTCTCCCCATGTGGACTGTGAAGCCATTTGGTCCTCCTCGACTTTTCGTGGTGTTTCTTGCTGCTGCACTGGGAGTTTGGTATTTGCTTCATGAAATACAAGGACTTCAACTGGGACACAGTGCTGGAGGGAGTTCTGTCACGTGTGGTGGGTCAGGGTCCTAGGAGAATGCACCAACCAGTCTTCTATCCAACAGAGTTTGCCCCCTTGACCCTAGCAACCTGATTCTGAACATTGCCCTGAAACCTCTCCATATAACAAGATGCCTTTCCATATAAGTGTCTGCCGGCTGCACCATGTCAGTCACAAGCCATTTGGAAGCCAATGTCAGATCCACATGGCCCTACCACAGATGTTTTATCACACTCCTGCACACCACTTCTCTAGGCCCACTACTCAGCAGGCCCCAACTTACTGGCATCTCTGTTCTACACCATTTTCATGAAACCCAGCCAATCAAGGCACTGTCTGGTACACTCCTGATCAGCAACAGGACATCCAAAGGTTCTCCAGTGCCACCTGGTCATGGGAACTTAAGAATTTCATGGTATTTATCTAGCCATTTTTCAAGGATGAAGTTGGAGGCACTGTGGGTTTCCATTCATTCAGGAACCATGAAATGGTGAGGAAGCTCATTTCAATGAAAGCTCTGGAGAACTCTCACAAACAAGGCTTCCCAAAGAGTGGCCAAAAGGTCTCATGAAGCCAGGCCCATTGAGGTCTACCATGTGAGGTCCATGTGTGTTTTGACTCTGAACGATGGCTGCCAGGTCTGTAAGAATAAAATCATGTGATATCCTGGCTGAGATTCCCAGTGCTCTGTGGAAAGCCAACCTGGGCCTAGATCTCAGTTTCCAAGGGTGACTCTCATGCGTGGCCTACTAAAATCTCAACACAGTTCATGGCAATACTTCTCTGAGGTCAGTTCCAGAACTCAGTCTCCAAGGGGAATCACACCAGAGTTCACGCCAAGGTGGACCCAGTCATCTCTTCCAATCGCCACACAAAGGACCACAATTCCAACCAAAACACTGCCACATGGCCCTCATCTTCTTCCATATACACACTCATCATAACCTCTGGCTGGAGGTTTCCATCAGGGGCGCAGCCCAAGACAGTGTCCACAATAAGCTCCCTTGCCCCTCATTTGCCTAATATCAGGGTGGCCTGGACAGCCTTCCTGTGCACCAGGAGTGATCAAATAGGCCTGCCTTTAATACTGCTCTGCTTCTCCAATTTGAGGCCTACTGACTGCGGGCTATAGATTCTTTGTGTGAATTGGAGTCAGGAGAAAACCCAAGCACCTATGGGCTAGCCTCTGCAGGGCTTTGAAGAACTCATTTCACCCAAAGGATCCCTATGCTCTCTTGATGGAGGTCAGGAACCTTACAGAGGAAGGCGAGAGACTTCATCCAAAATGACTGCTTTTTTGCCATTTTGGCTTTGGATGCACACATGGGATCTTTCTTCAATCCATCAGGTGCTGACAATCTAAGCCACAGCCTCACACAGGGCCAAGAGGCTGATTCAGACACATCCCTTTGCAAAGCAATGAAGCAAAGAGCCACAGGTGATGCCATTCATTTCCATTTGAAAACTGTTTTCTTGAGGCTTCACAAAGGGGTGCCCTGAGGCAAAGGCCTTCCTGACATTCAGGGCAACAGAACAATAGGTAAGCAAAAGGCCCAAAGCAGGCTTTCTCCTCTGAGACTTTACTGGTCCCACTGATATCTAAGTTTTCTGAGATGCTCACCATTCCTTTCAGCTCTCCAGTACTTGGCCATGTCACAGAGCTTGGAGGTGGTACATATCTTGGACACAAAACCATGAGCCTATTCTGGAGAGTGGCCAGAATGCAGGAAGAAAACAGGAACTTAGGAAGATAGTAGGTGTTGCCCATCCATCAGGCAAGCCACAGTCCATTCATAAATTGGGCAGGATGAATACTGGGAAGCTTTCTACTAGACAGGACACATCCATTGATGCATTCTCTTTTCTAATGTCTACAACCAGGGACACAGTGAGATACACAAACTTAGAAACACTCGCCTTGTCAAAAGACTTACTGGAAACAGTCCACTCCAAACAAACAAACCGCCTTTCCTACCTATTCTCAGAACATGACACAAATCCACAAACTCACCCCCACACCCACAAAGGCACCTCCTTCCCCCAAGTAGGTCTGTGACTACCCGGAGTGTCGTCTGACTGCTGGGCCGCACTATGTTGCCCCGAAATGGCCTGTCCTGTCTCTGATCTGGCCTCCTTGGCCAACTCTGTGAAGTTGTCAGGAGCCAGCGGTGAGCCATGACCTGCTTTCTCAGGCAAGGCCCTCTTCAGTGCTTTCCTGGCATTTGGCCATCCTCACATCAGTAGGGACCAAGGAAGACTGACTCTGTCCTTGGTAAATCCAAACAAGTGAGCCCACTGGGACTGGGACTGGGACTGCCTCTGGGTGCCTGGCTTCCTGGATCCCAAGTTCAGAGAATTCCATCAGCAAGGAAGTGAGGTGAGGTCACTTCCTTCAGGAACTGAATGAGGTCACTGCCTGGCAACCACTGTGTCCTAACAGTTGCTTGCAAGGGTCCCAGGAGATGGAGGCTGCCCCTGCTTCCTGTGACACTTTCACAAGTTACAATGGAATATCAACCATAGGCACCAAGGAACAGCTCTCCACACAGGCCTGGTTTGGTCCATCTTGTCTACATTAAGAAGAGAGAGGCTCATTCAGACACATCCCTTCATCCTGACCAGGTTGTTTGCCATGGAAGATGACTTTGGCTCTCTCAGGTCCTTCATCGCTGCCTACATCTTCTCCAGGGTTCATTTCTGCATGGACCTTTGAGGTTCTCAGCAGGTGGAAGATCCCCTCCATTCCTGTATTGTAAGACCAACTCTGTCCCTGCTCTTCTGTAAAGTTAGATTGAGGGAACAGTGTCTGGTTAGGGTTAAGAACTTGTTTGATTTGGGTTAGGAATCATTCTGCTAGTTGTAGAATGGTATTGGGAACCTGCGATATTTATAATCATATATAGGTGAAATATATGTATGCAAACAGAAATCTAAGTAAGATTTGAAGGCCAGAAGGGCATTGGGCCCTTGATTGGGATACTTAGCTTTGAATCACATTCTGCACAGATGTCTCAGATAAATTGATATACAATGGCATAGGACCTTGTACCTTGGATGATTGAATGTAGAAGAGAACATCCAGTCAAAAAGGGATAGTAGGTAAGATTAGGAAGCTAGTCGGTAGGTTTAGGAAGAAGAGTGAGTGTAAAATTTGGACCAAAAGTTCTTTAGCAATTGGGTGTCGGTTAGAGAGTGAATGTAAATGTCAGCACATGTGAAGAGTCAGTCACAATGATGAACTGGGGAAAAATATGTAGGAAAGCAGATATCAATAGAGACATTAGGAAATCAGGCAAAGTATAAGGTGAGTGATAGGGTTAGACATTTTCAACAGGGTTGAGGTTGAATATGTAATCTTAGGAAGAAACAAGTGTTTAGTCACCAATAGGATTGACATTGGAGAGCATTAGGCAACCTGGAGAAGGAAGTTTTTAGTAATCCATTCTCACTTTCCAATTAGGCTTTGCTACAATCATAAGTGTGAACTTTGCATTTAGTGTCCAGAATATGACAGTGATAAAATGTATATGTAGATCAGGTGACATGAGTATTTCTTCCACCATTGCTGGGAGCAATATGTTGAAGACGTATTAATTAGTATTTGGGGGTACAAATAGGTGTACCCTGGGTCTATGAATATAGAGATAATGCATGAATAGACCATACTGTGAATAAATAATATGACTGCTTCCAATTTAAATAATGGATTGAGTTGATATCTGAAAGTATATAGGAAATCTTATATTGATACACAATCATTCATTCCTACCAGTTATACATCTAATGGCAATATTAGGGTTATGGTTTACCCTGAAGGGTGTGTGAGTTTTGCTTCAAAAGTGATTATGGAAATGGAAAATCATGTGTTTGGAAAGAAGTCTCATGAACAAACCAGTCAAGAAACATGGAGGAATACATGTGTTCTGAAGCAGGAAGGGATTGAAAGGGAACCAAATGCCTAGAAATTTTTAAACTTGAGGAAGAAATATACATCCTATGATGTGCATCAGCTGAAGAAATAGTAAGGTACCAGTGTTGAATAAAAATGAACGTCAAAATACACATCAAGTCCCATAGGAATCTACTTGCATTGATGTTAAACTGGGTCAGTTACTGTAGAAAGATTAGGATTTCTATGCACCATCCACTGAAGTTAGTTTTCAGTACTAGGAATAAAATATGTATTTCAGGTGGATAAATATTTCTGAGAATAATCTTGTGAAAGTCGATTATAAATCCACATATATGAACATGAATGAATTTAGGGAATGTATCATAAGACACATATATTTCATATTTTGAAAAATCTGGAGAGAGTTTGTGTGTGTGTGTGTATATATATCGATATATACACACACACACAAAACACACACACAGACATTAAAAATTTGAAATATATATGCCATTCGAAATTCATGATGAAATATATATCATCCACAGATCCAAAAATATTTATTTTACTGAACATGGATTTTTGTATCCTGTTGTTCAAGTAGGAAGCTCACCCATAGGTTGAAGTTTCAGTTTCAACAGCGTTTGGGAGGAGTGATCTCTTCTCACAATTTGTATCTGCCAAGTCAGCCACCTCACAAGAATATACGTGGGATACCAGGTAGGATTCTTTATGTGCATGTAAAAATACATGTGCTGAATAGGCTACAGAGAAAGGGAGACAGGAATTCACATATTTGTTAACTTTAAAAACACATGGAGAACTATTTCTATTCAATTGGACTAGATTTATAACACCTACCCTTTATAATGCAAAAGGCAAGTGCAACTATACACCATGCCTCCTCTGAACTGCTTGTATTTCTATTCTGTTTGGGTTCTTTTTCTCCATCATATTAGGATTCATAGTCAGAGTCTAGTAGGGTATGGGTTAGTGTCAGGGAATCAGTATTTCAAATGGAAAATAGGAAATGAATCCAATGCGTATGCAAATACTTGCTACACAAAAATCTTCCCACTCTCATCCAGAACAATGCCTTGACATGACCTTCGCCCCAAGGAAGAAGCAACTCGAGGGGAAGAGTTAGAAAATCTGTGGATACATATGTGGAATGGAAAATGCTCAGGAGTTCCCAACCTTGGAGGTGGTAGAGGAGTTTCCATAAGTAAGGGACAGGGTAAACACTCCACAAACATGGAGCTCTGCTGGCCTAAAGACTTGGTGAGAAACTGCCTCTGAGGTTGGGCACTTGAAATATATGTTGTTGTCAGGAGCTTTAGCTTCCTTTGGAGTGAGACCATCAAAGCTGGGTCTGCATCTATGTGACCTGGAGGACATGGTTGCTGATTTTCCAATGAACATGAGACAGAAGTGCTGAATTCTCCCTTTGTAGGTCCACAGTGGCCAATGGAGGCTAAGTGTCTCCCCATGTGGACTGTGAAGCCATTTGGTCCTCCTCGACTTTTCGTGGTGTTTCTTGCTGCTGCACTGGGAGTTTGGTATTTGCTTCATGAAATACAAGGACTTCAACTGGGACACAGTGCTGGAGGGAGTTCTGTCACGTGTGGTGGGTCAGGGTCCTAGGAGAATGCACCAACCAGTCTTCTATCCCACAGAGTTTGCCCCCTTGACCCTAGCAACCTGATTCTGAACATTGCCCTGAAACCTCTCCATATAACAAGATGCCTTTCCATATAAGTGTCTGCCGGCTGCACCATGTCAGTCACAAGCCATTTGGAAGCCAATGTCAGATCCACATGGCCCTACCACAGATGTTTTATCACACTCCTGCACACCACTTCTCTAGGCCCACTACTCAGCAGGCCCCAACTTACTGGCATCTCTGTTCTACACCATTTTCATGAAACCCAGCCAATCAAGGCACTGTCTGGTACACTCCTGAGCAGCAACAGGACATCCAAAGGTTCTCCAGTGCCACCTGGTCATGGGAACTTAAGAATTTCATGGTATTTATCTAGCCATTTTTCAAGGATGAAGTTGGAGGCACTGTGGGTTTCCATTCATTCAGGAACCATGAAATGGTGAGGAAGCTCATTTCAATGAAAGCTCTGGAGAACTCTCACAAACAAGGCTTCCCAAAGAGTGGCCTAAAGGTCTCATGAAGCCAGGCCCATTGAGGTCTACCATGTGAGGTCCATGTGTGTTTTGACTCTCTATGATGGCTGCCAGGTCTGTAAGAATAAAATCATGTGATATCCTGGCTGAGATTCCCAGTGCTCTGTGGAAAGCCAACCTGGGCCTAGATCTCAGTTTCCAAGGGTGACTCTCATGCGTGGCCTACTAAAATCTCAACACAGTTCATGGCAATACTTCTCTGAGGTCAGTTCCAGAACTCAGTCTCCAAGGGGAATCACACCAGAGTTCACGCCAAGGTGGACCCAGTCATCTCTTCCAATCGCCACACAAAGGACCACAATTCCAACCAAAACACTGCCACATGGCCCTCATCTTCTTCCATATACACACTCATCATAACCTCTGGCTGGAGGTTTCCATCAGGGGCGCAGCCCAAGACAGTGTCCACAATAAGCTCCCTTGCCCCTCATTTGCCTAATATCAGGGTGGCCTGGACAGCCTTCCTGTGCACCAGGAGTGATCAAATAGGCCTGCCTTTAATACTGCTCTGCTTCTCCAATTTGAGGCCTACTGACTGCGGGCTATAGATTCTTTGTGTGAATTGGAGTCAGGAGAAAACCCAAGCACCTATGGGCTAGCCTCTGCAGGGCTTTGAAGAACTCATTTGACCCAAAGGATCCCTATGCTCTCTTGATGGAGGTCAGGAACCTTACAGAGGAAGGCGAGAGACTTCATCCAAAATGACTGCTTTTTTGCCATTTTGGCTTTGGATGCACACATGGGATCTTTCTTCAATCCATCAGGTGCTGACAATCTAAGCCACAGCCTCACACAGGGCCAAGAGGCTGATTCAGACACATCCCTTTGCAAAGCAATGAAGCAAAGAGCCACAGGTGATGCCATTCATTTCCATTTGAAAACTGTTTTCTTGAGGCTTCACAAAGGGGTGCCCTGAGGCAAAGGCCTTCCTGACATTCAGGGCAACAGAACAATAGGTAAGCAAAAGGCCCAAAGCAGGCTTTCTCCTCTGAGACTTTACTGGTCCCACTGATATCTAAGTTTTCTGAGATGCTCACCATTCCTTTCAGCTCTCCAGTACTTGGCCATGTCACAGAGCTTGGAGGTGGTACATATCTTGGACACAAAACCATGAGCCTATTCTGGAGAGTGGCCAGAATGCAGGAAGAAAACAGGAACTTAGGAAGATAGTAGGTGTTGCCCATCCATCAGGCAAGCCACAGTCCATTCATAAATTGGGCAGGATGAATACTGGGAAGCTTTCTACTAGACAGGACACATCCATTGATGCATTCTCTTTTCTAATGTCTACAACCAGGGACACAGTGAGATACACAAACTTAGAAACACTCGCCTTGTCAAAAGACTTACTGGAAACAGTCCACTCCAAACAAACAAACCGCCTTTCCTACCCATTCTCAGAACATGACACAAATCCACAAACTCACCCCCACACCCACAAAGGCACCTCCTTCCCCCAAGTAGGTCTGTGACTACCCGGAGTGTCGTCTGACTGCTGGGCCGCACTATGTTGCCCCGAAATGGCCTGTCCTGTCTCAGATCTGGCCTCCTTGGCCAACTCTGTGAAGTTGTCAGGAGCCAGCGGTGAGCCATGACCTGCTTTCTCAGGCAAGGCCCTCTTCAGTGCTTTCCTGGCATTTGGCCATCCTCACATCAGTAGGGACCAAGGAAGACTGACTCTGTCCTTGGTAAATCCAAACAAGTGAGCCCACTGGGACTGGGACTGGGACTGCCTCTGGGTGCCTGGCTTCCTGGATCCCAAGTTCAGAGAATTCCATCAGCAAGGAAGTGAGGTGAGGTCACTTCCTTCAGGAACTGAATGAGGTCACTGCCTGGCAACCACTGTGTCCTAACAGTTGCTTGCAAGGGTCCCAGGAGATGGAGGCTGCCCCTGCTTCCTGTGACACTTTCACAAGTTAGAATGGAATATCAACCATAGGCACCAAGGAACAGCTCTCCACACAGGCCTGGTTTGGTCCATCTTGTCTACATTAAGAAGAGAGAGGCTCATTCAGACACATCCCTTCATCCTGACCAGGTTGTTTGCCATGGAAGATGACTTTGGCTCTCTCAGGTCCTTCATCGCTGCCTACATCTTCTCCAGGGTTCATTTCTGCATGGACCTTTGAGGTTCTCAGCAGGTGGAAGATCCCCTCCATTCCTGTATTGTAAGACCAACTCTGTCCCTGCTCTTCTGTAAAGTTAGATTGAGGGAACAGTGTCTGGTTAGGGTTAAGAACTTGTTTGATTTGGGTTAGGAATCATTCTGCTAGTTGTAGAATGGTATTGGGAACCTGCGATATTTATAATCATATATAGGTGAAATATATGTATGCAAACAGAAATCTAAGTAAGATTTGAAGGCCAGAAGGGCATTGGGCCCTTGATTGGGATACTTAGCTTTGAATCACATTCTGCACAGATGTCTCAGATAAATTGATATACAATGGCATAGGACCTTGTACCTTGGATGATTGAATGTAGAAGAGAACATCCAGTCAAAAAGGGATAGTAGGTAAGATTAGGAAGCTAGTCGGTAGGTTTAGGAAGAAGAGTGAGTGTAAAATTTGGACCAAAAGTTCTTTAGCAATTGGGTGTCGGTTAGAGAGTGAATGTAAATGTCAGCACATGTGAAGAGTCAGTCACAATGATGAACTGGGGAAAAATATGTAGGAAAGCAGATATCAATAGAGACATTAGGAAATCAGGCAAAGTATAAGGTGAGTGATAGGGTTAGACATTTTCAACAGGGTTGAGGTTGAATATGTAATCTTAGGAAGAAACAAGTGTTTAGTCACCAATAGGATTGACATTGGAGAGCATTAGGCAACCTGGAGAAGGAAGTTTTTAGTAATCCATGCTCACTTTCCAATTAGGCTTTGCTACAATCATAAGTGTGACCTTTGCATTTTGTGTCCAAAATATGACAGTGATAAAATGTATATGTAGATCAGGTGACATGAGTATTTCTTCCACCATTGCTGGGAGCAATATGTTGAAGACGTATTAATTAGTATTTGGGGGTACAAATAGGTGTACCCTGGGTCTATGAATATAGAGATAATGCATGAATAGACCATACTGTGAATAAATAATATGACTGCTTCCAATTTAAATAATGGATTGAGTTGATATCTGAAAGTATATAGGAAATCTTATATTGATACACAATCATTCATTCCTACCAGTTATACATCTAATGGCAATATTAGGGTTATGGTTTACCCTGAAGGGTGTGTGAGTTTTGCTTCAAAAGTGATTATGGAAATGGAAAATCATGTGTTTGGAAAGAAGTCTCATGAACAAACCAGTCAAGAAACATGGAGGAATACATGTGTTCTGAAGCAGGAAGGGATTGAAAGGGAACCAAATGCCTAGAAATTTTTAAACTTGAGGAAGAAATATACATCCTATGATGTGCATCAGCTGAAGAAATAGTAAGGTACCAGTGTTGAATAAAAATGAACGTCAAAATACACATCAAGTCCCATAGGAATCTACATGCATTGATGTTAAACTGGGTCAGTTACTGTAGAAAGATTAGGATTTCTATGCACCATTCACTGAAGTTAGTTTTCAGTACTAGGAATAAAATATGTATTTCAGGTGGATAAATATTTCTGAGAATAATCTTGTGAAAGTCGATTATAAATCCACATATATGAACATGAATGAATTTAGGGAATGTATCATAAGACACATATATTTCATATTTTGAAAAATCTGGAGAGAGTTTGTGTGTGTGTGTGTATGTATATCGATATATACACACACACAAAACACACACACAGACATTAAAAATTTGAAATATATATGCCATTCGAAATTCATGATGAAATATATATCATCCACAGATCCAAAAATATTTATTTTACTGAACATGGATTTTTGTATCCTGTTGTTCAAGTAGGAAGCTCACCCATAGGTTGAAGTTTCAGTTTCAACAGCGTTTGGGAGGAGTGATCTCTTCTCACAATTTGTATCTGCCAAGTCAGCCACCTCACAAGAATATACGTGGGATACCAGGTAGGATTCTTTATGTGCATGTAAAAATACATGTGCTGAATAGGCTACAGAGAGAGGGAGACAGGAATTCACATATTTGTTAACTTTAAAAACACATGGAGAACTATTTCTATTCAATTGGACTAGATTTATAACACCTACCCTTTATAATGCAAAAGGCAAGTGCACCTATACACCATGCCTCCTCTGAACTGCTTGTATTTCTATTCTGTTTGGGTTCTTTTTCTCCATCATATTAGGATTCATAGTCAGAGTCTAGTAGGGTATGGGTTAGTGTCAGGGAATCAGTATTTCAAATGGAAAATAGGAAATGAATCCAATGTGTATGCAAATACTTGCTACACAAAAATCTTCCCACTCTCATCCAGAACAATGCCTTGACATGACCTTCGCCCCAAGGAAGAAGCAACTCGAGGGGAAGAGTTAGAAAATCTGTGGATACATATGTGGAATGGAAAATGCTCAGGAGTTCCCAACCTTGGAGGTGGTAGAGGAGTTTCCATAAGTAAGGGACAGGGTAAACACTCCACAAACATGGAGCTCTGCTGGCCTAAAGACTTCGTGAGAAACTGCCTCTGAGGTTGGGCACTTGAAATATATGTTGTTGTCAGGAGCTTTAGCTTCCTTTGGAGTGAGACCATCAAAGCTGGGTCTGCATCTATGTGACCTGGAGGACATGGTTGCTGATTTTCCAATGAACATGAGGCAGAAGTGCTGAATTCTCCCTTTGTAGGTCCACAGTGGCCAATGGAGGCTAAGTGTCTCCCCATGTGGACTGTGAAGCCATTTGGTCCTCCTCGACTTTTCGTGGTGTTTCTTGCTGCTGCACTGGGAGTTTGGTATTTGCTTCATGAAATACAAGGACTTCAACTGGGACACAGTGCTGGAGGGAGTTCTGTCACGTGTGGTGGGTCAGGGTCCTAGGAGAATGCACCAACCAGTCTTCTATCCCACAGAGTTTGCCCCCTTGACCCTAGCAACCTGATTCTGAACATTGCCCTGAAACCTCTCCATATAACAAGATGCCTTTCCATATAAGTGTCTGCCGGCTGCACCATGTCAGTCACAAGCCATTTGGAAGCCAATGTCAGATCCACATGGCCCTACCACAGATGTTTTATCACACTCCTGCACACCACTTCTCTAGGCCCACTACTCAGCAGGCCCCAACTTACTGGCATCTCTGTTCTACACCATTTTCATGAAACCCAGCCAATCAAGGCACTGTCTGGTACACTCCTGATCAGCAACAGGACATCCAAAGGTTCTCCAGTGCCACCGGGTCATGGGAACTTAAGAATTTCATGGTATTTATCTAGCCATTTTTCAAGGATGAAGTTGGAGGCACTGTGGGTTTCCATTCATTCAGGAACCATGAAATGGTGAGGAAGCTCATTTCAATGAAAGTTCTGGAGAACTCTCACAAACGAGGCTTCCCAAAGAGTGGCCAAAAGGTCTCATGAAGCCAGGCCCATTGAGGTCTACCATGTGAGGTCCATGTGTGTTTTGACTCTCAACGATGGCTGCCAGGTCTGTAAGAATAAAATCATGTGATATCCTGGCTGAGATTCCCAGTGCTCTGTGGAAAGCCAACCTGGGCATAGATCTCAGTTTCCAAGGGTGACTCTCATGCGTGGCCTACTAAAATCTCAACACAGTTCATGGCAATACTTCTCTGAGGTCAGTTCCAGAACTCAGTCTCCAAGGGGAATCACACCAGAGTTCACGCCAAGGTGGACCCAGTCATCTCTTCCAATCGCCACACAAAGGACCACAATTCCAACCAAAACACTGCCACATGGCCCTCATCTTCTTCCATATACACACTCATCATAACCTCTGGCTGGAGGTTTCCATCAGGGGCGCAGCCAAAGACAGTGTCCACAATAAGCTCCCTTGCCCCTCATTTGCCTAATATCAGGGTGGCCTGGACAGCCTTCCTGTGCACCAGGAGTGATCAAATAGGCCTGCCTTTAATACTGCTCTGCTTCTCCAATTTGAGGCCTACTGACTGCGGGCTATAGATTCTTTGTGTGAATTGGAGTCAGGAGAAAACCCAAGCACCTAAGGGCTAGCCTCTGCAGGGCTTTGAAGAACTCATTTGACCCAAAGGATCCCTATGCTCTCTTGATGGAGGTCAGGAACCTTACAGAGGAAGGCGAGAGACTTCATCCAAAATGACTGCTTTTTTGCCATTTTGGCTTTGGATGCACACATGGGATCTTTCTTCAATCCATCAGGTGCTGACAATCTAAGCCACAGCCTCACACAGGGCCAAGAGGCTGATTCAGACACATCCCTTTGCAAAGCAATGAAGCAAAGAGCCACAGGTGATGCCCATTCATTTCCATTTGAAAACTGTTTTCTTGAGGATTCACAAAGGGGTGCCCTGAGGCAAAGGCCTTCCTGACATTCAGG
Source organism: Urocitellus parryii (assembly GCF_045843805.1). NCBI lineage: Eukaryota > Metazoa > Chordata > Mammalia > Rodentia > Sciuridae > Urocitellus > Urocitellus parryii. The sequence goes on along the minus strand of NC_135537.1, from coordinate 114,691,511 downwards.
GCAACAGAACAATAGGTAAGCAAAAGGCCCAAAGCAGGCTTTCTCCTCTGAGACTTTACTGGTCCCACTGATATCTAAGTTTTCTGAGATGCTCACCATTCCTTTCAGCTCTCCAGTACTTGGCCATGTCACAGAGCTTGGAGGTGGTACATATCTTGGACACAAAACCATGAGCCTATTCTGGAGAGTGGCCAGAATGCAGGAAGAAAACAGGAACGTAGGAAGATAGTAGGTGTTGCCCATCCATCAGACAAGCCACAGTCCATTCATAAATTGGGCAGGATGAATACTGGGAAGCTTTCTACTAGACAGGACACATCCATTGATGCATTCTCTTTTCTAATGTCTACAACCAGGGACACAGTGAGATACACAAACTTAGAAACACTCGCCTTGTCAAAAGACTTACTGGAAACAGTCCACTCCAAACAAACAAACCGCCTTTCCTACCTATTCTCAGAACATGAGACAAATCCACAAACTCACCCCCACACCCACAAAGGAACCTCCTTCCCCCAAGTAGTTCTGTCACTACCCGGAGTGTCGTCTATACTATGTTGCCCCGAAATGGCCTGTCCTGTCTCTGATCTGGCCTCCTTGGCCAACTCTGTGAAGTTGTCAGGAGCCAGCGGTGAGCCATGACCTGCTTTCTCAGGCAAGGCCCTCTTCAGTGCTTTCTGGCATTTGGCCATCCTCACATCAGTAGGGACCAAGGAAGACTGACTCTGTCCTTGGTAAATCCAAACAAGTGAGCCCACTGGGACTGGGACTGGGACTGCCTCTGGGTGCCTGGCTTCCTGGATCCCAAGTTCAGAGAGTTCCATCACCAAGGAAGTGAGGTGAGGTCACTTCCTTCAGGAACTGAATGAGGTCACTGCCTGGCAACCACTGTGTCCTAACAGTTGCTTGCAAGGGTCCCAGGAGATGGAGGCTGCCCCTGCTTCCTGTGACACTTTCACAAGTTACAATGGAATATCAACCATAGGCACCAAGGAACAGCTCTCCACACAGGCCTGGTTTGGTCCATCTTGTCTACATTAAGAAGAGAGAGGCTCATTCAGACACATCCCTTCATCCTGACCAGGTTGTTTGCCATGGAAGATGACTTTTGCTCTCTCAGGTCCTTCATAGCTGCCTACATCTTCTCCAGGGTTCAATCTGCATGGACCTTTGAGGTTTTCAGCAGGTGGAAGATCCCCTCCATTCCTGTATTGTAAGACTAACTCTGTCCCTGCTCTTCTGTAAAGTTAGATTGATTGAACAGTGTCTTGTTAGGGTTAAGAACATGTTCGATTTGGGTTAGGAATCATTCTGCTAGTTGTAGAATGGTATTGGGAACCTGCGATATTTATAATCATATATAGGTGAAATATATGTATGCAAACAGAAATCTAAGTAAGATTTGAAGGCCAGAAGGGCATTGGGCCCTTGATTGGGATACTTAGCTTTGAATCACATTCTGCACAGATGTCTCAGATAAATAGATATACAATGGCATAGGACCTTGTACCTTGGATTATTGAATGTAGAAGAGAACATCCAGTCACAAAGGGATAGTAGGTAAGATTAGGAAGCTAGTCGGTAGGTTTAGGAAGAAAAGTGAGTGTAAAATTTGGACCAAAAGTTCTTTAGCAATTGGGTGTCGGTTAGAGAGTGAATGTAAATGTCAGCACATGTGAAGAGTCAGTCACAATGATGAACTGGGGAAAAATATGTAGGAAAGCAGATATCAATAGAGACATTAGGAAATCAGGCAAAGTATAAAGTGAGTGATAAGATTAGACATTTTCAACAGGGTTGAGGTTGAATATGTAATCATAGGAAGAAACAAGTGTGTAGTCACCAATAGGATTGACATTGGAGAGCATTAGGCAACCTGGAGAAGGAAGTTGTTAGTAATCCATGCTCACTTTCCAATTAGGCTTTGCTACAATCATAAGTGTGACCTTTGCATTTTGTGTCCAGAATATGACAGTGATAAAATGTATATGTAGATCAGGTGACATGAGTATTTCTTCCACCATTGCTGGCAGCAATATGTTGAAGATGTATTAATTAGTATTTGGGGGTACAAATAGTTGTACCCTGGGTCTATGAATATAGAGATAATGCATGAATAGACCATACTGTGAATAAATAATATGACTGCTTCCAATTTAAATAATGGATTGAGTTGATATCTGAAAGTATATAGGAAATCTTATATTGATACACAATCATTCATTCCTACCAGTTATACATCTAATGGCAATATTAGGGTTATGGTTTACCCTGAAGGGTGTGTGAGTTTTGCTTCAAAAGTGATTATGGAAATGGAAAATCATGTGTTTGGAAAGAAGTCTCATGTACAAACCAGTCAAGAAACATGGAGGAATACATGTGTTCTGAAGCAGGAAGGGATTGAAAGTGAACCAAATGCCTAGAAATTTTTAAACTTGAGGATGAAATATACATCCTATGATGTGCATCAGCTGAAGAAATAGTAAGGTACCAGTGTTGAATAAAAATGAACGTCAAAATACACATCAAGTCCCATAGGAATCTACTTGCATTGATGTTAAACTGCGTCAGGTACTGTAGAAAGATTAGGATTTCTATGCACCATCCACTGAAGTTAGTTTTCAGTACTAGGAATAAAGTATGTATTTCATGTGGATAAATATTTCTGAGAATAATCTTGTGAAAGTCGATTATAAATCCACATATATGAACATGAATGAATTTAGGGAATGTATCATAAGACACATATATTTCATATTTTGAAAAATCTGGAGAGAGTTTGTGTGTGTGTATATATCGATATATACACACACACACAAAACACACAGACATTAAAAATTTGAAATATATATGCCATTCGAAATTCATGATGAAATATATATCATCCACAGATCCAAAAATATTTATTTTACTGAACATGGATATTTGTATCCTGTTGTTCAAGTAGGAAGTTCACCCATAGGTTGAAGTTTCAGTTTCAACAGCATTTGGGAGGAGTGATCTCTTCTCACAATTTGTATCTGCCAAGTCAGCCACCTCACAAGAACATACGTGGGATACCAGGTAGGATTCTTTATGTGCATGTAAAAATACATGTGCTGAATAGGCTACAGAGAAAGGGAGACAGGAATTCACATATTTGTTAACTTTAAAAACACATGGAGAACTATTTCTATTCAATTGGACTAGATTTATAACACCTACCCTTTATAATGCAAAAGGCAAGTGCAACTATACACCATGCCTCCTCTGAACTGCTTGTATTTCTATTCTGTTTGGGTTCTTTTTCTCCATCATATTAGGATTCATAGTCAGAGTCTAGTAGGGTATGGGTTAGTGTCAGGGAATCAGTATTTCAAATGGAAAATAGGAAATGAATCCAATGTGTATGCAAATACTTGCTACAAAAAAATCTTCCCACTCTCATCCACAACAATGCCTTGACATGACCTTCGCCCCAAGGAAGAAGCAACTCGAGGGGAAGAGTTCGAAAATCTGTGGATACATATGTGGAATGGAAAATGCTCAGGAGTTCCCAACCTTGGAGGTGGTAGAGGAGTTTCCATAAGTAAGGGACAGGGTAAACACTCCACAAACATGGAGCTCTGCTGGCCTAAAGACTTCGTGAGAAACTGCCTCTGAGGTTGGGCACTTGAAATATATGTTGTTGTCAGGAGCTTTAGCTTCCTTTGGAGTGAGACCATCAAAGCTGGGTCTGCATCTATGTGACCTGGAGGACATGGTTGCTGATTTTCCAATGAACATGAGGCAGAAGTGCTGAATTCTCCCTTTGTAGGTCCACAGTGGCCAATGGAGGCTAAGTGTCTCCCCATGTGGACTGTGAAGCCATTTGGTCCTCCTCGACTTTTCGTGGTGTTTCTTGCTGCTGCACTGGGAGTTTGGTATTTGCTTCATGAAATACAAGGACTTCAACTGGGACACAGTGCTGGAGGGAGTTCTGTCACGTGTGGTGGGTCAGGGTCCTAGGAGAATGCACCAACCAGTCTTCTATCCCACAGAGTTTGCCCCCTTGACCCTAGCAACCTGATTCTGAACATTGCCCTGAAACCTCTCCATATAACAAGATGCCTTTCCATATAAGTGTCTGCCGGCTGCACCATGTCAGTCACAAGCCATTTGGAAGCCAATGTCAGATCCACATGGCCCTACCACAGATGTTTTATCACACTCCTGCACACCACTTCTCTAGGCCCACTACTCAGCAGGCCCCAACTTACTGGCATCTCTGTTCTACACCATTTTCATGAAACCCAGCCAATCAAGGCACTGTCTGGTACACTCCTGAGCAGCAACAGGACATCCAAAGGTTCTCCAGTGCCACCTGGTCATGGGAACTTAAGAATTTCATGGTATTTATCTAGCCATTTTTCAAGGATGAAGTTGGAGGCACTGTGGGTTTCCATTCATTCAGGAACCATGAAATGGTGAGGAAGCTCATTTCAATGAAAGCTCTGGAGAACTCTCACAAACAAGGCTTCCCAAAGAGTGGCCTAAAGGTCTCATGAAGCCAGGCCCATTGAGGTCTACCATGTGAGGTCCATGTGTGTTTTGACTCTCTATGATGGCTGCCAGGTCTGTAAGAATAAAATCATGTGATATCCTGGCTGAGATTCCCAGTGCTCTGTGGAAAGCCAACCTGGGCCTAGATCTCAGTTTCCAAGGGTGACTCTCATGCGTGGCCTACTAAAATCTCAACACAGTTCATGGCAATACTTCTCTGAGGTCAGTTCCAGAACTCAGTCTCCAAGGGGAATCACACCAGAGTTCACGCCAAGGTGGACCCAGTCATCTCTTCCAATCGCCACACAAAGGACCACAATTCCAACCAAAACACTGCCACATGGCCCTCATCTTCTTCCATATACACACTCATCATAACCTCTGGCTGGAGGTTTCCATCAGGGGCGCAGCCCAAGACAGTGTCCACAATAAGCTCCCTTGCCCCTCATTTGCCTAATATCAGGGTGGCCTGGACAGCCTTCCTGTGCACCAGGAGTGATCAAATAGGCCTGCCTTTAATACTGCTCTGCTTCTCCAATTTGAGGCCTACTGACTGCGGGCTATAGATTCTTTGTGTGAATTGGAGTCAGGAGAAAACCCAAGCACCTATGGGCTAGCCTCTGCAGGGCTTTGAAGAACTCATTTGACCCAAAGGATCCCTATGCTCTCTTGATGGAGGTCAGGAACCTTACAGAGGAAGGCGAGAGACTTCATCCAAAATGACTGCTTTTTTGCCATTTTGGCTTTGGATGCACACATGGGATCTTTCTTCAATCCATCAGGTGCTGACAATCTAAGCCACAGCCTCACACAGGGCCAAGAGGCTGATTCAGACACATCCCTTTGCAAAGCAATGAAGCAAAGAGCCACAGGTGATGCCATTCATTTCCATTTGAAAACTGTTTTCTTGAGGCTTCACAAAGGGGTGCCCTGAGGCAAAGGCCTTCCTGACATTCAGGGCAACAGAACAATAGGTAAGCAAAAGGCCCAAAGCAGGCTTTCTCCTCTGAGACTTTACTGGTCCCACTGATATCTAAGTTTTCTGAGATGCTCACCATTCCTTTCAGCTCTCCAGTACTTGGCCATGTCACAGAGCTTGGAGGTGGTACATATCTTGGACACAAAACCATGAGCCTATTCTGGAGAGTGGCCAGAATGCAGGAAGAAAACAGGAACTTAGGAAGATAGTAGGTGTTGCCCATCCATCAGGCAAGCCACAGTCCATTCATAAATTGGGCAGGATGAATACTGGGAAGCTTTCTACTAGACAGGACACATCCATTGATGCATTCTCTTTTCTAATGTCTACAACCAGGGACACAGTGAGATACACAAACTTAGAAACACTCGCCTTGTCAAAAGACTTACTGGAAACAGTCCACTCCAAACAAACAAACCGCCTTTCCTACCCATTCTCAGAACATGACACAAATCCACAAACTCACCCCCACACCCACAAAGGCACCTCCTTCCCCCAAGTAGGTCTGTGACTACCCGGAGTGTCGTCTGACTGCTGGGCCGCACTATGTTGCCCCGAAATGGCCTGTCCTGTCTCAGATCTGGCCTCCTTGGCCAACTCTGTGAAGTTGTCAGGAGCCAGCGGTGAGCCATGACCTGCTTTCTCAGGCAAGGCCCTCTTCAGTGCTTTCCTGGCATTTGGCCATCCTCACATCAGTAGGGACCAAGGAAGACTGACTCTGTCCTTGGTAAATCCAAACAAGTGAGCCCACTGGGACTGGGACTGGGACTGCCTCTGGGTGCCTGGCTTCCTGGATCCCAAGTTCAGAGAATTCCATCAGCAAGGAAGTGAGGTGAGGTCACTTCCTTCAGGAACTGAATGAGGTCACTGCCTGGCAACCACTGTGTCCTAACAGTTGCTTGCAAGGGTCCCAGGAGATGGAGGCTGCCCCTGCTTCCTGTGACACTTTCACAAGTTAGAATGGAATATCAACCATAGGCACCAAGGAACAGCTCTCCACACAGGCCTGGTTTGGTCCATCTTGTCTACATTAAGAAGAGAGAGGCTCATTCAGACACATCCCTTCATCCTGACCAGGTTGTTTGCCATGGAAGATGACTTTGGCTCTCTCAGGTCCTTCATCGCTGCCTACATCTTCTCCAGGGTTCATTTCTGCATGGACCTTTGAGGTTCTCAGCAGGTGGAAGATCCCCTCCATTCCTGTATTGTAAGACCAACTCTGTCCCTGCTCTTCTGTAAAGTTAGATTGAGGGAACAGTGTCTGGTTAGGGTTAAGAACTTGTTTGATTTGGGTTAGGAATCATTCTGCTAGTTGTAGAATGGTATTGGGAACCTGCGATATTTATAATCATATATAGGTGAAATATATGTATGCAAACAGAAATCTAAGTAAGATTTGAAGGCCAGAAGGGCATTGGGCCCTTGATTGGGATACTTAGCTTTGAATCACATTCTGCACAGATGTCTCAGATAAATTGATATACAATGGCATAGGACCTTGTACCTTGGATGATTGAATGTAGAAGAGAACATCCAGTCAAAAAGGGATAGTAGGTAAGATTAGGAAGCTAGTCGGTAGGTTTAGGAAGAAGAGTGAGTGTAAAATTTGGACCAAAAGTTCTTTAGCAATTGGGTGTCGGTTAGAGAGTGAATGTAAATGTCAGCACATGTGAAGAGTCAGTCACAATGATGAACTGGGGAAAAATATGTAGGAAAGCAGATATCAATAGAGACATTAGGAAATCAGGCAAAGTATAAGGTGAGTGATAGGGTTAGACATTTTCAACAGGGTTGAGGTTGAATATGTAATCTTAGGAAGAAACAAGTGTTTAGTCACCAATAGGATTGACATTGGAGAGCATTAGGCAACCTGGAGAAGGAAGTTTTTAGTAATCCATGCTCACTTTCCAATTAGGCTTTGCTACAATCATAAGTGTGACCTTTGCATTTTGTGTCCAAAATATGACAGTGATAAAATGTATATGTAGATCAGGTGACATGAGTATTTCTTCCACCATTGCTGGGAGCAATATGTTGAAGACGTATTAATTAGTATTTGGGGGTACAAATAGGTGTACCCTGGGTCTATGAATATAGAGATAATGCATGAATAGACCATACTGTGAATAAATAATATGACTGCTTCCAATTTAAATAATGGATTGAGTTGATATCTGAAAGTATATAGGAAATCTTATATTGATACACAATCATTCATTCCTACCAGTTATACATCTAATGGCAATATTAGGGTTATGGTTTACCCTGAAGGGTGTGTGAGTTTTGCTTCAAAAGTGATTATGGAAATGGAAAATCATGTGTTTGGAAAGAAGTCTCATGAACAAACCAGTCAAGAAACATGGAGGAATACATGTGTTCTGAAGCAGGAAGGGATTGAAAGGGAACCAAATGCCTAGAAATTTTTAAACTTGAGGAAGAAATATACATCCTATGATGTGCATCAGCTGAAGAAATAGTAAGGTACCAGTGTTGAATAAAAATGAACGTCAAAATACACATCAAGTCCCATAGGAATCTACATGCATTGATGTTAAACTGGGTCAGTTACTGTAGAAAGATTAGGATTTCTATGCACCATTCACTGAAGTTAGTTTTCAGTACTAGGAATAAAATATGTATTTCAGGTGGATAAATATTTCTGAGAATAATCTTGTGAAAGTCGATTATAAATCCACATATATGAACATGAATGAATTTAGGGAATGTATCATAAGACACATATATTTCATATTTTGAAAAATCTGGAGAGAGTTTGTGTGTGTGTGTGTATGTATATCGATATATACACACACACAAAACACACACACAGACATTAAAAATTTGAAATATATATGCCATTCGAAATTCATGATGAAATATATATCATCCACAGATCCAAAAATATTTATTTTACTGAACATGGATTTTTGTATCCTGTTGTTCAAGTAGGAAGCTCACCCATAGGTTGAAGTTTCAGTTTCAACAGCGTTTGGGAGGAGTGATCTCTTCTCACAATTTGTATCTGCCAAGTCAGCCACCTCACAAGAATATACGTGGGATACCAGGTAGGATTCTTTATGTGCATGTAAAAATACATGTGCTGAATAGGCTACAGAGAGAGGGAGACAGGAATTCACATATTTGTTAACTTTAAAAACACATGGAGAACTATTTCTATTCAATTGGACTAGATTTATAACACCTACCCTTTATAATGCAAAAGGCAAGTGCACCTATACACCATGCCTCCTCTGAACTGCTTGTATTTCTATTCTGTTTGGGTTCTTTTTCTCCATCATATTAGGATTCATAGTCAGAGTCTAGTAGGGTATGGGTTAGTGTCAGGGAATCAGTATTTCAAATGGAAAATAGGAAATGAATCCAATGTGTATGCAAATACTTGCTACACAAAAATCTTCCCACTCTCATCCAGAACAATGCCTTGACATGACCTTCGCCCCAAGGAAGAAGCAACTCGAGGGGAAGAGTTCGAAAATCTGTGGATACATATGTGGAATGGAAAATGCTCAGGAGTTCCCAACCTTGGAGGTGGTAGAGGAGTTTCCATAAGTAAGGGACAGGGTAAACACTCCACAAACATGGAGCTCTGCTGGCCTAAAGACTTCGTGAGAAACTGCCTCTGAGGTTGGGCACTTGAAATATATGTTGTTGTCAGGAGCTTTAGCTTCCTTTGGAGTGAGACCATCAAAGCTGGGTCTGCATCTATGTGACCTGGAGGACATGGTTGCTGATTTTCCAATGAACATGAGGCAGAAGTGCTGAATTCTCCCTTTGTAGGTCCACAGTGGCCAATGGAGGCTAAGTGTCTCCCCATGTGGACTGTGAAGCCATTTGGTCCTCCTCGACTTTTCGTGGTGTTTCTTGCTGCTGCACTGGGAGTTTGGTATTTGCTTCATGAAATACAAGGACTTCAACTGGGACACAGTGCTGGAGGGAGTTCTGTCACGTGTGGTGGGTCAGGGTCCTAGGAGAATGCACCAACCAGTCTTCTATCCCACAGAGTTTGCCCCCTTGACCCTAGCAACCTGATTCTGAACATTGCCCTGAAACCTCTCCATATAACAAGATGCCTTTCCATATAAGTGTCTGCCGGCTGCACCATGTCAGTCACAAGCCATTTGGAAGCCAATGTCAGATCCACATGGCCCTACCACAGATGTTTTATCACACTCCTGCACACCACTTCTCTAGGCCCACTACTCAGCAGGCCCCAACTTACTGGCATCTCTGTTCTACACCATTTTCATGAAACCCAGCCAATCAAGGCACTGTCTGGTACACTCCTGAGCAGCAACAGGACATCCAAAGGTTCTCCAATGCCACCTGGTCATGGGAACTTAAGAATTTCATGGTATTTATCTAGCCATTTTTCAAGGATGAAGTTGGAGGCACTGTGGGTTTCCATTCATTCAGGAACCATGAAATGGTGAGGAAGCTCATTTCAATGAAAGCTCTGGAGAACTCTCACAAACAAGGCTTCCCAAAGAGTGGCCTAAAGGTCTCATGAAGCCAGGCCCATTGAGGTCTACCATGTGAGGTCCATGTGTGTTTTGACTCTCTATGATGGCTGCCAGGTCTGTAAGAATAAAATCATGTGATATCCTGGCTGAGATTCCCAGTGCTCTGTGGAAAGCCAACCTGGGCCTAGATCTCAGTTTCCAAGGGTGACTCTCATGCGTGGCCTACTAAAATCTCAACACAGTTCATGGCAATACTTCTCTGAGGTCAGTTCCAGAACTCAGTCTCCAAGGGGAATCACACCAGAGTTCACGCCAAGGTGGACCCAGTCATCTCTTCCAATCGCCACACAAAGGACCACAATTCCAACCAAAACACTGCCACATGGCCCTCATCTTCTTCCATATACACACTCATCATAACCTCTGGCTGGAGGTTTCCATCAGGGGCACAGCCCAAGACAGTGTCCACAATAAGCTCCCTTGCCCCTCATTTGCCTAATATCAGGGTGGCCTGGACAGCCTTCCTGTGCACCAGGAGTGATCAAATAGGCCTGCCTTTAATACTGCTCTGCTTCTCCAATTTGAGGCCTACTGACTGCGGGCTATAGATTCTGTGTGTGAATTGGAGTCAGGAGAAAACCCAAGCACCTATGGGCTAGCCTCTGCAGGGCTTTGAAGAACTCATTTGACCCAAAGGATCCCTATGCTCTCTTGATGGAGGTCAGGAACCTTACAGAGGAAGGCGAGAGACTTCATCCAAAATGACTGCTTTTTTGCCATTTTGGCTTTGGATGCACACATGGGATCTTTCTTCAATCCATCAGGTGCTGACAATCTAAGCCACAGCCTCACACAGGGCCAAGAGGCTGATTCAGACACATCCCTTTGCAAAGCAATGAAGCAAAGAGCCACAGGTGATGCCATTCATTTCCATTTGAAAAACTGTTTTCTTGAGGCTTCACAAAGGGGTGCCCTGAGGCAAAGGCCTTCCTGACATTCAGGGCAACAGAACAATAGGTAAGCAAAAGGCCCAAAGCAGGCTTTCTCCTCTGAGACTTTACTGGTCCCACTGATATCTAAGTTTTCTGAGATGCTCACCATTCCTTTCAGCTCTCCAGTACTTGGCCATGTCACAGAGCTTGGAGGTGGTACATATCTTGGACACAAAACCATGAGCCTATTCTGGAGAGTGGCCAGAATGCAGGAAGAAAACAGGAACTTAGGAAGATAGTAGGTGTTGCCCATCCATCAGGCAAGCCACAGTCCATTCATAAATTGGGCAGGATGAATACTGGGAAGCTTTCTACTAGACAGGACACATCCATTGATGCATTCTCTTTTCTAATGTCTACAACCAGGGACACAGTGAGATACACAAACTTAGAAACACTCGCCTTGTCAAAAGACTTACTGGAAACAGTCCACTCCAAACAAACAAACCGCCTTTCCTACCTATTCTCAGAACATGACACAAATCCACAAACTCACCCCCACACCCACAAAGGCACCTCCTTCCCCCAAGTAGGTCTGTGACTACCCGGAGTGTCGTCTGACTGCTGGGCCGCACTATGTTGCCCCGAAATGGCCTGTCCTGTCTCAGATCTGGCCTCCTTGGCCAACTCTGTGAAGTTGTCAGGAGCCAGCGGTGAGCCATGACCTGCTTTCTCAGGCAAGGCCCTCTTCAGTGCTTTCCTGGCATTTGGCCATCCTCACATCAGTAGGGACCAAGGAAGACTGACTCTGTCCTTGGTAAATCCAAACAAGTGAGCCCACTGGGACTGGGACTGGGACTGCCTCTGGGTGCCTGGCTTCCTGGATCCCAAGTTCAGAGAATTCCATCAGCAAGGAAGTGAGGTGAGGTCACTTCCTTCAGGAACTGAATGAGGTCACTGCCTGGCAACCACTGTGTCCTAACAGTTGCTTGCAAGGGTCCCAGGAGATGGAGGCTGCCCCTGCTTCCTGTGACACTTTCACAAGTTACAATGGAATATCAACCATAGGCACCAAGGAACAGCTCTCCACACAGGCCTGGTTTGGTCCATCTTGTCTACATTAAGAAGAGAGAGGCTCATTCAGACACATCCCTTCATCCTGACCAGGTTGTTTGCCATGGAAGATGACTTTGGCTCTCTCAGGTCCTTCATCGCTGCCTACATCTTCTCCAGGGTTCATTTCTGCATGGACCTTTGAGGTTCTCAGCAGGTGGAAGATCCCCTCCATTCCTGTATTGTAAGACCAACTCTGTCCCTGCTCTTCTGTAAAGTTAGATTGAGGGAACAGTGTCTGGTTAGGGTTAAGAACTTGTTTGATTTGGGTTAGGAATCATTCTGCTAGTTGTAGAATGGTATTGGGAACCTGCGATATTTATAATCATATATAGGTGAAATATATGTATGCAAACAGAAATCTAAGTAAGATTTGAAGGCCAGAAGGGCATTGGGCCCTTGATTGCGATACTTAGCTTTGAATCACATTCTGCACAGATGTCTCAGATAAATTGATATACAATGGCATAGGACCTTGTACCTTGGATGATTGAATGTAGAAGAGAACATCCAGTCAAAAAGGGATAGTAGGTAAGATTAGGAAGCTAGTCGGTAGGTTTAGGAAGAAGAGTGAGTGTAAAATTTGGACCAAAAGTTCTTTAGCAATTGGGTGTCGGTTAGAGAGTGAATGTAAATGTCAGCACATGTGAAGAGTCAGTCACAATGATGAACTGGGGAAAAATATGTAGGAAAGCAGATATCAATAGAGACATTAGGAAATCAGGCAAAGTATAAGGTGAGTGATAGGATTAGACAATTTCAACAGGGTTGAGGTTGAATATGTAATCTTAGGAAGAAACAAGTGTGTAGTCACCAATAGGATTGACATTGGAGAGCATTAGGCAACCTGGAGAAGGAAGTTTTTAGTAATCCATGCTCACTTTCCAATTAGGCTTTGCTACAATCATAAGTGTGATCTTTGCATTTTGTGTCCAGAATATGACAGTGATAAAATGTATATGTAGATCAGGTCACATGAGTATTTCTTCCACCATTGCTGGGAGCAATATGTTGAAGACGTATTAATTAGTATTTGGGGGTACAAATAGGTGTACCCTGGGTCTATGAATATAGAGATAATGCATGAATAGACCATACTGTGAATAAATAATATGACTGCTTCCAATTTAAATAATGGATTGAGTTGATATCTGAAAGTATATAGGAAATCTTATATTGATACACAATCATTCATTCCTACCAGTTATACATCTAATGGCAATATTAGGGTTATGGTTTACCCTGAAGGGTGTGTGAGTTTTGCTTCAAAAGTGATTATGGAAATGGAAAATCATGTGTTTGGAAAGAAGTCTCATGAACAAACCAGTCAAGAAACATGGAGGAATACATGTGTTCTGAAGCAGGAAGGGATTGAAAGGGAACCAAATGCCTAGAAATTTTTAAACTTGAGGAAGAAATATACATCCTATGATGTGCATCAGCTGAAGAAATAGTTAGGTACCAGTGTTGAATAAAAATGAACGTCAAAATACACATCAAGTCCCATAGGAATCTACTTGCATTGATGTTAAACTGGGTCAGTTACTGTAGAAAGATTAGGATTTCTATGCACCATCCACTGAAGTTAGTTTTCAGTACTAGGAATAAAATATGTATTTCAGGTGGATAAATATTTCTGAGAATAATCTTGTGAAAGTCGATTATAAATCCACATATATGAACATGAATGAATTTAGGGAATGTATCATAAGACACATATATTTCATATTTTGAAAAATCTGGAGAGAGTTTGTGTGTGTGTGTGTATATATATCGATATATACACACACACACACAAAACACACACACAGACATTAAAAATTTGAAATATATATGCCATTCGAAATTCATGATGAAATATATATCATCCACAGATCCAAAAATATTTATTTTACTGAACATGGATTTTTGTATCCTGTTGTTCAAGTAGGAAGATCACCCATAGGTTGAAGTTTCAGTTTCAACAGCGTTTGGGAGGAGTGATCTCTTCTCACAATTTGTATCTGCCAAGTCAGCCACCTCACAAGAATATACGTGGGATACCAGGTAGGATTCTTTATGTGCATGTAAAAATACATGTGCTGAATAGGCTACAGAGAAAGGGAGACAGGAATTCACATATTTGTTAACTTTAAAAACACATGGAGAACTATTTCTATTCAATTGGACTAGATTTATAACACCTACCCTTTATAATGCAAAAGGCAAGTGCAACTATACACCATGCCTCCTCTGAACTGCTTGTATTTCTATTCTGTTTGGGTTCTTTTTCTCCATCATATTAGGATTCATAGTCAGAGTCTAGGAGGCTACGGGTTAGTGTCAGGGAATCAGTATTTCAAATGGAAAATAGGAAATGAATCCAATGTGTATGCAAATACTTGCTACACAAAAATCTTCCCACTCTCATCCAGAACAATGCCTTGACATGACCTTCGCCCCAAGGAAGAAGCAACTCGAGGGGAAGAGTTCGAAAATCTGTGGATACATATGTGGAATGGAAAATGCTCAGGAGTTCCCAACCTTGGAGGTGGTAGAGGAGTTTCCATAAGTAAGGGACAGGGTAAACACTCCACAAACATGGAGCTCTGCTGGCCTAAAGACTTCGTGAGAAACTGCCTCTGAGGTTGGGCACTTGAAATATATGTTGTTGTCAGGAGCTTTAGCTTCCTTTGGAGTGAGACCATCAAAGCTGGGTCTGCATCTATGTGACCTGGAGGACATGGTTGCTGATTTTCCAATGAACATGAGGCAGAAGTGCTGAATTCTCCCTTTGTAGGTCCACAGTGGCCAATGGAGGCTAAGTGTCTCCCCATGTGGACTGTGAAGCCATTTGGTCCTCCTCGACTTTTCGTGGTGTTTCTTGCTGCTGCACTGGGAGTTTGGTATTTGCTTCATGAAATACAAGGACTTCAACTGGGACACAGTGCTGGAGGGAGTTCTGTCACGTGTGGTGGGTCAGGGTCCTAGGAGAATGCACCAACCAGTCTTCTATCCCACAGAGTTTGCCCCCTTGACCCTAGCAACCTGATTCTGAACATTGCCCTGAAACCTCTCCATATAACAAGATGCCTTTCCATATAAGTGTCTGCCGGCTACACCATGTCAGTCACAAGCCATTTGGAAGCCAATGTCAGATCCACATGGCCCTACCACAGATGTTTTATCACACTCCTGCACACCACTTCTCTAGGCCCACTACTCAGCAGGCCCCAACTTACTGGCATCTCTGTTCTACACCATTTTCATGAAACCCAGCCAATCAAGGCACTGTCTGGTACACTCCTGAGCAGCAACAGGACATCCAAAGGTTCTCCAGTGCCACCGGGTCATGGGAACTTAAGAATTTCATGGTATTTATCTAGCCATTTTTCAAGGATGAAGTTGGAGGCACTGTGGGTTTCCATTCATTCAGGAACCATGAAATGGTGAGGAAGCTCATTTCAATGAAAGCTCTGGAGAACTCTCACAAACAAGGCTTCCCAAAGAGTGGCCAAAAGGTCTCATGAAGCCAGGCCCATTGAGGTCTACCATGTGAGGTCCATGTGTGTTTTGACTCTCTATGATGGCTGCCAGGTCTGTAAGAATAAAATCATGTGATATCCTGGCTGAGATTCCCAGTGCTCTGTGGAAAGCCAACCTGGGCCTAGATCTCAGTTTCCAAGGGTGACTCTCATGCGTGGCCTACTAAAATCTCAACACAGTTCATGGCAATACTTCTCTGAGGTCAGTTCCAGAACTCAGTCTCCAAGGGGAATCACACCAGAGTTCACGCCAAGGTGGACCCAGTCATCTCTTCCAATCGCCACACAAAGGACCACAATTCCAACCAAAACACTGCCACATGGCCCTCATCTTCTTCCATATACACACTCATCATAACCTCTGGCTGGAGGTTTCCATCAGGGGCGCAGCCCAAGACAGTGTCCACAATAAGCTCCCTTGCCCCTCATTTGCCTAATATCAGGGTGGCCTGGACAGCCTTCCTGTGCACCAGGAGTGATCAAATAGGCCTGCCTTTAATACTGCTCTGCTTCTCCAATTTGAGGCCTACTGACTGCGGGCTATAGATTCTTTGTGTGAATTGGAGTCAGGAGAAAACCCAAGCACCTATGGGCTAGCCTCTGCAGGGCTTTGAAGAACTCATTTCACCCAAAGGATCCCTATGCTCTCTTGATGGAGGTCAGGAACCTTACAGAGGAAGGCGAGAGACTTCATCCAAAATGACTGCTTTTTTGCCATTTTGGCTTTGGATGCACACATGGGATCTTTCTTCAATCCATCAGGTGCTGACAATCTAAGCCACAGCCTCACACAGGGCCAAGAGGCTGATTCAGACACATCCCTTTGCAAAGCAATGAAGCAAAGAGCCACAGGTGATGCCATTCATTTCCATTTGAAAACTGTTTTCTTGAGGCTTCACAAAGGGGTGCCCTGAGGCAAAGGCCTTCCTGACATTCAGGGCAACAGAACAATAGGTAAGCAAAAGGCCCAAAGCAGGCTTTCTCCTCTGAGACTTTACTGGTCCCACTGATATCTGAGTTTTCTGAGATGCTCACCATTCCTTTCAGCTCTCCAGTACTTGGCCATGTCACAGAGCTTGGAGGTGGTACATATCTTGGACACAAAACCATGAGCCTATTCTGGAGAGTGGCCAGAATGCAGGAAGAAAACAGGAACTTAGGAAGATAGTAGGTGTTGCCCATCCATCAGGCAAGCCACAGTCCATTCATAAATTTTGCAGGATGAATACTGGGAAGCTTTCTACTAGACAGGACACATCCATTGATGCATTCTCTTTTCTAATGTCTACAACCAGGGACACAGTGAGATACACAAACTTAGAAACACTCGCCTTGTCAAAAGACTTACTGGAAACAGTCCACTCCAAACAAACAAACCGCCT
This sequence comes from Urocitellus parryii, assembly GCF_045843805.1. Lineage (NCBI taxonomy): Eukaryota > Metazoa > Chordata > Mammalia > Rodentia > Sciuridae > Urocitellus > Urocitellus parryii. The sequence goes on along the minus strand of NC_135537.1, from coordinate 114,674,579 downwards.
TTCCTACCCATTCTCAGAACATGACACAAATCCACAAACTCACCCCCACACCCACAAAGGCACCTCCTTCCCCCAAGTAGGTCTGTGACTACCCGGAGTGTCGTCTGACTGCTGGGCCGCACTATGTTGCCCCGAAATGGCCTGTCCTGTCTCAGATCTGGCCTCCTTGGCCAACTCTGTGAAGTTGTCAGGAGCCAGCGGTGAGCCATGACCTGCTTTCTCAGGCAAGGCCCTCTTCAGTGCTTTCCTGGCATTTGGCCATCCTCACATCAGTAGGGACCAAGGAAGACTGACTCTGTCCTTGGTAAATCCAAACAAGTGAGCCCACTGGGACTGGGACTGGGACTGCCTCTGGGTGCCTGGCTTCCTGGATCCCAAGTTCAGAGAATTCCATCAGCAAGGAAGTGAGGTGAGGTCACTTCCTTCAGGAACTGAATGAGGTCACTGCCTGGCAACCACTGTGTCCTAACAGTTGCTTGCAAGGGTCCCAGGAGATGGAGGCTGCCCCTGTTTCCTGTGACACTTTCACAAGTTACAATGGAATATCAACCATAGGCACCAAGGAACAGCTCTCCACACAGGCCTGGTTTGGTCCATCTTGTCTACATTAAGAAGAGAGAGGCTCATTCAGACACATCCCTTCATCCTGACCAGGTTGTTTGCCATGGAAGATGACTTTGGCTCTCTCAGGTCCTTCATCGCTGCCTACATCTTCTCCAGGGTTCATTTCTGCATGGACCTTTGAGGTTCTCAGCAGGTGGAAGATCCCCTCCATTCCTGTATTGTAAGACCAACTCTGTCCCTGCTCTTCTGTAAAGTTAGATTGAGGGAACAGTGTCTGGTTAGGGTTAAGAACTTGTTTGATTTGGGTTAGGAATCATTCTGCTAGTTGTAGAATGGTATTGGGAACCTGCGATATTTATAATCATATATAGGTGAAATATATGTATGCAAACAGAAATCTAAGTAAGATTTGAAGGCCAGAAGGGCATTGGGCCCTTGATTGCGATACTTAGCTTTGAATCACATTCTGCACAGATGTCTCAGATAAATTGATATACAATGGCAGAGGACCTTGTACCTTGGATGATTGAATGTAGAAGAGAACATCCAGTCAAAAAGGGATAGTAGGTAAGATTAGGAAGCTAGTCGGTAGGTTTAGGAAGAAGAGTGAGTGTAAAATTTGGACCAAAAGTTCTTTAGCAATTGGGTGTCGGTTAGAGAGTGAATGTAAATGTCAGCACATGTGAAGAGTCAGTCACAATGATGAACTGGGGAAAAATATGTAGGAAAGCAGATATCAATAGAGACATTAGGAAATCAGGCAAAGTATAAGGTGAGTGATAGGATTAGACATTTTCAACAGGGTTGAGGTTGAATATGTAATCTTAGGAAGAAACAAGTGTTTAGTCACCAATAGGATTGACATTGGAGAGCATTAGGCAAACTGGAGAAGGAAGTTTTTAGTAATCCATACTCACTTTCCAATTAGGCTTTGCTACAATCATAAGTGTGACCTTTGCATTTTGTGTCCAGAATATGACAGTGATAAAATGTATATGTAGATCAGGTGACATGAGTATTTCTTCCACCATTCCTGGGAGCAATATGTTGAAGATGTATTAATTAGTATTTGGGGGTACAAATAGGTGTACCCTGGGTCTATGAATATAGAGATAATGCATGAATAGACCATACTGTGAATAAATAATATGACTGCTTCCAATTTAAATAATGGATTGAGTTGATATCTGAAAATATATAGGAAATCTTATATTGATACACAATCATTCATTCCTACCAGTTATACATCTAATGGCAATATTAGGGTTATGGTTTACCCTGAAGGGTGTGTGAGTTTTGCTTCAAAAGTGATTATGGAAATGGAAAATCATGTGTTTGGAAAGAAGTCTCATGAACAAACCAGTCAAGAAACATGGAGGAATACATGTGTTCTGAAGCAGGAAGGGATTGAAAGGGAACCAAATGCCTAGAAATTTTTAAACTTGAGGAAGAAATATACATCCTATGATGTGCATCAGCTGAAGAAATAGTAAGGTACCAGTGTTGAATAAAAATGAACGTCAAAATACACATCAAGTCCCATAGGAATCTACTTGCATTGATGTTAAACTGGGTCAGTTACTGTAGAAAGATTAGGATTTCTATGCACCATCCACTGAAGTTAGTTTTCAGTACTAGGAATAAAATATGTATTTCAGGTGGATAAATATTTCTGAGAATAATCTTGTGAAAGTCGATTATAAATCCACATATATGAACATGAATGAATTTAGGGAATGTATCATAAGACACATATATTTCATATTTTGAAAAATCTGGAGAGAGTTTGTGTGTGTGTGTGTATATATATCGATATATACACACACACACACAAAACACACACACAGACATTAAAAATTTGAAATATATATGCCATTCGAAATTCATGATGAAATATATATCATCCACAGATCCAAAAATATTTATTTTACTGAACATGGATTTTTGTATCCTGTTGTTCAAGTAGGAAGCTCACCCATAGGTTGAAGTTTCAGTTTCAACAGAGTTTGGGAGGAGTGATCTCTTCTCACAATTTGTATCTGCCAAGTCAGCCACCTCACAAGAATATACGTGGGATACCAGGTAGGATTCTTTATGTGCATGTAAAAATACATGTGCTGAATAGGCTACAGAGAAAGGGAGACAGGAATTCACATATTTGTTAACTTTAAAAACACATGGAGAACTATTTCTATTCAATTGGACTAGATTTATAACACCTACCCTTTATAATGCAAAAGGCAAGTGCAACTATACACCATGCCTCCTCTGAACTGCTTGTATTTCTATTCTGTTTGGGTTCTTTTTCTCCATCATATTAGGATTCATAGTCAGAGTCTAGGAGGCTACGGGTTAGTGTCAGGGAATCAGTATTTCAAATGGAAAATAGGAAATGAATCCAATGTGTATGCAAATACTTGCTACACAAAAATCTTCCCACTCTCATCCAGAACAATGCCTTGACATGACCTTCGCCCCAAGGAAGAAGCAACTCGAGGGGAAGAGTTCGAAAATCTGTGGATACATATGTGGAATGGAAAATGCTCAGGAGTTCCCAACCTTGGAGGTGGTAGAGGAGTTTCCATAAGTAAGGGACAGGGTAAACACTCCACAAACATGGAGCTCTGCTGGCCTAAAGACTTCGTGAGAAACTGCCTCTGAGGTTGGGCACTTGAAATATATGTTGTTGTCAGGAGCTTTAGCTTCCTTTGGAGTGAGACCATCAAAGCTGGGTCTGCATCTATGTGACCTGGAGGACATGGTTGCTGATTTTCCAATGAACATGAGGCAGAAGTGCTGAATTCTCCCTTTGTAGGTCCACAGTGGCCAATGGAGGCTAAGTGTCTCCCCATGTGGACTGTGAAGCCATTTGGTCCTCCTCGACTTTTCGTGGTGTTTCTTGCTGCTGCACTGGGAGTTTGGTATTTGCTTCATGAAATACAATGACTTCAACTGGGACACAGTGCTGGAGGGAGTTCTGTCACGTGTGGTGGGTCAGGGTCCTAGGAGAATGCACCAACCAGTCTTCTATCCCACAGAGTTTGCCCCCTTGACCCTAGCAACCTGATTCTGAACATTGCCCTGAAACCTCTCCATATAACAAGATGCCTTTCCATATAAGTGTCTGCCGGCTGCACCATGTCAGTCACAAGCCATTTGGAAGCCAATGTCAGATCCACATGGCCCTACCACAGATGTTTTATCACACTCCTGCACACCACTTCTCTAGGCCCACTACTCAGCAGGCCCCAACTTACTGGCATCTCTGTTCTACACCATTTTCATGAAACCCAGCCAATCAAAGCACTGTCTGGTACACTCCTGAGCAGCAACAGGACATCCAAAGGTTCTCCAGTGCCACCGGGTCATGGGAACTTAAGAATTTCATGGTATTTATCTAGCCATTTTTCAAGGATGAAGTTGGAGGCACTGTGGGTTTCCATTCATTCAGGAACCATGAAATGGTGAGGAAGCTCATTTCAATGAAAGCTCTGGAGAACTCTCACAAACAAGGCTTCCCAAAGAGTGGCCAAAAGGTCTCAGGAAGCCAGGCCCATTGAGGTCTACCATGTGAGGTCCATGTGTGTTTTGACTCTCTATGATGGCTGCCAGGTCTGTAAGAATAAAATCATGTGATATCCTGGCTGAGATTCCCAGTGCTCTGTGGAAAGCCAACCTGGGCCTAGATCTCAGTTTCCAAGGGTGACTCTCATGCGTGGCCTACTAAAATCTCAACACAGTTCATGGCAATACTTCTCTGAGGTCAGTTCCAGAACTCAGTCTCCAAGGGGAATCACACCAGAGTTCACGCCAAGGTGGACCCAGTCATCTCTTCCAATCGCCACACAAAGGACCACAATTCCAACCAAAACACTGCCACATGGCCCTCATCTTCTTCCATATACACACTCATCATAACCTCTGGCTGGAGGTTTCCATCAGGGGCGCAGCCCAAGACAGTGTCCACAATAAGCTCCCTTGCCCCTCATTTGCCTAATATCAGGGTGGCCTGGACAGCCTTCCTGTGCACCAGGAGTGATCAAATAGGCCTGCCTTTAATACTGCTCTGCTTCTCCAATTTGAGGCCTACTGACTGCGGGCTATAGATTCTTTGTGTGAATTGGAGTCAGGAGAAAACCCAAGCACCTATGGGCTAGCCTCTGCAGGGCTTTGAAGAACTCATTTCACCCAAAGGATCCCTATGCTCTCTTGATGGAGGTCAGGAACCTTACAGAGGAAGGCGAGAGACTTCATCCAAAATGACTGCTTTTTTGCCATTTTGGCTTTGGATGCACACATGGGATCTTTCTTCAATCCATCAGGTGCTGACAATCTAAGCCACAGCCTCACACAGGGCCAAGAGGCTGATTCAGACACATCCCTTTGCAAAGCAATGAAGCAAAGAGCCACAGGTGATGCCATTCATTTCCATTTGAAAACTGTTTTCTTGAGGCTTCACAAAGGGGTGCCCTGAGGCAAAGGCCTTCCTGACATTCAGGGCAACAGAACAATAGGTAAGCAAAAGACCCAAAGCAGGCTTTCTCCTCTGAGACTTTACTGGTCCCACTGATATCTGAGTTTTCTGAGATGCTCACCATTCCTTTCAGCTCTCCAGTACTTGGCCATGTCACAGAGCTTGGAGGTGGTACATATCTTGGACACAAAACCATGAGCCTATTCTGGAGAGTGGCCAGAATGCAGGAAGAAAACAGGAACTTAGGAAGATAGTAGGTGTTGCCCATCCATCAGGCAAGCCACAGTCCATTCATAAATTGGGCAGGATGAATACTGGGAAGCTTTCTACTAGACAGGACACATCCATTGATGCATTCTCTTTTCTAATGTCTACAACCAGGGACACAGTGAGATACACAAACTTAGAAACACTCGCCTTGTCAAAAGACTTACTGGAAACAGTCCACTCCAAACAAACAAACCGCCTTTCCTACCCATTCTCAGAACATGACACAAATCCACAAACTCACCCCCACACCCACAAAGGCACCTCCTTCCCCCAAGTAGGTCTGTGACTACCCGGAGTGTCGTCTGACTGCTGGGCCGCACTATGTTGCCCCGAAATGGCCTGTCCTGTCTCAGATCTGGCCTCCTTGGCCAACTCTGTGAAGTTGTCAGGAGCCAGCGGTGAGCCATGACCTGCTTTCTCAGGCAAGGCCCTCTTCAGTGCTTTCCTGGCATTTGGCCATCCTCACATCAGTAGGGACCAAGGAAGACTGACTCTGTCCTTGGTAAATCCAAACAAGTGAGCCCACTGGGACTGGGACTGGGACTGCCTCTGGGTGCCTGGCTTCCTGGATCCCAAGTTCAGAGAATTCCATCAGCAAGGAAGTGAGGTGAGGTCACTTCCTTCAGGAACTGAATGAGGTCACTGCCTGGCAACCACTGTGTCCTAACAGTTGCTTGCAAGGGTCCCAGGAGATGGAGGCTGCCCCTGCTTCCTGTGACACTTTCACAAGTTAGAATGGAATATCAACCATAGGCACCAAGGAACAGCTCTCCACACAGGCCTGGTTTGGTCCATCTTGTCTACATTAAGAAGAGAGAGGCTCATTCAGACACATCCCTTCATCCTGACCAGGTTGTTTGCCATGGAAGATGACTTTGGCTCTCTCAGGTCCTTCATCGCTGCCTACATCTTCTCCAGGGTTCATTTCTGCATGGACCTTTGAGGTTCTCAGCAGGTGGAAGATCCCCTCCATTCCTGTATTGTAAGACCAACTCTGTCCCTGCTCTTCTGTAAAGTTAGATTGAGGGAACAGTGTCTGGTTAGGGTTAAGAACTTGTTTGATTTGGGTTAGGAATCATTCTGCTAGTTGTAGAATGGTATTGGGAACCTGCGATATTTATAATCATATATAGGTGAAATATATGTATGCAAACAGAAATCTAAGTAAGATTTGAAGGCCAGAAGGGCATTGGGCCCTTGATTGCGATACTTAGCTTTGAATCACATTCTGCACAGATGTCTCAGATAAATTGATATACAATGGCATAGGACCTTGTACCTTGGATGATTGAATGTAGAAGAGAACATCCAGTCAAAAAGGGATAGTAGGTAAGATTAGGAAGCTAGTCGGTAGGTTTAGGAAGAAGAGTGAGTGTAAAATTTGGACCAAAAGTTCTTTAGCAATTGGGTGTCGGTTAGAGAGTGAATGTAAATGTCAGCACATGTGAAGAGTCAGTCACAATGATGAACTGGGGAAAAATATGTAGGAAAGCAGATATCAATAGAGACATTAGGAAATCAGGCAAAGTATAAGGTGAGTGATAGGGTTAGACATTTTCAACAGGGTTGAGGTGGAATATGTAATCTTAGGAAGAAACAAGTGTTTAGTCACCAATAGGATTGACATTGGAGAGCATTAGGCAACCTGGAGAAGGAAGTTTTTAGTAATCCATGCTCACTTTCCAATTAGGCTTTGCTACAATCCTAAGTGTGACCTTTGCATTTTGTGTCCAGAATATGACAGTGATAAAATGTATATGTAGATCAGGTGACATGAGTATTTCTTCCACCATTGCTGGGAGCAATATGTTGAAGACGTATTAATTAGTATTTGGGGGTACAAATAGGTGTACCCTGGGTCTATGAATATAGAGATAATGCATGAATAGACCATACTGTGAATAAATAATATGACTGCTTCCAATTTAAATAATGGATTGAGTTGATATCTGAAAGTATATAGGAAATCTTATATTGATACACAATCATTCATTCCTACCAGTTATACATCTAATGGCAATATTAGGGTTATGGTTTACCCTGAAGGGTGTGTGAGTTTTGCTTCAAAAGTGATTATGGAAATGGAAAATCATGTGTTTGGAAAGAAGTCTCATGAACAAACCAGTCAAGAAACATGGAGGAATACATGTGTTCTGAAGCAGGAAGGGATTGAAAGGGAACCAAATGCCTAGAAATTTTTAAACTTGAGGAAGAAATATACATCCTATGATGTGCATCAGCTGAAGAAATAGTAAGGTACCAGTGTTGAATAAAAATGAACGTCAAAATACACATCAAGTCCCATAGGAATCTACTTGCATTGATGTTAAACTGGGTCAGTTACTGTAGAAAGATTAGGATTTCTATGCACCATCCACTGAAGTTAGTTTTCAGTACTAGGAATAAAATATGTATTTCAGGTGGATAAATATTTCTGAGAATAATCTTGTGAAAGTCGATTATAAATCCACATATATGAACATGAATGAATTTAGGGAATGTATCATAAGACACATATATTTCATATTTTGAAAAATCTGGAGAGAGTTTGTGTGTGTGTGTGTATATATATCGATATATACACACACACACACAAAACACACACACAGACATTAAAAATTTGAAATATATATGCCATTCGAAATTCATGATGAAATATATATCATCCACAGATCCAAAAATATTTATTTTACTGAACATGGATTTTTGTATCCTGTTGTTCAAGTAGGAAGCTCACCCATAGGTTGAAGTTTCAGTTTCAACAGCGTTTGGGAGGAGTGATCTCTTCTCACAATTTGTATCTGCCAAGTCAGCCACCTCACAAGAATATACGTGGGATACCAGGTAGGATTCTTTATGTGCATGTAAAAATACATGTGCTGAATAGGCTACAGAGAAAGGGAGACAGGAATTCACATATTTGTTAACTTTAAAAACACATGGAGAACTATTTCTATTCAATTGGACTAGATTTATAACACCTACCCTTTATAATGCAAAAGGCAAGTGCAACTATACACCATGCCTCCTCTGAACTGCTTGTATTTCTATTCTGTTTGGGTTCTTTTTCTCCATCATATTAGGATTCATAGTCAGAGTCTAGGAGGCTACGGGTTAGTGTCAGGGAATCAGTATTTCAAATGGAAAATAGGAAATGAATCCAATGTGTATGCAAATACTTGCTACACAAAAATCTTCCCACTCTCATCCAGAACAATGCCTTGACATGACCTTCGCCCCAAGGAAGAAGCAACTCGAGGGGAAGAGTTCGAAAATCTGTGGATACATATGTGGAATGGAAAATGCTCAGGAGTTCCCAACCTTGGAGGTGGTAGAGGAGTTTCCATAAGTAAGGGACAGGGTAAACACTCCACAAACATGGAGCTCTGCTGGCCTAAAGACTTCGTGAGAAACTGCCTCTGAGGTTGGGCACTTGAAATATATGTTGTTGTCAGGAGCTTTAGCTTCCTTTGGAGTGAGACCATCAAAGCTGGGTCTGCATCTATGTGACCTGGAGGACATGGTTGCTGATTTTCCAATGAACATGAGGCAGAAGTGCTGAATTCTCCCTTTGTAGGTCCACAGTGGCCAATGGAGGCTAAGTGTCTCCCCATGTGGACTGTGAAGCCATTTGGTCCTCCTCGACTTTTCGTGGTGTTTCTTGCTGCTGCACTGGGAGTTTGGTATTTGCTTCATGAAATACAATGACTTCAACTGGGACACAGTGCTGGAGGGAGTTCTGTCATGTGTGGTGGGTCAGGGTCCTAGGAGAATGCACCAACCAGTCTTCTATCCCACAGAGTTTGCCCCCTTGACCCTAGCAACCTGATTCTGAACATTGCCCTGAAACCTCTCCATATAACAAGATGCCTTTCCATATAAGTGTCTGCCGGCTGCACCATGTCAGTCACAAGCCATTTGGAAGCCAATGTCAGATCCACATGGCCCTACCACAGATGTTTTATCACACTCCTGCACACCACTTCTCTAGGCCCACTACTCAGCAGGCCCCAACTTACTGGCATCTCTGTTCTACACCATTTTCATGAAACCCAGCCAATCAAGGCACTGTCTGGTACACTCCTGAGCAGCAACAGGACATCCAAAGGTTCTCCAGTGCCACCGGGTCATGGGAACTTAAGAATTTCATGGTATTTATCTAGCCATTTTTCAAGGATGAAGTTGGAGGCACTGTGGGTTTCCATTCATTCAGGAACCATGAAATGGTGAGGAAGCTCATTTCAATGAAAGCTCTGGAGAACTCTCACAAACAAGGCTTCCCAAAGAGTGGCCAAAAGGTCTCAGGAAGCCAGGCCCATTGAGGTCTACCATGTGAGGTCCATGTGTGTTTTGACTCTCTATGATGGCTGCCAGGTCTGTAAGAATAAAATCATGTGATATCCTGGCTGAGATTCCCAGTGCTCTGTGGAAAGCCAACCTGGGCCTAGATCTCAGTTTCCAAGGGTGACTCTCATGCGTGGCCTACTAAAATCTCAACACAGTTCATGGCAATACTTCTCTGAGGTCAGTTCCAGAACTCAGTCTCCAAGGGGAATCACACCAGAGTTCACGCCAAGGTGGACCCAGTCATCTCTTCCAATCGCCACACAAAGGACCACAATTCCAACCAAAACACTGCCACATGGCCCTCATCTTCTTCCATATACACACTCATCATAACCTCTGGCTGGAGGTTTCCATCAGGGGCGCAGCCCAAGACAGTGTCCACAATAAGCTCCCTTGCCCCTCATTTGCCTAATATCAGGGTGGCCTGGACAGCCTTCCTGTGCACCAGGAGTGATCAAATAGGCCTGCCTTTAATACTGCTCTGCTTCTCCAATTTGAGGCCTACTGACTGCGGGCTATAGATTCTTTGTGTGAATTGGAGTCAGGAGAAAACCCAAGCACCTATGGGCTAGCCTCTGCAGGGCTTTGAAGAACTCATTTCACCCAAAGGATCCCTATGCTCTCTTGATGGAGGTCAGGAACCTTACAGAGGAAGGCGAGAGACTTCATCCAAAATGACTGCTTTTTTGCCATTTTGGCTTTGGATGCACACATGGGATCTTTCTTCAATCCATCAGGTGCTGACAATCTAAGCCACAGCCTCACACAGGGCCAAGAGGCTGATTCAGACACATCCCTTTGCAAAGCAATGAAGCAAAGAGCCACAGGTGATGCCATTCATTTCCATTTGAAAACTGTTTTCTTGAGGCTTCACAAAGGGGTGCCCTGAGGCAAAGGCCTTCCTGACATTCAGGGCAACAGAACAATAGGTAAGCAAAAGACCCAAAGCAGGCTTTCTCCTCTGAGACTTTACTGGTCCCACTGATATCTGAGTTTTCTGAGATGCTCACCATTCCTTTCAGCTCTCCAGTACTTGGCCATGTCACAGAGCTTGGAGGTGGTACATATCTTGGACACAAAACCATGAGCCTATTCTGGAGAGTGGCCAGAATGCAGGAAGAAAACAGGAACTTAGGAAGATAGTAGGTGTTGCCCATCCATCAGGCAAGCCACAGTCCATTCATAAATTGGGCAGGATGAATACTGGGAAGCTTTCTACTAGACAGGACACATCCATTGATGCATTCTCTTTTCTAATGTCTACAACCAGGGACACAGTGAGATACACAAACTTAGAAACACTCGCCTTGTCAAAAGACTTACTGGAAACAGTCCACTCCAAACAAACAAACCGCCTTTCCTACCCATTCTCAGAACATGACACAAATCCACAAACTCACCCCCACACCCACAAAGGCACCTCCTTCCCCCAAGTAGGTCTGTGACTACCCGGAGTGTCGTCTGACTGCTGGGCCGCACTATGTTGCCCCGAAATGGCCTGTCCTGTCTCAGATCTGGCCTCCTTGGCCAACTCTGTGAAGTTGTCAGGAGCCAGCGGTGAGCCATGACCTGCTTTCTCAGGCAAGGCCCTCTTCAGTGCTTTCCTGGCATTTGGCCATCCTCACATCAGTAGGGACCAAGGAAGACTGACTCTGTCCTTGGTAAATCCAAACAAGTGAGCCCACTGGGACTGGGACTGGGACTGCCTCTGGGTGCCTGGCTTCCTGGATCCCAAGTTCAGAGAATTCCATCAGCAAGGAAGTGAGGTGAGGTCACTTCCTTCAGGAACTGAATGAGGTCACTGCCTGGCAACCACTGTGTCCTAACAGTTGCTTGCAAGGGTCCCAGGAGATGGAGGCTGCCCCTGCTTCCTGTGACACTTTCACAAGTTAGAATGGAATATCAACCATAGGCACCAAGGAACAGCTCTCCACACAGGCCTGGTTTGGTCCATCTTGTCTACATTAAGAAGAGAGAGGCTCATTCAGACACATCCCTTCATCCTGACCAGGTTGTTTGCCATGGAAGATGACTTTGGCTCTCTCAGGTCCTTCATCGCTGCCTACATCTTCTCCAGGGTTCATTTCTGCATGGACCTTTGAGGTTCTCAGCAGGTGGAAGATCCCCTCCATTCCTGTATTGTAAGACCAACTCTGTCCCTGCTCTTCTGTAAAGTTAGATTGAGGGAACAGTGTCTGGTTAGGGTTAAGAACTTGTTTGATTTGGGTTAGGAATCATTCTGCTAGTTGTAGAATGGTATTGGGAACCTGCGATATTTATAATCATATATAGGTGAAATATATGTATGCAAACAGAAATCTAAGTAAGATTTGAAGGCCAGAAGGGCATTGGGCCCTTGATTGCGATACTTAGCTTTGAATCACATTCTGCACAGATGTCTCAGATAAATTGATATACAATGGCAGAGGACCTTGTACCTTGGATGATTGAATGTAGAAGAGAACATCCAGTCAAAAAGGGATAGTAGGTAAGATTAGGAAGCTAGTCGGTAGGTTTAGGAAGAAGAGTGAGTGTAAAATTTGGACCAAAAGTTCTTTAGCAATTGGGTGTCGGTTAGAGAGTGAATGTAAATGTCAGCACATGTGAAGAGTCAGTCACAATGATGAACTGGGGAAAAATATGTAGGAAAGCAGATATCAATAGAGACATTAGGAAATCAGGCAAAGTATAAGGTGAGTGATAGGATTAGACAATTTCAACAGGGTTGAGGTTGAATATGTAATCTTAGGAAGAAACAAGTGTTTAGTCACCAATAGGATTGACATTGGAGAGCATTAGGCAAACTGGAGAAGGAAGTTTTTAGTAATCCATGCTCACTTTCCAATTAGGCTTTGCTACAATCATAAGTGTGACCTTTGCATTTTGTGTCCAGAATATGACAGTGATAAAATGTATATGTAGATCAGGTGACATGAGTATTTCTTCCACCATTCCTGGGAGCAATATGTTGAAGATGTATTAATTAGTATTTGGGGGTACAAATAGGTGTACCCTGGGTCTATGAATATAGAGATAATGCATGAATAGACCATACTGTGAATAAATAATATGACTGCTTCCAATTTAAATAATGGATTGAGTTGATATCTGAAAATATATAGGAAATCTTATATTGATACACAATCATTCATTCCTACCAGTTATACATCTAATGGCAATATTAGGGTTATGGTTTACCCTGAAGGGTGTGTGAGTTTTGCTTCAAAAGTGATTATGGAAATGGAAAATCATGTGTTTGGAAAGAAGTCTCATGAACAAACCAGTCAAGAAACATGGAGGAATACATGTGTTCTGAAGCAGGAAGGGATTGAAAGGGAACCAAATGCCTAGAAATTTTTAAACTTGAGGAAGAAATATACATCCTATGATGTGCATCAGCTGAAGAAATAGTAAGGTACCAGTGTTGAATAAAAATGAACGTCAAAATACACATCAAGTCCCATAGGAATCTACTTGCATTGATGTTAAACTGGGTCAGTTACTGTAGAAAGATTAGGATTTCTATGCACCATCCACTGAAGTTAGTTTTCAGTACTAGGAATAAAATATGTATTTCAGGTGGATAAATATTTCTGAGAATAATCTTGTGAAAGTCGATTATAAATCCACATATATGAACATGAATGAATTTAGGGAATGTATCATAAGACACATATATTTCATATTTTGAAAAATCTGGAGAGAGTTTGTGTGTGTGTGTGTATATATATCGATATATACACACACACACACAAAACACATCACAGACATTAAAAATTTGAAATATATATGCCATTCGAAATTCATGATGAAATATATATCATCCACAGATCCAAAAATATTTATTTTACTGAACATGGATTTTTGTATCCTGTTGTTCAAGTAGGAAGCTCACCCATAGGTTGAAGTTTCAGTTTCAACAGCGTTTGGGAGGAGTGATCTCTTCTCACAATTTGTATCTGCCAAGTCAGCCACCTCACAAGAATATACGTGGGATACCAGGTAGGATTCTTTATGTGCATGTAAAAATACATGTGCTGAATAGGCTACAGAGAAAGGGAGACAGGAATTCACCTATTTGTTAACTTTAAAAACACATGGAGAACTATTTCTATTCAATTGGACTAGATTTATAACACCTACCCTTTATAATGCAAAAGGCAAGTGCAACTATACACCATGCCTCCTCTGAACTGCTTGTATTTCTATTCTGTTTGGGTTATTTTTCTCCATCATATTAGGATTCATAGTCAGAGTCTAGTAGGGTATGGGTTAGTGTCAGGGAATCAGTATTTCAAATGGAAAATAGGAAATGAATCCAATGTGTATGCAAATACTTGCTACACAAAAATCTTCCCACTCTCATCCAGAACAATGCCTTGACATGACCTTCGCCCCAAGGAAGAAGCAACTCGAGGGGAAGAGTTAGAAAATCTATGGATACATATGTGGAATGGAAAATGCTCAGGAGTTCCCAACCTTGGAGGTGGTAGAGGAGTTTCCATAAGTAAGGGACAGGGTAAACACTCCACAAACATGGAGCTCTGCTGGCCTAAAGACTTCGTGAGAAACTGCCTCTGAGGTTGGGCACTAGAAATATATGTTGTTGTCAGGAGCTTTAGCTTCCTTTGGAGTGAGACCATCAAAGCTGGGTCTGCATCTATGTGACCTGGAGGACATGGTTGCTGATTTTCCAATGAACATGAGGCAGAAGTGCTGAATTCTCCCTTTGTAGGTCCACAGTGGCCAATGGAGGCTAAGTGTCTCCCCATGTGGACTGTGAAGCCATTTGGTCCTCCTCGACTTTTCGTGGTGTTTCTGGCTGCTGCACTGGGAGTTTGGTATTTGCTTCATGAAATACAAGGACTTCAACTGGGACACAGTGCTGGAGGGAGTTCTGTCACGTGTGGTGGGTCAGGGTCCTAGGAGAATGCACCAACCAGTCTTCTATCCCACAGAGTTTGCCTCCTTGACCCTAGCAACCTGATTCTGAACATTGCCCTGAAACCTCTCCATATAACAAGATGCCTTTCCATATAAGTGTCTGCCGGCTGCACCATGTCAGTCACAAGCCATTTGGAAGCCAATGTCAGATCCACATGGCCCTACCACAGATGTTTTATCACACTCCTGCACACCACTTCTCTAGGCCCACTACTCAGCAGGCCCCAACTTACTGGCATCTCTGTTCTACACCATTTTCATGAAACCCAGCCAATCAAGGCACTGTCTGGTACACTCCTGATCAGCAACAGGACATCCAAAGGTTCTCCAGTGCCACCTGGTCATGGGAACTTAAGAATTTCATGGTATTTATCTAGCCATTTTTCAAGGATGAAGTTGGAGGCACTGTGGGTTTCCATTCATTCAGGAACCATGAAATGGTGAGGAAGCTCATTTCAATGAAAGCTCTGGAGAACTCTCACAAACAAGGTTCCCAAATAGTGGCCAAAAGGTCTCCTGAAGCCAGGCCCATTGAGGTCTACCATGTGAGGTCCATGTGTGTTTTGACTCTGAATGATGGCTGCCAGGTCTGTAAGAATAAAATCATGTGATATCCTGGCTGAGATTCCCAGTGCTCTGTGGAAAGCCAACCTGGGCCTAGATCTCAGTTTCCAAGGGCGACTCTCATGCGTGGCCTACTAAAATCTCAACACAGTTCATGGCAATACTTCTCTGAGGTCAGTTCCAGAACTCAGTCTCCAAGGGGAATCACACCAGAGTTCACGCCAAGGTGGACCCAGTCATCTCTTCCAACCGCCACACAAAGGACCACAATTCCAACCAAAACACTGCCACATGGCCCTCATCTTCTTCCATATACACACTCATCATAACCTCTGGCTGGAGGTTTCCATCAGGGGCGCAGCCCAAGACAGTGTCCACAATAAGCTCCCTTGCCCCTCATTTGCCTAATATCAGGGTGGCCTGGACAGCCTTCCTGTGCACCAGGAGTGATCAAATAGGCCTGCCTTTAATACTGCTCTGCTTCTCCAATTTGAGGCCTACTGACTGCGGGCTATAGATTCTTTGTGTGAATTGGAGTCAGGAGAAAACCCAAGCACCTATGGGCTAGCCTCTGCAGGGCTTTGAAGAACTCATTTGACCCAAAGAATCCCTATGCTCTCTTGATGGAGGTCAGGAACCTTACAGAGGAAGGCGAGAGACTTCATCCAAAATGACTGCTTTTTTGCCATTTTGGCTTTGGATGCACACATGGGATCTTTCTTCAATAAATCAGGTGCTGACAATCTAAGCCACAGCCTCACACAGGGACAAGAGGCTGATTCAGACACATCCCTTTGCAAAGCAATGAAGCAAAGAGCCACAGGTGATGCCCATTCATTTCCATTTCAAAACTGTTTTCTTGAGGCTTCACAAAGGGGTGCCCTGAGGCAAAGGCCTTCCTGACATTCAGGGCAACAGAACAATAGGTAAGCAAAAGGCCCAAAGCAGGCTTTCTCCTCTGAGACTTTACTGGTCCCACTGATATCTAAGTTTTCTGAGATGCTCACCATTCCTTTCAGCTCTCCAGTACTTGGCCATGTCACAGAGCTTGGAGGTGGTACATATCTTGGACACAAAACCATGAGCCTATTCTGGAGAGTGGCCAGAATGCAGGAAGAAAACAGGAACTTAGGAAGATAGTAGGTGTTGCCCATCCATCAGGCAAGCCACAGTCCATTCATAAATTGGGCAGGATGAATACTGGGAAGCTTTCTACTAGACAGGACACATCCATTGATGCATTCTCTTTTCTAATGTCTACAACCAGGGACACAGTGAGATACACAAACTTAGAAACACTCGCCTTGTCAAAAGACTTACTGGAAACAGTCCACTCCAAACAAACAAACCGCCTTTCCTACCCATTCTCAGAACATGACACAAATCCACAAACTCACCCCCACACCCACAAAGGCACCTCCTTCCCCCAAGTAGGTCTGTGACTACCCGGAGTGTCGTCTGACTGCTGGGCCGCACTATGTTGCCCCGAAATGGCCTGTCCTGTCTCAGATCTGGCCTCCTTGGCCAACTCTGTGAAGTTGTCAGGAGCCAGCGGTGAGCCACGACCTGCTTTCTCAGGCAAGGCCCTCTTCAGTGCTTTCCTGGCATTTGGCCATCCTCACATCAGTAGGGACCAAGGAAGACTGACTCTGTCCTTGGTAAATCCAAACAAGTGAGCCCACTGGGACTGGGACTGGGTCTGCCTCTGGGTGCCTGGCTTCCTGGATCCCAAGTTCAGAGAGTTCCATCACCAAGGAAGTGAGGTGAGGTCACTTCCTTCAGGAACTGAATGAGGTCACTGCCTGGCAACCACTGTGTCCTAGCAGTTGCTTGCAACGGTCCCAGGATATGGAGGCTTCCCCTGCTTCCTGTGACACTTTCACAAGTTACAATGGAATATCAATCATAGGCACCAATGAACAGCTCTCCACACAGGCCTGGTTTGGTCCATCTTGTCTACATTAAGAAGAGAGAGGCTCATTCAGACACATCCCTTCATCCTGACCAGGTTGTTTGCCATGGAAGATGACTTTTGCTCTCTCAGGTCCTTCATAGTTGCCTACATCTTCTCCAGGGTTCATTTCTGCATGGACCTTTGAGGTTTTCAGCAGGTGGAAGATAATCTCCATTTCTGTATTGTAAGACTAACTCTGTCCCTGCTCTTCTGTAAAGTTAGATTGAGGGAACAGTGTCTGGTTAGGGTTAAGAACATGTTCAATTTGGGTAAGGAATCATTCTGCTAGTTGTAGAATGGTATTGGGAACCTGTGATATTTATAATCATATATAAGTGAAATATATGTATTCAAACAGAAATCTAAGTGAGATTTGAAGGCCAGAAGGGCATTGGGCCCTTGATTGGGATACTTAGCTTTGAATCACATTCTGCACAGATGTCTCAGATAAATTGATATACAATGGCATAGGACATTGTACCTTGGATGATTGAATGTAGAAGAGAACATCCAGTGAAAAAGGGATAGTAGGTAAGATTAGGAAGCAAGTCGGTAGGTTTAGGAAGAAGAGTGAGTGTAAAATTTGGACCAAAAGTTCTTTAGCAATTGGGTGTTGGTTAGAGAGTGAATGTAAATGTCAGCACATGTGAAGAGTCAGTCACAATGATGAACTGGGGAAAAATATGTAGGAAAGCAGACATCAATAGAGACATTAGGAAATCAGGCAAAGTATAAGGTGAGTGATAGGATTAGACATTTTCAACAGGGTTGAGGTTGAATATGTAATCTTAGGAAGAAACAAGTGTGTAGTCACCAATAGGATTGACATTGGAGCGCATTAGGCAACCTGGAGAAGGAAGTATTTAGTAATCCATGCTCACTTTCCAATTAGGCTGTGCTACAATCATAAGTGTGACCTTTGCATTTTGTGTCCAGAATATGACAGTGATAAAATGTATATGTAGATCAGGTGACATGAGTATTTCTTCCACCATTGCTGGGAGCAATATGTTGAAGACGTATTAATTAGTATTTGGGGGTACAAATAGGTGTACCCTGGGTCTATGAATATAGAGATAATGCATGAATAGACCATACTGTGAATAAATAATATAACTGCTTCCAATTTAAATAATGGATTGAGTTGATATCTGAAAGTATGTAGGAAATCTTATATTGATACACAATCATTCATTCCTACCAGTTATACATCTAATGGCAATATTAGGGTTATGGTTTACCCTGAAGGGTGTGTGAGTTTTGCTTCAAAAGTGATTATGGAAATGGAAAATCATGTGTTTGGAAAGAAGTCTCATGAACAAACCAGTCAAGAAACATGGAGGAATACATGTGTTCTGAAGCAGGAAGGGATTGAAAGTGAACCAAATGCCTAGAAATTTTTAAACTTGAGGAAGAAATATACATCCTATGATGTGCATCAGCTGAAGAAATAGTAAGGTACCAGTGTTGAATAAAAATGAACGTCAAAATACACATCAAGTCCCATAGGAATCTACTTGCCTTTGATGTTAAACTGCGTCAGTTACTGTAGAAAGATTAGGATTTCTATGCACCATCCACTGAAGTTAGTTTTCAGTACTAGGAATAAAATCTGTATTTCAGGTGGATAAATATTTCTGAGAATAATCTTGTGAAAGTCGATTATAAATCCACATATATGAACATGAATGAATTTAGGGAATGTATCATAAGACACATATATTTCATATTTTGAAAAATCTGGAGAGAGTTTGTGTGTGTGTGTGTATATATATCGATATATACACACACACACAAAACACACACACAGACATTAAAAATTTGAAATATATATGCCATTCGAAATTCATGATGAAATATATATCATCCACAGATCCAAAAATATTTATTTTACTGAACATGGATTTTTGTATCCTGTTGTTCAAGTAGGAAGCTCACCCATAGGTTGAATTTTCAGTTCCAACAGCGTTTGGGAGGAGTGATCTCTTCTCACAATTTGTATCTGCCAAGTCAGCCACCTCACAAGAATATACGTGGGATACCAGGTAGGATTCTTTATGTGCATGTAAAAATACATGTGCTGAATAGGCTACAGAGAAAGGGAGACAGGAATTCACATATTTGTTAACTTTAAAAACACATGGAGAACTATTTCTATTCAATTGGACTAGATTTATAACACCTACCCTTTATAATGCAAAAGGCAAGTGAACTATACACCATGCCTCCTCTGAACTGCTTGTATTTCTATTCTGTTTGGGTTCTTTTTCTCCATCATATTAGGATTCATAGTCAGAGTCTAGTAGGGTATGGGTTAGTGTCAGGGAATCAGTATTTCAAATGGAAAATAGGAAATGAATCCAATGTGTATGCAAATACGTGCTACACAAAAATCTTCCCACTCTCATCCAGAACAATGCATTGACATGACCTTCGCCCCAAGGAAGAAGAAACTCGAGTGGAAGAGTTAGAATATCTGTGGATACATATGTGGAATGGAAAATGCTCAGGAGTTCCCAACCTTGGAGTTGGTAGAGGAGTTTCCATAAGTAAGGGACAGGGTAAACACTCCACAAACATGGAGCTCTGCTGGCCTAAAGACTTCATGAGAAACTGCCTCTGAGGTTGGGCACTTGAAATATATGTTGTTGTCAGGAGCTTTAGCTTCCTTAGTAGTGAGACCATCAAAACTGGGTCTGCATCTATGGGACCTGGAGGATATGGTTGCTGATTTTCCAATGAACATGAGGCAGAAGAGCTGAATTCTCTCTTTGTAGGTCCACAGTGGCCACTGGAGGCTAAGAGTCTCCCCGTGTGGACTGTGAAGCCATTTGGTCCTCATCGACTTTTCGTGGTGTTTCTTGCTGCTGCACTGGGAGTTTGGTATTTGCTTCATGAAATACAAGGACTTCGACTGGGACACAGTGCTGGAGGGAGTTCTGTCACGTGTGGTGGGTCAGGGTCCTAGGAGAATGCACCAACCAGTCTTCTATCCCACAGAGCTCGCCCCCTTGACCCTAGCAACCTGATTCTGAACATTGCCCTGAAACCTCTCCATATAACAAGATGCCTTTCCATATAAGTGTCTGCCGGCTGCACCATGTCAGTCACAAGCCATTTGGAAGCCAATGTCAGATCCACATTGCCCTACCACAGATGTTTTATCACACTCATGCACACCACTTCTCTAGGCCCACTACTCAGCAGGCCCCAACTTACTGGCATCTCTGTTCTACACCATTTCATGAAACCCAGCCAATCAAGGCACTGTCTGGTACACTCCTGATCAGCAACAGGACATCCAAAGGTTCTCCAGTGCCACCTGGTCATGGGAACTTAAGAATTTCATGGTATTTATCTAGCCATTTTTCAAGGATGAAGTTGGAGGCACTGTGGGTTTCCATTCATTCAGGAACCATGAAATGGTGAGGAAGCTCATTTCAATGAAAGCTCTGGAGAAGTCTCACAAACAAGGCTTCCCAAAGAGTGGCCAAATGGTCGCAGGAAGCCAGGCCCATTGAGGTCTACCATGTGAGGTCCATGTGTGTTTTGACTCTGAACGATGGCTGCCAGGTCTGTAAGAATAAAATCATGTGATATCCTGGCTGAGATTCCCAGTGCTCTGTGGAAAGCCAACCTGGGCCTAGATCTCAGTTTCCAAGGGCGACTCTCATGCGTGGCCTACTAAAATCTCAACACAGTTCATGGCAATACTTCTCTGAGGTCAGTTCCAGAACTCAGTCTCCAAGGGGAATCACACCAGAGTTCACGCCAAGGTGGACCCAGTCATCTCTGCCAACCCCCACACAAAGGACCACAATTCCAACCAAAACACTGCCACATGGCCCTCATCTTCTTCCATATATACACTCATCATAACCTCTGGCTGGAGGTTTCCATCAGGGGCGCAGCCCAAGACAGTGTCCACAATAAGCTCCCTTGCCCCTCATTTGCCTAATATCAGGGTGGCCTGGACAGCCTTCCTGTGCACCAGGAGTGTTCAAATAGGCCTGCCTTTAATACTGCTCTGCTTCTCCAATTTGAGGCCTAATGACTGCGGGCTATAGATTCTTTGTGTGAATTGGAGTCAGGAGAAAACCCAAGCACCTATGGGCTAGCCTCTGCACGGCTTTGAAGAACTCATTTGACCCAAAGGATCCCTATGCTCTCTTGATGGAGGTCAGGAACCTTACAGAGGAAGGCGAGAGACTTCATCCAAAATGACGGCTTTTTTGCCATTTTGGCTTTGGATGCACACATGGGATCTTTCTTCAATCCATCAGGTGCTGACAATCTAAGCCACAGCCTCACACAATGCCAAGAGGCTGGTTCAGACCCATCCCTTGGCAAAGCAATGAAGCAAAGAGCCACAGGTGATGCCCATTCATTTCCATTTCAAAACTGTTTTCTTGAGGCTTCACAAAGGGGTGCCCTGAGGCAAAGGCCTTCCTGACATTCAGGGCAACAGAACAATAGGTAAGCAAAAGGCCCAAAGCAGGCTTTCTCCACTGAGACTTTACTGGTCCCTCTGATATCTGAGTTTTCTGAGATGCTCACCATTCCATTCAGCTCTCCAGTACTTGGCCATGTCACAGAGCTTGGAGGTGGTACATATCTTGGACACAAAACCATGAGCCTATTCTGGAGAGTGGCCAGAATGCAGGAAGAAAACAGGAACTTAGGAAGACAGTAGGTGTTGCCCATCCATAAGGCAAGCCGCAGTCCATTCATAAATTGGGCAGGATGAATACTGGGAAGCTTTCTACTAGACAGGACACATCCATTGATGCATTCTCTTTTCTATTGTCTACAACCAGGGACACAGTGAGATACACAAACTTAGAAACACTCGCCTTGTCAAAAGACTTACTGGAAACAGTCCACTCCAAACAAACAAACCGCCTTTCCTACCTATTCTCAGAACATGAGACAAATCCACAAACTCACCCCCACACCCACAAAGGAACCTCCTTCCCCCAAGTAGTTCTGTCACTACCGGGAGTGTCGTCTATACTATGTTGCCCCGAAATGGCCTGTCCTGTCTCTGATCTGGCCTCCTTGGCCAACTCTGTGAAGTTGTCAGGAGCCAGCGGTGAGCCATGACCTGCTTTCTCAGGCAAGGCCCTCTTCAGTGCTTTCCTGGCATTTGGCCATCCTCACATCAGTAGGGACGAAGGAAGACTGACTCTGTCCTTGGTAAATCCAAACAAGTGAGCCCACTGGGACTGGGACTGGGACTGCCTCTGGGTGCCTGGCTTCCTGGATCCCAAGTTCAGAGAGTTCCATCACCAAGGAAGTGAGGTCAGATCACTTCCTTCAGGAACTGAATGAGGTCACTGCCTGGCAACCACTGTGTCCTAAGAGTTGCTTGCAAGGGTCCCAGGAGATGGAGGCTGCCCCTGCTTCCTGTGACACTTTCACAAGTTAGAATGGAATATCAACCATAGGCACCAAGGAACAGGTCTCCACACAGAACTGGTTTGGTCCATCTTGTCTACATTAAGAAGAGAGAGGCTCATTCAGACACATCCCTTCATCCTGACCAGGTTGTTTGCCATGGAAGATGACTTTTGCTCTCTCAGGTCCTTCATAGCTGCCTACATCTTCTCCAGGGTTCATTTCTGCATGGACCTTTGAGGTTCTCAGGAGGTGGAAGATCCCCTCCATTCCTGTATTGGAAGACAAACTCTGTCCCTGCTCTTCTGTAAAGTTAGATTGAGGGAACAGTGTCTGGTTAGGGTTAAGAACATGTTCGATTTGGGTTAGGAATCATTCTGCTGGTTGTAGAATGGTATTGGGAACCTGCGATATTTATAATCATATATAGGTGAAATATATGTATGCAAACAGAAATCTAAGTAAGATTTGAAGGCCAGAAGGGCATTGGGCCCTTGATTGGGATACTTAGCTTTGAATCACATTCTGCACAGATGTCTCAGATAAATTGATATACAATGTCAGAGGACCTTGTACCTTGGATGATTGAATGTAGAAGAAAACATCCAGTCAAACAGGGATAGTAAGTAAGATTTGGAAGCTAGTCGGTAGGATTAGGAAGAAGAGTGAGTGTAAAATTTGGACCAAAAGTTCCTTAGCAATTGGGTGTCGGTTAGAGAGTGAATGTAAATGTCAGCACATGTGAAGAGTCAGTCACAATGATGAACTGGGGAAAAATATGTAGGAAAGCAGATATCAATAGAGACATTAGGAAATCAGGCAAAGTATAAGGTGAGTGATAGGATTAGACTTTTTCAACAGAGTTGAGGTTGAATATGTAATCTTAGGAAGAAACAAGTGTGTAGTCACCAATAGGATTGACATTGGAGAGCATTAGGCAACCTGGAGAAGGAAGTTTTCAGTAATCCATGCTCACTTTCCAATTAGGCTTTGCTACAATCATAAGTGTGACCTTTGCATTTTGTGTCCAGAATATGACAGTGATAAAATGTATATGTAGATCAGGTGACATGAGTATTTCTTCCACCATTGCTGGGAGCAATATGTTGAAGACGTATTAATTAGTATTTGGGGGTACAAATAGGTGTACCCTGGGTCTATGAATATAGAGATAATGCATGAATAGACCATACTGTGAATAAATAATATGACTGCTTCCAATTTAAATAATGGATTGAGTTGATATCTGAAAGTATATAGGAAATCTTATATTGATACACAATCATTCATTCCTACCAGTTATACATCTAATGGCAATATTAGGGTTATGGTTTACCCTGAAGGGTGTGTGAGTTTTGCTTCAAAAGTGATTATGGAAATGGAAAATCATGTGTTTGGAAAGAAGTCTCATGAACAAACCAGTCAAGAAACATGGAGGAATACATGTGTTCTGAAGCAGGAAGGGATTGAAAGGGAACCAAATGCCTAGAAATTTTTAAACTTGAGGATGAAATATACATCCTATGATGTGCATCAGCTGAAGAAATAGTAAGGTACCAGTGTTGAATAAAAATGAACGTCAAAATACACATCAAGTCCCATAGGAATCTACTTGCATTGATGTTAAACTGCGTCAGTTACTGTAGAAAGATTAGGATTTCTATGCACCATCCACTGAAGTTAGTTTTCAGTACTAGGAATAAAATATGTATTTCAGGTGGATAAATATTTCTGAGAATAATCTTGTGAAAGTCGATTATAAATCCACATATATGAACATGAATGAATTTAGGGAATGTATCATAAGACACATATATTTCATATTTTGAAAAATCTGGAGACAGTTTGTGTGTGTGTGTATATATATCGATATATACACACACACACAAAACACACACACAGACATTAAAAATTCGAAATATATATGCCATTCGAAATTCATGATGAAATATATATCATCCACAGATCCAAAAATATTTATTTTACTGAACATGGATTTTTGTATCCTGTTGTTCAAGTAGGAAGCTCACCCATAGGTTGAAGTTTCAGTTCCAACAGCGTTTGGGAGGAGTGATCTCTTCTCACAATTTGTATCTGCCAAGTCAGCCACCTCACAAGAATATACGTGGGATACCAGGTAGGATTCTTTATGTGCATGTAAAAATACATGTGCTGAATAGGCTACAGAGAAAGGGAGACAGGAATTCACATATTTGTTAACATTAAAAACACATGGAGAACTATTTCTATTCAATTGGACTAGATTTATAACACCTACCCTGTATAATGCAAAAGGCAAGTGCAACTATACACCATGCCTCCTCTGAACTGCTTGTATTTCTATTCTGTTTGGGTGATTTTTCTCCATCATATTAGGATTCATAGTCAGAGTCTAGTAGGGTATGGGTTAGTGTCAGGGAATCAGAATTTCAAATGGAAAATAGGAAATGAATCCAATGTGTATGCAAATACTTGCTACACAAAAATCTTCCCACTCTCATCCAGAACAATGCCTTGACATGACCTTCGCCCCAAGGAAGAAGCAACTCGAGGGGAAGAGTTCGAAAATCTGTGGATACATATGTGGAATGGAAAATGCTCAGGAGTTCCCAACCTTGGAGGTGGTAGAGGAGTTTCCATAAGTAAGGGACAGGGTAAACACTCCACAAACATGGAACTCTGCTGGCCTAAAGACTTCGTGAGAAACTGCCTCTGAGGTTGGGCACTTGAAATATATGTTGTTGTCAGGAGCTTTAGCTTCCTTTGGAGTGAGACCATCAAAGCTGGGTCTGCATCTATGTGACCTGGAGGACATGGTTGCTGATTTTCCAATGAACATGAGGCAGAAGTGCTGAATTCTCTCTTTCTAGGTCCACAGTGGCCACTGGAGGCTAAGTGTCTCCCCGTGTGGACTGTGAAGCCATTTGGTCCTCCTCGACTTTTCGTGGTGTTTCTTGCTGCTGCACTGGGAGTTTGGTATTTGCTTCATGAAATACAAGGACTTCAACTGGGACACAGTGCTGGAGGGAGTTCTGTCACGTGTTGTGGGTCAGGGTCCTAGGAGAATGCACCAACCAGTCTTCTATCCCACAGAGCTCGCCCCCTTGACCCTAGCAACCTGATTCTGAACATTGCCCAGAAACCTCTCCATATAAAAAGATGCCTTTCCATATAAGTGTCTGCCAGCTGCACCATGTCAGTCACAAGCCATTTGGAAGCCAATGTCAGATCCACATGGCCCTACCACAGATGTTTTATCACACTCCTGCACACCACTTCTCTAGGCCCACTACTCAGCAGGCCCCAACTTACTGGCATCTCTGTTCTACACCATTTTCTTGAAACCCAGCCAATCAAGGCACTGTCTGGTACACTCCTGATCAGCAACAGGACATCCAAAGGTTCTCCAGTGCCACCTGGTCATGGGAACTTAAGAATTTCATGGTATTTATCTAGCCATTTTTCAAGGATGAAGTTGGAGGCACTGTGGGTTTCCATTCATTCAGGAACCATGAAATGGTGAGGAAGCTCATTTCAATGAAAGCTCTGGAGAACTCTCACAAACAAGGTTCCCAAATAGTGGCCAAAAGGTCTCCTGAAGCCAGGCCCATTGAGGTCTACCATGTGAGGTCCATGTGTGTTTTGACTCTGAACGATGGCTGCCAGGTCTGTAAGAATAAAATCATGTGATATCCTGGCTGAGATTCCCAGTGCTCTGTGGAAAGCCAACCTGGGCCTAGATCTCAGTTTCCAAGGGCGACTCTCATGCGTGGCCTACTAAAATCTCAACACAGTTCATGGCAATACTTCTCTGAGGTCAGTTCCAGAACTCAGTCTCCAAGGGGAATCACACCAGAGTTCACGCCAAGGTGGACCCAGTCATCTCTTCCAACCGCCACACAAAGGACCACAATTCCAACCAAAACACTGCCACATGGCCCTCATCTTCTTCCATATACACACTCATCATAACCTCTGGCTGGAGGTTTCCATCAGGGGCGCAGCCCAAGACAGTGTCCACAATAAGCTCCCTTGCCCCTCATTTGCCTAATATCAGGGTGGCCAGGACAGCCTTCCTGTGCACCAGGAGTGATCAAATAGGCCTGCCTTTAATACTGCTCTGCTTCTCCAATTTGAGGCCTACTGACTGCGGGCTATAGATTCTTTGTGTGAATTGGAGTCAGGAGAAAACCCAAGCACCTATGGGCTAGCCTCTGCAGGGCTTTGAAGAACTCATTTGACCCAAAGGATCCCTATGCTCTCTTGATGGAGGTCAGGAACCTTACAGAGGAAGGCGAGAGACTTCATCCAAAATGACTGCTTTTTTGCCATTTTGGCTTTGGATGCACACATGGGATCTTTCTTCAATCCATCAGGTGCTGACAATCTAAGCCACAGCCTCACACAGGGCCAAGAGGCTGATTCAGACACATCCCTTTGCAAAGCAATGAAGCAAAGAGCCACAGGTGATGCCATTCATTTCCATTTGAAAACTGTTTTCTTGAGGCTTCACAAAGGGGTGCCCTGAGGCAAAGGCCTTCCTGACATTCAGGGCAACAGAACAATAGGTAAGCAAAAGGCCCAAAGCAGGCTTTCTCCTCTGAGACTTTACTGGTCCCACTGATATCTAAGTTTTCTGAGATGCTCACCATTCCTTTCAGCTCTCCAGTACTTGGCCATGTCACAGAGCTTGGAGGTGGTACATATCTTGGACACAAAACCATGAGCCTATTCTGGAGAGTGGCCAGAATGCAGGAAGAAAACAGGAACTTAGGAAGATAGTAGGTGTTGCCCATCCATCAGGCAAGCCACAGTCCATTCATAAATTGGGCAGGATGAATACTGGGAAGCTTTCTACTAGACAGGACACATCCATTGATGCATTCTCTTTTCTAATGTCTACAACCAGGGACACAGTGAGATACACAAACTTAGAAACACTCGCCTTGTCAAAAGACTTACTGGAAACAGTCCACTCCAAACAAACAAACCGCCTTTCCTACCTATTCTCAGAACATGACACAAATCCACAAACTCACCCCCACACCCACAAAGGCACCTCCTTCCCCCAAGTAGGTCTGTGACTACCCGGAGTGTCGTCTGACTGCTGGGCCGCACTATGTTGCCCCGAAATGGCCTGTCCTGTCTCAGATCTGGCCTCCTTGGCCAACTCTGTGAAGTTGTCAGGAGCCAGCGGTGAGCCATGACCTGCTTTCTCAGGCAAGGCCCTCTTCAGTGCTTTCCTGGCATTTGGCCATCCTCACATCAGTAGGGACCAAGGAAGACTGACTCTGTCCTTGGTAAATCCAAACAAGTGAGCACACTGGGACTGGGACTGGGACTGCCTCTGGGTGCCTGGCTTCCTGGATCCCAAGTTCAGAGAATTCCATCAGCAAGGAAGTGAGGTGAGGTCACTTCCTTCAGGAACTGAATGAGGTCACTGCCTGGCAACCACTGTGTCCTAACAGTTGCTTGCAAGGGTCCCAGGAGATGGAGGCTGCCCCTGCTTCCTGTGACACTTTCACAAGTTACAATGGAATATCAACCATAGGCACCAAGGAACAGCTCTCCACACAGGCCTGGTTTGGTCCATCTTGTCTACATTAAGAAGCTAGAGGCTCATTCAGACACATCCCTTCATCCTGACCAGGTTGTTTGCCATGGAAGATGACTTTGGCTCTCTCAGGTCCTTCATCGCTGCCTACATCTTCTCCAGGGTTCATTTCTGCATGGACCTTTGAGGTTCTCAGCAGGTGGAAGATCCCCTCCATTCCTGTATTGTAAGACCAACTCTGTCCCTGCTCTTCTGTAAAGTTAGATTGAGGGAACATTGTCTGGTTAGGGTTAAGAACATGTTTGATTTGGGTTAGGAATCATTCTGATAGTTGTAGAATGGTATTGGGAACCTGCGATATTTATAATCATATATAGGTGAAATATATGTATGCAAACAGAAATCTAAGTAAGATTTGAAGGCCAGAAGGGCATTGGGCCCTTGATTGGGATACTTAGCTTTGAATCACATTCTGCACAGATGTCTCAGATAAATTGATATACAATGGCATAGGACCTTGTACCTTGGATGATTGAATGTAGAAGAGAACATCCAGTCAAAAAGGGATAGTAGGTAAGATTAGGAAGCTAGTCGGTAGGTTTAGGAAGAAGAGTGAGTGTAAAATTTGGACCAAAAGTTCTTTAGCAATTGGGTGTCGGTTAGAGAGTGAATGTAAATGTCAGCACATGTGAAGAGTCAGTCACAATGATGAACTGGGGAAAAATATGTAGGAAAGCAGATATCAATAGAGACATTAGGAAATCAGGCAAAGTATAAGGTGAGTGATAGGGTTAGACATTTTCAACAGGGTTGAGGTTGAATATGTAATCTTAGGAAGAAACAAGTGTTTAGTCACCAATAGGATTGACATTGGAGAGCATTAGGCAACCTGGAGAAGGAAGTTGTTAGTAATCCATGCTCACTTTCCAATTAGGCTTTGCTACAATCATAAGTGTGACCTTTGCATTTTGTGTCCAGAATATGACAGTGATAAAATGTATATGTAGATCAGGTGACATGAGTATTTCTTCCACCATTGCTGGCAGCAATATGTTGAAGTCGTATTAATTAGTATTTGGGGGTACAAATAGGTGTACCCTGGGTCTATGAATATAGAGATAATGCATGAATAGACCATACTGTGAATAAATAATATGACTGCTTCCAATTTAAATAATGGATTGAGTTGATATCTGAAAATATATAGGAAATCTTATATTGATACACAATCATTCATTCCTACCAGTTATACATCTAATGGCAATATTAGGGTTATGGTTTACCCTGAAGGGTGTGTGAGTTTTGCTTCAAAAGTGATTATGGAAATGGAAAATCATGTGTTTGGAAAGAAGTCTCATGAACAAACCAGTCAAGAAACATGGAGGAATACATGTGTTCTGAAGCAGGAAGGGATTGAAAGGGAACCAAATGCCTAGAAATTTTTAAACTTGAGGAAGAAATCTACATCCTATGATGTGCATCAGCTGAAGAAATAGTAAGGTACCAGTGTTGAATAAAAATGAACGTCAAAATACACATCAAGTCCCATAGGAATCTACTTGCATTGATGTTAAACTGGGTCAGTTACTGTAGAAAGATTAGGATTTCTATGCACCATCCACTGAAGTTAGTTTTCAGTACTAGGAATAAAATATGTATTTCAGGTGGATAAATATTTCTGAGAATAATCTTGTGAAAGTCGATTATAAATCCACATATATGAACATGAATGAATTTAGGGAATGTATCATAAGACACATATATTTCATATTTTGAAAAATCTGGAGAGAGTTTGTGTGTGTGTGTGTGTATATATATCGATATATACACACACACACACAAAACACACACACAGACATTAAAAATTTGAAATATATATGCCATTCGAAATTCATGATGAAATATATATCATCCACAGATCCAAAAATATTTATTTTACTGAACATGGATTTTTGTATCCTGTTGTTCAAGTAGGAAGCTCACCCATAGGTTGAAGTTTCAGTTCCAACAGCGTTTGGGAGAAGTGATCTCTTCTCACAATTTGTATCTGCCAAGTCAGCCACCTCACAAGAATATACGTGGGATACCAGGTAGGATTCTTTATGTGCATGTAAAAATACATGTGCTGAATAGGCTACAGAGAAAGGGAGACAGGAATTCACATATTTGTTAACTTTAAAAACACATGGAGAACTATTTCTATTCAATTGGACTAGATTTATAACACCTACCCTGTATAATGCAAAAGGCAAGTGCAACTATACACCATGCCTCCTCTGAACTGCTTGTATTTCTATTCTGTTTGGGTTCTTTTTCTCCATCATATTAGGATTCATAGTCAGAGTCTAGTAGGGTATGGGTTAGTGTCAGGGAATCAGAATTTCAAATGGAAAATAGGAAATGAATCCAATGTGTATGCAAATACTTGCTACACAAAAATCTTCCCACTCTCATCCAGAACAATGCCTTGACATGACCTTCGCCCCAAGGAAGAAGCAACTCGAGGGGAAGAGTTCGAAAATCTGTGGATACATATGTGGAATGGAAAATGCTCAGGAGTTCCCAACCTTGGAGGTGGTAGAGGAGTTTCCATAAGTAAGGGACAGGGTAAACACTCCACAAACATGGAGCTCTGCTGGCCTAAAGACTTCGTGAGAAACTGCCTCTGAGGTTGGGCACTTGAAATATATGTTGTTGTCAGGAGCTTTAGCTTCCTTTGGAGTGAGACCATCAAAGCTGGGTCTGCATCTATGTGACCTGGAGGACATGGTTGCTGATTTTCCAATGAACATGAGGCAGAAGTGCTGAATTCTCTCTTTCTAGGTCCACAGTGGCCACTGGAGGCTAAGTGTCTCCCCGTGTGGACTGTGAAGCCATTTGGTCCTCCTCGACTTTTCGTGGTGTTTCTTGCTGCTGCACTGGGAGTTTGGTATTTGCTTCATGAAATACAAGGACTTCAACTGGGACACAGTGCTGGAGGGAGTTCTGTCACGTGTGGTGGGTCAGGGTCCTTGGAGAATGCACCAACCAGTCTTCTATCCCACAGAGCTCGCCCCCTTGACCCTAGCAACCTGATTCTGAACATTGCCCAGAAACCTCTCCATATAAAAAGATGCCTTTCCATATAAGTGTCTGCCGGCTGCACCATGTCAGTCACAAGCCATTTGGAAGCCAATGTCAGATCCACATGGCCCTACCACAGATGTTTTATCACACTCCTGCACACCACTTCTCTAGGCCCACTACTCAGCAGGCCCCAACTTACTGGCATCTCTGTTCTACACCATTTTCATGAAACCCAGCCAATCAAGGCACTGTCTGGTACACTCCTGATCAGCAACAGGACATCCAAAGGTTCTCCAGTGCCACCTGGTCATGGGAACTTAAGAATTTCATGGTATTTATCTAGCCATTTTTCAAGGATGAAGTTGGAGGCACTATGGGTTTCCATTCATTCAGGAACCATGAAATGGTGAGGAAGCTCATTTCAATGAAAGCTCTGGAGAACTCTCACAAACAAGGCTTCCCAAAGAGTGGCCAAAAGGTCTCCTGAAGCCAGGCCCATTGAGGTCTACCATGTGAGGTCCATGTGTGTTTTGACTCTGAACGATGGCTGCCAGGTCTGTAAGAATAAAATCATGTGATATCCTGGCTGAGATTCCCAGTGCTCTGTGGAAAGCCAACCTGGGCCTAGATCTCAGTTTCCAAGGGTGACTCTCATGCGTGGCCTACTAAAATCTCAACACAGTTCATGGCAATACTTCTCTGAGGTCAGTTCCAGAACTCAGTCTCCAAGGGGAATCACACCAGAGTTCACGCCAAGGTGGACCCAGTCATCTCTTCCAATCGCCACACAAAGGACCACAATTCCAACCAAAACACTGCCACATGGCCCTCATCTTCTTCCATATACACACTCATCATAACCTCTGGCTGGAGGTTTCCATCAGGGGCGCAGCCCAAGACAGTGTCCACAATAAGCTCCCTTGCCCCTCATTTGCCTAATATCAGGGTGGCCTGGACAGCCTTCCTGTGCACCAGGAGTGATCAAATAGGCCTGCCTTTAATACTGCTCTGCTTCTCCAATTTGAGGCCTACTGACTGCGGGCTATAGATTCTTTGTGTGAATTGGAGTCAGGAGAAAACCCAAGCACCTATGGGCTAGCCTCTGCAGGGCTTTGAAGAACTCATTTGACCCAAAGGATCCCTATGCTCTCTTGATGGAGGTCAGGAACCTTACAGAGGAAGGCGAGAGACTTCATCCAAAATGACTGCTTTTTTGCCATTTTGGCTTTGGATGCACACATGGGATCTTTCTTCAATCCATCAGGTGCTGACAATCTAAGCCACAGCCTCACACAGGGCCAAGAGGCTGATTCAGACACATCCCTTTGCAAAGCAATGAAGCAAAGAGCCACAGGTGATGCCATTCATTTCCATTTGAAAACTGTTTTCTTGAGGCTTCACAAAGGGGTGCCCTGAGGCAAAGGCCTTCCTGACATTCAGGGCAACAGAACAATAGGTAAGCAAAAGGCCCAAAGCAGGCTTTCTCCTCTGAGACTTTACTGGTCCCACTGATATCTAAGTTTTCTGAGATGCTCACCATTCCTTTCAGCTCTCCAGTACTTGGCCATGTCACAGAGCTTGGAGGTGGTACATATCTTGGACACAAAACCATGAGCCTATTCTGGAGAGTGGCCAGAATGCAGGAAGAAAACAGGAACTTAGGAAGATAGTAGGTGTTGCCCATCCATCAGGCAAGCCACAGTCCATTCATAAATTGGGCAGGATGAATACTGGGAAGCTTTCTACTAGACAGGACACATCCATTGATGCATTCTCTTTTCTAATGTCTACAACCAGGGACACAGTGAGATACACAAACTTAGAAACACTCGCCTTGTCAAAAGACTTACTGGAAACAGTCCACTCCAAACAAACAAACCGCCTTTCCTACCTATTCTCAGAACATGACACAAATCCACAAACTCACCCCCACACCCACAAAGGCACCTCCTTCCCCCAAGTAGGTCTGTGACTACCCGGAGTGTCGTCTGACTGCTGGGCCGTACTATGTTGCCCCGAAATGGCCTGTCCTGTCTCTGATCTGGCCTCCTTGGCCAACTCTGTGAAGTTGTCAGGAGCCAGCGGTGAGCCATGACCTGCTTTCTCAGGCAAGGCCCTCTTCAGTGCTTTCCTGGCATTTGGCCATTGTCACATCACTAGGGACCAAGGAAGACTGACTCTGTCCTTGGTAAATCCAAACAAGTGAGCCCACTGGGACTGGGACTGGGAGTGCCTCTGGGTGCCTGGCTTCCTGGATCACAAGTTCAGAGAGTTCCATCACCAAGGAAGTGAGGTGAGGTCACTTCCTTCAGGAACTGAATGAGGTCACTGCCTGGCAACCACTGTGTCCTAACAGTTGCTTGCAAGGGTCCCAGGAGATGGAGGCTGCCCCTGCTTCCTGTGACACTTTCACAAGTTAGAATGGAATATCAACCATAGGCACCAAGGAACAGCTCTCCACACAGGCCTGGTTTGGTCCATCTTGTCTACATTAAGAAGAGAGAGGCTCATTCAGACACATCCCTTCATCCTGACCAGGTTGTTTGCCATGGAAGATGACTTTTGCTCTCTCAGGTCCTTCATAGCTGCCTACATCTTCTCCAGGGTTCATTTCTGCATGGACCTTTGAGGTTTTCAGCAGGTGGAAGATCCCCTCCATTCCTGTATTGTAAGACTAACTCTGTCCCTGCTCTTCTGTAAAGTTAGATTGATTGAACAGAGTCTTGTTAGGGTTAAGAACATGTTCGATTTGGGTTAGGAATCATTCTGCTAGTTGTAGAATGGTATTGGGAACCTGCGATATTTATAATCATATATAAGTGAAATATATGTATGCAAACAGAAATCTAAGTAAGATTTGAAGGCCAGAAGGGCATTGGGCCCTTGATTGGGATACTTAGCTTTGAATCACATTCTGCACAGATGTCTCAGATAAATAGATATAGAATGGCATAGGACCTTGTACCTTGGATGATTGAATGTAGAAGAGAACATCCAGTCAAAAAGGGATAGTAGGTAAGATTAGGAAGCTAGTCGGTAGGTTTAGGAAGAAGAGTGAGTGTAAAATTTGGACCAAAAGTTCTTTAGCAATTGGGTGTCGGTTAGAGAGTGAATGTAAATGTCAGCACATGTGAAGAGTCAGTCACAATGATGAACTGGGGAAAAATATGTAGGAAAGCAGATATCAATAGAGACATTAGGAAATCAGGCAAAGGATAAAGTGAGTGATAAGATTAGACATTTTCAACAGGGTTGAGGTTGAATATGTAATCTTAGGAAGGAACAAGTGTGTAGTCACCAATAGGATTGACATTGGAGAGCATTAGGCAACCTGGAGAAGGAAGTTTTTAGTAATCCATGCTCACTTTCCAATTAGGCTTTGCTACAATCATAAGTGTGACCTTTGCATTTTGTGTCCAGAATATGACAGTGATAAAATGTATATGTAGATCAGGTGACATGAGTATTTCTTCCACCATTGCTGGCAGCAATATGTTGAAGATGTATTAAATAGTATTTGGGGGTACAAATAGGTGTACCCTGGGTCTATGAATATAGAGATAATGCATGAATAGACCATACTGTGAATAAATAATATGTCTGCTTCCAATTTAAATAATGGATTGAGTTGATATCTGAAAGTATATAGGAAATCTTATATTGATACACAATCATTCATTCCTACCAGTTATACATCTAATGGCAATATTAGGGTTATGGTTTACCCTGAAGGGTGTGTGAGTTTTGCTTCAAAAGTGATTATGGAAATGGAAAATCATGTGTTTGGAAAGAAGTCTCATGAACAAACCAGTCAAGAAACATGGAGGAATACATGTGGTCTGAAGCAGGAAGGGATTGAAAGTGAACCAAATGCCTAGAAATTTTTAAACTTGAGGAAGAAATATACATCCTACGATGTGCATCAGCTGAAGAAATAGTAAGGTACCAGTGTTGAATAAAAATGAAGGTCAAAATACACATCAAGTCCCATAGGAATCTACTTGCATTGATGTTAAACTGGGTCAGTTACTGTAGAAAGATTAGGATTTCTATGCACCATCCACTGAAGTTAGTTTTCAGTACTAGGAATAAAATATGTATTTCAGGTGGATAAATATTTCTGAGAATAATCTTGTGAAAGTCGATTATAAATCCACATATATGAACATGAATGAATTTAGGGAATGTATCATAAGACACATATATTTCATATTTTGAAAAATCTGGAGAGAGTTTGTGTGTGTGTGTGTATATATATCGATATATACACACACACACAAAACACACACACAGACATTAAAAATTTGAAATATATATGCCATTCGAAATTCATGATGAAATATATATCATCCACAGATCCAAAAATATTTATTTTACTGAACATGGATTTTTGTATCCTGTTGTTCAAGTAGGAAGCTCACCCATAGGTTGAAGTTTCAGTTTCAACAGCGTTTGGGAGGAGTGATCTCTTCTCACAATTTGTATCTGCCAAGTCAGCCACCTCACAAGAATATACGTGGGATACCAGGTAGGATTCTTTATGTGCATGTAAAAATACATGTGCTGAATAGGCTACAGAGAAAGGGAGACAGGAATTCACATATTTGTTAACTTTAAAAACACATGGAGAACTATTTCTATTCAATTGGACTAGATTTATAACTCCTACCCTGTATAATGCAAAAGGCAAGTGCAACTATACACCATGCCTCCTCTGAACTGCTTGTATTTCTATTCTGTTTGGGTTCTTTTTCTCCATCATATTAGGATTCATAGTCAGAGTCTAGTAGGGTATGGGTTAGTGTCAGGGAATCAGAATTTCAAATGGAAAATAGGAAATGAATCCAATGTGTATGCAAATACTTTCTACACAAAAATCTTCCCACTCTCATCCAGAACAATGCCTTGACATGACCTTCGCCCCAAGGAAGAAGCAACTCGAGGGGAAGAGTTAGAAAATCTGTGGATACATATGTGGAATGGAAAATGCTCAGGAGTTCCCAACATTGGAGGTGGTAGAGGAGTTTCCATAAGTAAGGGACAGGGTAAACACTCCACAAACATGGAGCTCTGCTGGCCTAAAGACTTGGTGAGAAACTGCCTCTGAGGTTGGGCACTTAAAATATATGTTGTTGTCAGGAGCTTTAGCTTCCTTTGGAGTGAGACCATCAAAGCTGGGTCTGCATCTATGTGACCTGGAGGACATGGTTGCTGATTTTCCAATGAACATGAGGCAGAAGTGCTGAATTCTCCCTTTGTAGGTCCACAGTGGCCAATGGAGGCTAAGTGTCTCCCCGT
This sequence comes from Urocitellus parryii, assembly GCF_045843805.1. Classification (NCBI taxonomy): domain Eukaryota; kingdom Metazoa; phylum Chordata; class Mammalia; order Rodentia; family Sciuridae; genus Urocitellus; species Urocitellus parryii. Next base: position 114,638,147 of record NC_135537.1, on the reverse strand, counting down.
GTGGACTGTGAAGCCATTTGGTCCTCCTCGACTTTTCGTGGTGTTTCTTGCTGCTGCACTGGGAGTTTGGTATTTGCTTCATGAAATACAAGGACTTCAACTGGGACACAGTGCTGGAGGGAGTTCTGTCACGTGTGGTGGGTCAGGGTCCTAGGAGAATGCACCAACCAGTCTTCTATCCCACAGAGCTCGCCCCCTTGACCCTAGCAACCTGATTCTGAACATTGCCCAGAAACCTCTCAATATAAAAAGATGCCTTTCCATATAAGTGTCTGCCGGCTGCACCATGTCAGTCACAAGCCATTTGGAAGCCAATGTCAGATCCACATGGCCCTACCACAGATGTTTTATCACACTCCTGCACACCACTTCTCTAGGCCCACTACTCAGCAGGCCCCAACTTACTGGCATCTCTGTTCTACACCATTTTCTTGAAACCCAGCCAATCAAGGCACTGTCTGGTACACTCCTGATCAGCAACAGGACATCCAAAGGTTCTCCAGTGCCACCTGGTCATGGGAACTTAAGAATTTCATGGTGTTTATCTAGCCATTTTTCAAGGATGAAGTTGGAGGCACTGTGGGTTTCCATTCATTCAGGAACCATGAAATGGTGAGGAAGCTCATTTCAATGAAAGCTCTGGAGAACTCTCACAAACAAGTTTCCCAAATAGTGGCCAAAAGGTCTCCTGAAGCCAGGCCCATTGAGGTCTACCATGTGAGGTCCATGTGTGTTTTGACTCTGAATGATGGCTGCCAGGTCTGTAAGAATAAAATCATGTGATATCCTGGCTGAGATTCCCAGTGCTCTGTGGAAAGCCAACCTGGGCCTAGATCTCAGTTTCCAAGGGTGACTCTCATGCGTGGCCTACTAAAATCTCAACACAGTTCATGGCAATACTTCTCTGAGGTCAGTTCCAGAACTCAGTCTCCAAGGGGAATCACACCAGAGTTCACGCCAAGGTGGACCCAGTCATCTCTTCCAATCGCCACACAAAGGACCACAATTCCAACCAAAACACTGCCACATGGCCCTCATCTTCTTCCATATACACACTCATCATAACCTCTGGCTGGAGGTTTCCATCAGGGGCGCAGCCCAAGACAGTGTCCACAATAAGCTCCCTTGCCCCTCATTTGCCTAATATCAGGGTGGCCTGGACAGCCTTCCTGTGCACCAGGAGTGATCAAATAGGCCTGCCTTTAATACTGCTCTGCTTCTCCAATTTGAGGCCTACTGACTGCGGGCTATAGATTCTTTGTGTGAATTGGAGTCAGGAGAAAACCCAAGCACCTATGGGCTAGCCTCTGCAGGGCTTTGAAGAACTCATTTGACCCAAAGGATCCCTATGCTCTCTTGATGGAGGTCAGGAACCTTACAGAGGAAGGCGAGAGACTTCATCCAAAATGACTGCTTTTTTGCCATTTTGGCTTTGGATGCACACATGGGATCTTTCTTCAATCCATCAGGTGCTGACAATCTAAGCCACAGCCTCACACAGGGCCAAGAGGCTGATTCAGACACATCCCTTTGCAAAGCAATGAAGCAAAGAGCCACAGGTGATGCCATTCATTTCCATTTGAAAACTGTTTTCTTGAGGCTTCACAAAGGGGTGCCCTGAGGCAAAGGCCTTCCTGACATTCAGGGCAACAGAACAATAGGTAAGCAAAAGGCCCAAAGCAGGCTTTCTCCTCTGAGACTTTACTGGTCCCACTGATATCTAAGTTTTCTGAGATGCTCACCATTCCTTTCAGCTCTCCAGTACTTGGCCATGTCACAGAGCTTGGAGGTGGTACATATCTTGGACACAAAACCATGAGCCTATTCTGGAGATTGGCCAGAATGCAGGAAGAAAACAGGAACTTAGGAAGATAGTAGGTGTTGCCCATCCATCAGGCAAGCCACAGTCCATTCATAAATTGGGCAGGATGAATACTGGGAAGCTTTCTACTAGACAGGACACATCCATTGATGCATTCTCTTTTCTAATGTCTACAACCAGGGACACAGTGAGATACACAAACTTAGAAACACTCGCCTTGTCAAAAGACTTACTGGAAACAGTCCACTCCAAACAAACAAACCGCCTTTCCTACCTATTCTCAGAACATGACACAAATCCACAAACTCACCCCCACACCCACAAAGGCACCTCCTTCCCCCAAGTAGGTCTGTGACTACCCGGAGTGTCGTCTGACTGCTGGGCCGTACTATGTTGCCCCGAAATGGCCTGTCCTGTCTCTGATCTGGCCTCCTTGGCCAACTCTGTGAAGTTGTCAGGAGCCAGCAGTGAGCCATGACCTGCTTTCTCAGGCAAGGCCCTCTTCAGTGCTTTCCTGGCATTTGGCCATTGTCACATCACTAGGGACCAAGGAAGACTGACTCTGTCCTTGGTAAATCCAAACAAGTGAGCCCACTGGGACTGGGACTGGGAGTGCCTCTGGGTGCCTGGCTTCCTGGATCACAAGTTCAGAGAGTTCCATCACCAAGGAAGTGAGGTGAGGTCACTTCCTTCAGGAACTGAATGAGGTCACTGCCTGGCAACCACTGTGTCCTAACAGTTGCTTGCAAGGGTCCCAGGAGATGGAGGCTGCCCCTGCTTCCTGTGACACTTTCACAAGTTAGAATGGAATATCAACCATAGGCACCAAGGAACAGCTCTCCACACAGGCCTGGTTTGGTCCATCTTGTCTACATTAAGAAGAGAGTGGCTCATTCAGACATATCCCTTCATCCTGACCAGGTTGTTTGCCATGGAAGATGACTTTTGCTCTCTCAGGTCCTTCATAGCTGCCTACATCTTCTCCAGGGTTCAATCTGCATGGACCTTTGAGGTTTTCAGCAGGTGGAAGATCCCCTCCATTCCTGTATTGTAAGACTAACTCTGTCCCTGTTCTTCTGTAAAGTTAGATTGAGGGAACAGTGTCTGGTTAGGGTTAAGAACATGTTCAATTTGGGTTAGGAAACATTCTGCTAGTTGTAGAATGGTATTGGGAACCTGCGATATTTATAATCATATATAAGTGAAATATATGTATGCAAACAGAAATCTAAGTAAGATTTGAAGGCCAGAAGGGCATTGGGCCCTTGATTGGGATTCTTAGCATTGAATCACATTCTGCACAGATGTCTCAGATAAATAGATATACAATGGCATAGGACCTTGTACCTTGGATGATTGAATGTAGAAGAGAACATCCAGTCAAAAAGGGATAGTAGGTAAGATTAGGAAGCTAGTCGGTAGGTTTAGGAAGAAAAGTGAGTGTAAAATTTGGACCAAAAGTTCTTTAGCAATTGGGTGTCGGTTAGAGAGTGAATGTAAATGTCAGCACATGTGAAGAGTCAGTCACAATGATGAACTGGGGAAAAATATGTAGGAAAGCAGATATCAATAGAGACATTAGGAAATCAGGCAAAGTATAAAGTAAGTGATAAGATTAGACATTTTCAACAGGGTTGAGGTTGAATATGTAATCTTAGGAAGAAACAAGTGGGTAGTCACCAATAGGATTGACATTGGAGAGCATTAGGCAACCTGGAGAAGGAAGTTTTTAGTAATCCATGCTCACTTTCCAATTAGGCTTTGCTACAATCATAAGTGTGACCTTTGCATTTTGTGTCCAGAATATGACAGTGATAAAATGTATATGTAGATCAGGTGACATGAGTATTTCTTCCACCATTGCTGGCAGCAATATGTTGAAGATGTATTAATTAGTATTTGGGGGTACAAATAGGTGTACCCTGGGTCTATGAATATAGAGATAATGCATGAATAGACCATACTGTGAATAAATAATATGTCTGCTTCCAATTTAAATAATGGATTGAGTTGATATCTGAAAGTATATAGGAAATCTTATATTGATACACAATCATTCATTCCTACCAGTTATACATCTAATGGCAATATTAGGGTTATGGTTTACCCTGAAGGGTGTGTGAGTTTTGCTTCAAAAGTGATTATGGAAATGGAAAATCATGTGTTTGGAAAGAAGTCTCATGAACAAACCAGTCAAGAAACATGGAGGAATACATGTGGTCTGAAGCAGGAAGGGATTGAAAGTGAACCAAATGCCTAGAAATTTTTAAACTTGAGGAAGAAATATACATCCTATGATGTGCATCAGCTGAAGAAATAGTAAGGTACCAGTGTTGAATAAAAATGAAGGTCAAAATACACATCAAGTCCCATAGGAATCTACTTGCATTGATGTTAAACTGGGTCAGTTACTGTAGAAAGATTAGGATTTCTATGCACCATCCACTGAAGTTAGTTTTCAGTACTAGGAATAAAATATGTATTTCAGGTGGATAAATATTTCTGAGAATAATCTTGTGAAAGTCGATTATAAATCCACATATATGAACATGAATGAATTTAGGGAATGTATCATAAGACACATACATTTCATATTTTGAAAAATCTGGAGAGAGTTTGTGTGTGTGTGTATATATATCGATATATACACACACACACAAAACACACACACAGACATTAAAAATTTGAAATATATATGCCATTCGAAATTCATGATGAAATATATATCATCCACAGATCCAAAAATATTTATTTTACTGAACATGGATTTTTGTATCCTGTTGTTCAAGTAGGAAGCTCACCCATAGGTTGAAGTTTCAGTTTCAACAGCGTTTGGGAGGAGTGATCTCTTCTCACAATTTGTATCTGCCAAGTCAGCCACCTCACAAGAATATACGTGGGATACCAGGTAGGATTCTTTATGTGCATGTAAAAATACATGTGCTGAATAGGCTACAGAGAAAGGGAGACAGGAATTCACATATTTGTTAACTTTAAAAACACATGGAGAACTATTTCTATTCAATTGGACTAGATTTATAACTCCTACCCTGTATAATGCAAAAGGCAAGTGCAACTATACACCATGCCTCCTCTGAACTGCTTGTATTTCTATTCTGTTTGGGTTCTTTTTCTCCATCATATTAGGATTCATAGTCAGAGTCTAGTAGGGTATGGGTTAGTGTCAGGGAATCAGAATTTCAAATGGAAAATAGGAAATGAATCCAATGTGTATGCAAATACTTGCTACACAAAAATCTTCCCACTCTCATCCAGAACAATGCCTTGACATGACCTTCACCCCAAGGAAGAAGCAACTCGAGGGGAAGAGTTAGAAAATCTGTGGATACATATGTGGAATGGAAAATGCTCAGGAGTTCACAACCTTGGAGGTGGTAGAGGAGTTTCCATAAGTAAGGGACAGGGTAAACACTCCACAAACATGGAGCTCTGCTGGCCTAAAGACTTCGTGAGAAACTGCCTCTGAGGTTGGGCACTTGAAATATATGTTGTTGTCAGGAGCTTTAGCTTCCTTTGGAGTGAGACCATCAAAGCTGGGTCTGCATCTATGTGACCTGGAGGACATGGTTGCTGATTTTCCAATGAACATGAGGCAGAAGTGCTGAATTCTCTCTTTCTAGGTCCACAGTGGCCACTGGAGGCTAAGTGTCTCCCCATGTGGACTGTGAAGCCATTTGGTCCTCCTCGACTTTTCGTGGTGTTTCTTGCTGCTGCACTGGGAGTTTGGTATTTGCTTCATGAAATACAAGGACTTCAACTGGGACACAGTGCTGGAGGGAGTTCTGTCACGTGTGGTGGGTCAGGGTCCTAGGAGAATGCACCAACCAGTCTTCTATCCCACAGAGCTCGCCCCCTTGACCCTAGCAACCTGATTCTGAACATTGCCCAGAAACCTCTCCATATAAAAAGATGCCTTTCCATATAAGTGTCTGCCGGCTGCACCATGTCAGTCACAAGCCATTTGGAAGCCAATGTCAGATCCACATGGCCCTACCACAGATGTTTTATCACACTCCTGCACACCACTTCTCTAGGCCCACTACTCAGCAGGCCCCAACTTACTGGCATCTCTGTTCTACACCATTTTCTTGAAACCCAGCCAATCAAGGCACTGTCTGGTACACACCTGATCAGCAACAGGACATCCAAAGGTTCTCCAGTGCCACCTGGTCATGGGAACTTAAGAATTTCATGGTATTTATCTAGCCATTTTTCAAGGATGAAGTTGGAGGCACTGTGGGTTTCCATTCATTCAGGAACCATGAAATGGTGAGGAAGCTCATTTCAATGAAAGCTCTGGAGAACTCTCACAAACAAGGCTTCCCAAAGAGTGGCCAAAAGGTCTCATGAAGCCAGGCCCATTGAGGTCTACCATGTGAGGTCCATGTGTGTTTTGACTCTGAACGATGGCTGCCAGGTCTGTAAGAATAAAATCATGTGATATCCTGGCTGAGATTCCCAGTGCTCTGTGGAAAGCCAACCTGGGCATAGATCTCAGTTTCCAAGGGTGACTCTCATGCGTGGCCTACTAAAATCTCAACACAGTTCATGGCAATACTTCTCTGAGGTCAGTTCCAGAACTCAGTCTCCAAGGGGAATCACACCAGAGTTCACGCCAAGGTGGACCCAGTCATCTCTTCCAATCGCCACACAAAGGACCACAATTCCATCCAAAACACTGCCACATGGCCCTCATCTTCTTCCATATACACACTCATCATAACCTCTGGCTGGAGGTTTCCATCAGGGGCGCAGCCCAAGACAGTGTCCACAATAAGCTCCCTTGCCCCTCATTTGCCTAATATCAGGGTGGCCTGGACAGCCTTCCTGTGCACCAGGAGTGATCAAATAGGCCTGCCTTTAATACTGCTCTGCTTCTCCAATTTGAGGCCTACTGACTGCGGGCTATAGATTCTTTGTGTGAATTGGAGTCAGGAGAAAACCCAAGCACCTATGGGCTAGCCTCTGCAGGGCTTTGAAGAAATCATTTGACCCAAAGGATCCCTATGCTCTCTTGATGGAGGTCAGGAACCTTACACAGGAAGGCGAGAGACTTCATCCAAAATGACTGCTTTTTTTGCCATTTTGGCTTTGGATGCACACATGGGATCTTTCTTCAATCCATCAGGTGCTGACAATCTAAGCCACAGCCTCACACAGGGCCAAGAGGCTGATTCAGACACATCCCTTTGCAAAGCAATGAAGCAAAGAGCCACAGGTGATGCCATTCATTTCCATTTGAAAACTGTTTTCTTGAGGCTTCACAAAGGGGTGCCCTGAGGCAAAGGCCTTCCTGACATTCAGGGCAACAGAACAATAGGTAAGCAAAAGGTCCAAAGCAGGCTTTCTCCTCTGAGACTTTACTGGTCCCACTGATATCTAAGTTTTCTGAGATGCTCACCATTCCTTTCAGCTCTCCAGTACTTGGCCATGTCACAGAGCTTGGAGGTGGTACATATCTTTGACACAAAACCATGAGCCTATTCTGGAGAGTGGCCAGAATGCAGGAAGAAAACAGGAACTTAGGAAGATAGTAGGTGTTGCCCATCCATCAGGCAAGCCACAGTCCATTCATAAATTGGGCAGGATGAATACTGGGAAGCTTTCTACTAGACAGGACACATCCATTGATGCATTCTCTTTTCCAATGTCTACAACCAGGGACACAGTGAGATACACAAACTTAGAAACACTCGCCTTGTCAAAAGACTTACTGGAAACAGTCCACTCCAAACAAACAAACCGCCTTTCCTACCTATTCTCAGAACATGACACAAATCCACAAACTCACCCCCACACCCACAAAGGCACCTCCTTCCCCCATGTAGGTCTGTGACTACCCGGAGTGTCGTCTGACTGCTGGGCCACACTATGTTGCCCCGAAATGGCCTGTCCTGTCTCAGATCTGGCCTCCTTGGCCAACTCTGTGAAGTTGTCAGGAGCCAGCGGTGAGCTATCACCTGCTTTCTCAGGCAAGGCCCTCTTCAGTGCTTTCCTGGCATTTGGCCATCCTCACATCAGTAGGGACCAAGGAAGACTGACTCTGTCCTTGGTAAATCCAAACAAGTGAGCCCACTGGGACTGGGACTGGGACTGCCTCTGGGTGCCTGGCTTCCTGGATCCCAAGTTCAGAGAATTCCATCAGCAAGGAAGTGAGGTGAGGTCACTTCCTTCAGGAACTGAATGAGGTCACTGCCTGGCAACCACTGTGTCCTAACAGTTGCTTGCAAGGGTCCCAGGAGATGGAGGCTGCCCCTGCTTCCTGTGACACTTTCACAAGTTAGAATGGAATATCAACCATAGGCACCAAGGAACAGCTCTCCACACAGGCCTGGTTTGGTCCATCTTGTCTACATTAAGATGCTAGAGGCTCATTCAGACACATCCCTTCATCCTGACCAGGTTGTTTGCCATGGAAGATGACTTTGGCTCTCTCAGGTCCTTCATCGCTGCCTACATCTTCTCCAGGGTTCATTTCTGCATGGACCTTTGAGGTTCTCAGCAGGTGGAAGATCCCCTCCATTCCTGTATTGTAAGACCAACTCTGTCCCTGCTCTTCTGTAAAGTTAGATTGAGGGAACAGTGTCTGGTTAGGGTTAAGAACATGTTTGATTTGGGTTAGGAATCATTCTGCTAGTTGTAGAATGGTATTCGGAACCTGCCATATTTATAATTATATAGAGGTGAAATATATGTATGCAAACAGAAATCTAAGTAAGATTTGAAGGCCAGAAGGGCATTGGGCCCTTGATTGCGATACTTAGCTTTGAATCACATTCTGCACAGATGTCTCAGATAAATTGATATACAACGGCATAGGACCTTGTACCTTGGATGATTGAATGTAGAAGAGAACATCCAGTCAAAAAGGGATAGTAGGTAAGATTAGGAAGCTAGTCGGTAGGTTTAGGAAGAAGAGTGAGTGTAAAATTTGGACCAAAAGTTCTTTAGCAATTGGGTGTCGGTTAGAGAGTGAATGTAAATGTCAGCACATGTGAAGAGTCAGTCACAATGATGAACTGGGGAAAAATATGTAGGAAAGCAGATATCAATAGAGACATTAGGAAATCAGGCAAAGTATAAGGTGAGTGATAGGGTTAGACATTTTCAACAGGGTTGAGGTTGAATATGTAATCTTAGGAAGAAACAAGTGTTTAGTCACCAATAGGATTGACATTGGAGAGCATTAGGCAACCTGGAGAAGGAAGTTTTTAGTAATCCATGCTCACTTTCCAATTAGGCTTTGCTACAATACTAAGTGTGACCTTTGCATTTTGTGTCCAGAATATGACAGTGATAAAATGTATATGTAGATCAGGTGACATGAGTATTTCTTCCACCATTGCTGGGAGCAATATGTTGAAGACGTATTAATTAGTATTTGGGGGTACAAATAGGTGTACCCTGGGTCTATGAATATAGAGATAATGCATGAATAGACCATACTGTGAATAAATAATATGACTGCTTCCAATTTAAATAATGGATTGAGTTGATATCTGAAAGTATATAGGAAATCTTATATTGATACACAATCATTCATTCCTACCAGTTATACATCTAATGGCAATATTAGGGTTATGGTTTACCCTGAAGGGTGTGTGAGTTTTGCTTCAAAAGTGATTATGGAAATGGAAAATCATGTGTTTGGAAAGAAGTCTCATGAACAAACCAGTCAAGAAACATGGAGGAATACATGTGTTCTGAAGCAGGAAGGGATTGAAAGTGAACCAAATGCCTAGAAATTTTTAAACTTGAGGAAGAAATATACATCCTATGATGTGCATCAGCTGAAGAAATAGTAAGGTACCAGTGTTGAATAAAAATGAAGGTCAAAATACACATCAAGTCCCATAGGAATCTACTTGCATTGATGTTAAACTGGGTCAGTTACTGTAGAAAGATTAGGATTTCTATGCACCATCCACTGAAGTTAGTTTTCAGTACCAGGAATAAAATATGTATTTCAGGTGCATAAATATTTCTGAGAATAATCTTGTGAAAGTCGATTATAAATCCACATATATGAACATGAATGAATTTAGGGAATGTATCATAAGACACATATATTTCATATTTTGAAAAATCTGGAGAGAGTTTGTGTGTGTGTGTGTGTATATATCGATATATACACACACACACAAAACACACAAACAGACATTAAAAATTTGAAATATATATGCCATTCGAAATTCATGATGAAATATATATCATCCACAGATCCAAAAATATTTATTTTACTGAACATGGATTTTTGTATCCTGTTGTTCAAGTAGGAAGCTCACCCATAGGTTGAAGTTTCAGTTTCAACAGCGTTTGGGAGGAGTGATCTCTTCTCACAATTTGTATCTGCCAAGTCAGCCACCTCACAAGAATATACGTGGGATACCAGGTAGGATTCTTTATGTGCATGTAAAAATACATGTGCTGAATAGGCTACAGAGAAAGGGAGACAGGAATTCACATATTTGTTAACTTAAAAACACATGGAGAACTATTTCTATTCAATTGGACTAGATTTATAACACCTAACCTTCATAATGCAAAAGGCAAGTGCAACTATACACCATGCCTCCTCTGAACTGCTTGTATTTCTATTCTGTTTGGGTTATTTTTCTCCATCATATTAGGATTCATAGTCAGAGTCTAGTAGGGTATGGGTTAGTGTCAGGTAATCAGTATTTCAAATGGAAAATAGGAAATGAATCCAATGTGTATGCAAATACTTGATAAAAAAAATCTTCCCACTCTCATCCACAACAATGCCTTGACATGACCTTCGCCCCAAGGAAGAAGCAACTCGAGGGGAAGAGTTAGAAAATCTGTGGATACATATGTGGAATGGAAAATGCTCAGGAGTTCCCAACATTGGAGGTGGTAGAGGAGTTTCCATAAGTAAGGGACAGGGTAAACACTCCACAAACATGGAGCTCTGCTGGCCTAAAGACTTGGTGAGAAACTGCCTCTGAGGTTGGGCACTTAAAATATATGTTGTTGTCAGGAGCTTTAGCTTCCTTTGGAGTGAGACCATCAAAGCTGGGACTGCATCTATGTGACCTGGAGGACATGGTTGCTGATTTTCCAATGAACATGAGGCAGAAGTGCTGAATTCTCCCTTTGTAGGTCCACAGTGGCCAATGGAGGCTAAGTGTCTCCCCATGTGGACTGTGAAGCCATTTGGTCCTCCTCGACTTTTCGTGGTGTTTCTTGCTGCTGCACTGGGAGTTTGGTATTTGCTTCATGAAATACAAGGACTTCAACTGGGACACAGTGCTGGAGGGAGTTCTGTCACGTGTGGTGGGTCAGGGTCCTAGGAGAATGCACCAACCAGTCTTCTATCCCACAGAGCTTGCCCCCTTGACCCTAGCAACCTGATTCTGAACATTGCCCTGAAACCTCTCCATATAACAAGATGCCTTTCCATATAAGTGTCTGCCGGCTGCACCATGTCAGTCACAAGCCATTTGGAAGCCAATGTCAGATCCACATGGCCCTACCACAGATGTTTTATCACACTCCTGCACACCACTTCTCTAGGCCCACTACTCAGCAGGCCCCAACTTACTGGCATCTCTGTTCTACACCATTTTCATGAAACCCAGCCAATCAAGGCACTGTCTGGTACACTCCTGATCAGCAACAGGACATCCAAAGGTTCTCCAGTGCCACCTGGTCATGGGAACTTAAGAATTTCATGGTATTTATCTAGCCATTTCTCAAGGATGAAGTTGGAGGCACTGTGGGTTTCCATTCATTCAGGAACCATGAAATGGTGAGGAAGCTCATTTCAATGAAAGCTCTGGAGAACTCTCACAAACAAGGCTTCCCAAAGAATGGCCAAAGGTCTCATGAAGCCAGGCCCATTGAGGTCTACCATGTGAGGTCCATGTGTGTTTTGACTCTGAACGATGGCTGCCAGGTCTGTAGGAATAAAATCATGTGATATCCTGGCTGAGATTCCCAGTGCTCTGTGGAAAGCCAACCTGGGCATAGATCTCAGTTTCCAAGGGTGACTCTCATGCGTGGCCTACTAAAATCTCAACACAGTTCATGGCAATACTTCTCTGAGGTCAGTTCCAGAACTCAGTCTCCAAGGGGAATCACACCAGAGTTCACGCCAAGGTGGACCCAGTCATCTCTTCCAATCGCCACACAAAGGACCACAATTCCAACCAAAACACTGCCACATGGCCCTCATCTTCTTCCATATACACACTCATCATAACCTCTGGCTGGAGGTTTCCATCAGGGGTGCAGCCCAAGACAGTGTCCACAATAAGCTCCCTTGCCCCTCATTTGCCTAATATCAGGGTGGCCTGGACAGCCTTCCTGTGCACCAGGAGTGATCAAATAGGCCTGCCTTTAATACTGCTCTGCTTCTCCAATTTGAGGCCTACTGACTGCGGGCTATAGATTCTTTGTGTGAATTGGAGTCAGGAGAAAACCCAAGCACCTATGGGCTAGCCTCTGCAGGGCTTTGAAGAACTCATTTGACCCAAAGGATCCCTATGCTCTCTTGATGGAGGTCAGGAACCTTACAGAGGAAGGCGAGAGACTTCATCCAAAATGACTGCTTTTTTTGCCATTTTGGCTTTGGATGCACACATGGGATCTTTCTTCAATCCATCAGGTGCTGACAATCTAAGCCACAGCCTCACACAGGGCCAAGAGGCTGATTCAGACACATCCCTTTGCAAAGCAATGAAGCAAAGAGCCACAGGTGATGCCATTCATTTCCATTTGAAAACTGTTTTCTTGAGGCTTCACAAAGGGGTGCCCTGAGGCAAAGGCCTTCCTGACATTCAGGGCAACAGAACAATAGGTAAGCAAAAGGCCCAAAGCAGGCTTTCTCCTCTGAGACTTTACTGGTCCCACTGATATCTAAGTTTTCTGAGATGCTCACCATTCCTTTCAGCTCTCCAGTACTTGGCCATGTCACAGAGCTTGGAGGTGGTACATATCTTGGACACAAAACCATGAGCCTATTCTGGAGAGTGGCCAGAATGCAGGAAGAAAACAGGAACTTAGGAAGATAGTAGGTGTTGCCCATCCATCAGGCAAGCCACAGTCCATTCATAAATTGGGCAGGATGAATACTGGGAAGCTTTCTACTAGACAGGACACATCCATTGATGCATTCTCTTTTCTAATGTCTACAACCAGGGACACAGTGAGATACACAAACTTAGAAACACTCGCCTTGTCAAAAGACTTACTGGAAACAGTCCACTCCAAACAAACAAACCGCCTTTCCTACCTATTCTCAGAACATGACACAAATCCACAAACTCACCCCCACACCCACAAAGGCACCTCCTTCCACCAAGTAGGTCTGTGACTACCCGGAGTGTCGTCTGACTGCTGGGCCGCACTATGTTGCCCCGAAATGTCCTGTCCTGTCTCAGATCTGGCCTCCTTGGCCAACTCTGTGAAGTTGTCAGGAGCCAGCGGTGAGCCATGACCTGCTTTCTCAGGCAAGGCCCTCTTCAGTGCTTTCCTGGCATTTGGCGATCCTCACATCAGTAGGGACCAAGGAAGACTGACTCTGTCCTTGGTAAATCCAAACAAGTGAGCCCACTGGGACTGGGACTGGGACTGCCTCTGGGTGCCTGGCTTCCTGGATCCCAAGTTCAGAGAATTCCATCAGCAAGGAAGTGAGGTGAGGTCACTTCCTTCAGGAACTGAATGAGGTCACTGCCTGGCAACCACTGTGTCCTAACAGTTGCTTGCAAGGGTCCCAGGAGATGGAGGCTGCCCCTGCTTCCTGTGACACTTTCACAAGTTAGAATGGAATATCAACCATAGGCACCAAGGAACAGCTCTCCACACAGGCCTGGTTTGGTCCATCTTGTCTACATTAAGAAGAGAGAGGCTCATTCAGACACATCCCTTCATCCTGACCAGGTTGTTTGCCATGGAAGATGACTTTGGCTCTCTCAGGTCCTTCATCGCTGCCTACATCTTCTCCAGGGTTCATTTCTGCATGGACCTTTGAGGTTCTCAGCAGGTGGAACATCCCCTCCATTCCTGTATTGTAAGACCAACTCTGTCCCTGCTCTTCTGTAAAGTTAGATTGAGGGAACAGTGTCTGGTTAGGGTTAAGAACTTGTTTGATTTGGGTTAGGAATCATTCTGCTAGTTGTAGAATGGTATTGGGAACCTGCGATATTTATAATCATATATAGGTGAAATATATGTATGCAAACAGAAATCTAAGTAAGATTTGAAGGCCAGAAGGGCATTGGGCCCTTGATTGGGATACTTAGCTTTGAATCACATTCTGCACAGATGTCTCAGATAAATTGATATACAATGGCATAGGACCTTGTACCTTGGATGATTGAATGTAGAAGAGAACATCCAGTCAAAAAGGGATAGTAGGTAAGATTAGGAAGCTAGTCGGTAGGTTTAGGAAGAAGAGTGAGTGTAAAATTTGGACCAAAAGTTCTTTAGCAATTGGGTGTCGGTTAGAGAGTGAATGTAAATGTCAGCACATGTGAAGAGTCAGTCACAATGATGAACTGGGGAAAAATATGTAGGAAAGCAGATATCAATAGAGACATTAGGAAATCAGGCAAAGTATAAGGTGAGTGATAGGGTTAGACATTTTCAACAGGGTTGAGGTTGAATATGTAATCTTAGGAAGAAACAAGTGTTTAGTCACCAATAGGATTGACATTGGAGAGCATTAGGCAACCTGGAGAAGGAAGTTTTTAGTAATCCATGCTCACTTTCCAATTAGGCTTTGCTACAATCATAAGTGTGACCTTTGCATTTTGTGTCCAGAATATGACAGTGATAAAATGTATATGTAGATCAGGTGACATGAGTATTTCTTCCACCATTGCTGGGAGCAATATGTTGAAGACGTATTAATTAGTATTTGGGGGTACAAATAGGTGTACCCTGGGTCTATGAATATAGAGATAATGCATGAATAGACCATACTGTGAATAAATAATATGACTGCTTCCAATTTAAATAATGGATTGAGTTGATATCTGAAAGTATATAGGAAATCTTATATTGATACACAATCATTCATTTCCTACCAGTTATACATCTAATGGCAATATTAGGGTTATGGTTTACCCTGAAGGGTGTGTGAGTTTTGCTTCAAAAGTGATTATGGAAATGGAAAATCATGTGTTTGGAAAGAAGTCTCATGAACAAACCAGTCAAGAAACATGGAGGAATACATGTGTTCTGAAGCAGGAAGGGATTGAAAGGGAACCAAATGCCTAGAAATTTTTAAACTTGAGGAAGAAATCTACATCCTATGATGTGCATCAGCTGAAGAAATAGTAAGGTACCAGTGTTGAATAAAAATGAACGTCAAAATACACATCAAGTCCCATAGGAATCTACTTGCATTGATGTTAAACTGGGTCAGTTACTGTAGAAAGATTAGGATTTCTATGCACCATCCACTGAAGTTAGTTTTCAGTACTAGGAATAAAATATGTATTTCAGGTGGATAAATATTTCTGAGAATAATCTTGTGAAAGTCGATTATAAATCCACATAAATGAACATGAATGAATTTAGGGAATGTATCATAAGACACATATATTTCATATTTTGAAAAATCTGGAGAGAGTTTGTGTGTGTGTGTGTGTATATATATCGATATATACACACAGACACAAAACACACACACAGACATTAAAAATTTGAAATATATATGCCATTCGAAATTCATGATGAAATATATATCATCCACAGATCCAAAAATATTTATTTTACTGAACATGGATTTTTGTATCCTGTTGTTCAAGTAGGAAGCTCACCCATAGGTTGAAGTTTCAGTTTCAACAGCGTTTGGGAGGAGTGATCTCTTCTCACAATTTGTATCTGCCAAGTCAGCCACCTCACAAGAATATACCTGGGATACCAGGTAGGATTCTTTATGTGCATGTAAAAATACATGTGCTGAATAGGCTACAGAGAAAGGGAGACAGGAATTCACCTATTTGTTAACTTTAAAAACACATGGAGAACTATTTCTATTCAATTGGACTAGATTTATAACACCTACCCTTTATAATGCAAAAGGCAAGTGCAACTATACACCATGCCTCCTCTGAACTGCTTGTATTTCTATTCTGTTTGGGTTATTTTTCTCCATCATATTAGGATTCATAGTCAGAGTCTAGTAGGGTATGGGTTAGTGTCAGGGAATCAGTATTTCAAATGGAAAATAGGAAATGAATCCAATGTGTATGCAAATACTTGCTACACAAAAATCTTCCCACTCTCATCCAGAACAATGCCTTGACATGACCTTCGCCCCAAGGAAGAAGCAACTCGAGGGGAAGAGTTAGAAAATCTGTGGATACATATGTGGAATGGAAAATGCTCAGGAGTTCCCACCCTTGGAGGTGGTAGAGGAGTTTCCATAAGTAAGGGACAGGGTAAACACTCCACAAACATGGAGCTCTGCTGGCCTAAAGACTTCGTGAGAAACTGCCTCTGAGGTGGGCACTTGAAATATATGTTGTTGTCAGGAGCTTTAGCTTCCTTTGGAGTGAGACCATCAAAGCTGGGTCTGCATCTATGTGACCTGGAGGACATGGTTGCTGATTTTCCAATGAACATGAGGCAGAAGTGCTGAATTCTCCCTTTGTAGGTCCACAGTGGCCAATGGAGGCTAAGTGTCTCCCCGTGTGGACTGTGAAGCCATTTGGTCCTCCTCGACTTTTCGTGGTGTTTCTTGCTGCTGCACTGGGAGTTTGGTATTTGCTTCATGAAATACAAGGACTTCAACTGGGACACAGTGCTGGAGGGAGTTCTGTCACGTGTGGTGGGTCAGGGTCCTAGGAGAATGCACCAACCAGTCTTCTATCCCACAGAGCTTGCCCCCTTGACCCTAGCAACCTGATTCTGAACATTGCCCTGAAACCTCTCCATATAACAAGATGCCTTTCCATATAAGTGTCTGCCGGCTGCACCATGTCAGTCACAAGCCATTTGGAAGCCAATGTCAGATCCACATGGCCCTACCACAGATGTTTTATCACACTCCTGCACACCACTTCTCTAGGCCCACTACTCAGCAGGCCCCAACTTACTGGCATCTCTGTTCTACACCATTTTCATGAAACCCAGCCAATCAAGGCACTGTCTGGTACACTCCTGATCAGCAACAGGACATCCAAAGGTTCTCCAGTGCCACCTGGTCATGGGAACTTAAGAATTTCATGGTATTTATCTAGCCATTTTTCAAGGATGAAGTTGGAGGCACTGTGGGTTTCCATTCATTCAGGAACCATGAAATGGTGAGGAAGCTCATTTCAATGAAAGCTCTGGAGAACTCTCACAAACAAGGCTTCCCAAAGAGTGGCCAAAAGGTCTCATGAAGCCAGGCCCATTGAGGTCTACCATGTGAGGTCCATGTGTGTTTTGACTCTGAACGATGGCTGCCAGGTCTGTAAGAATAAAATCATGTGATATCCTGGCTGAGATTCCCAGTGCTCTGTGGAAAGCCAACCTGGGCCTAGATCTCAGTTTCCAAGGGTGACTCTCATGCGTGGCCTACTAAAATCTCAACACAGTTCATGGCAAAACTTCTCTGAGGTCAGTTCCAGAACTCAGTCTCCAAGGGGAATCACACCAGAGTTCACGCCAAGGTGGACCCAGTCATCTCTTCCAATCGCCACACAAAGGACCACAATTCCAACCAAAACACTGCCACATGGCCCTCATCTTCTTCCATATACACACTCATCATAACCTCTGGCTGGAGGTTTCCATCAGGGGCGCAGCCCAAGACAGTGTCCACAATAAGCTCCCTTGCCCCTCATTTGCCTAATATCAGGGTGGCCTGGACAGCCTTCCTGTGCACCCGGAGTGATCAAATAGGCCTGCCTTTAATACTGCTCTGCTTCTCCAATTTGAGGCCTACTGACTGCGGGCTATAGATTCTTTGTGTGAATTGGAGTCAGGAGAAAACCCAAGCACCTATGGGCTAGCCTCTGCAGGGCTTTGAAGAACTCATTTGACCCAAAGGATCCCTATGCTCTCTTGATGGAGCTCAGGAACCTTACAGAGGAAGGCGAGAGACTTCATCCAAAATGACTGCTTTTTTGCCATTTTGGCTTTGGATGCACACATGGGATCTTTCTTCAATCCATCAGGTGCTGACAATCTAAGCCACAGCCTCACACAGGGCCAAGAGGCTGATTCAGACACATCCCTTTGCAAAGCAATGAAGCAAAGAGCCACAGGTGATGCCATTCATTTCCATTTGAAAACTGTTTTCTTGAGGCTTCACAAAGGGGTGCCCTGAGGCAAAGGCCTTCCTGACATTCAGGGCAACAGAACAATAGGTAAGCAAAAGGCCCAAAGCAGGCTTTCTCCTCTGAGACTTTACTGGTCCCACTGATATCTAAGTTTTCTGAGATGCTCACCATTCCTTTCAGCTCTCCAGTACTTGGCCATGTCACAGAGCTTGGAGGTGGTACATATCTTGGACACAAAACCATGAGCCTATTCTGGAGAGTGGCCAGAATGCAGGAAGAAAACAGGAACTTAGGAAGATAGTAGGTGTTGCCCATCCATCAGGCAAGCCACAGTCCATTCATAAATTGGGCAGGATGAATACTGGGAAGCTTTCTACTAGACAGGACACATCCATTGATGCATTCTCTTTTCTAATGTCTACAACCAGGGACACAGTGAGATACACAAACTTAGAAACACTCGCCTTGTCGAAAGACTTACTGGAAACAGTCCACTCCAAACAAACAAACCGCCTTTCCTACCCATTCTCAGAACATGACACAAATCCACAAACTCACCCCCACACCCACAAAGGCACCTCCTTCCCCCAAGTAGGTCTGTGACTACCCGGAGTGTCGTCTGACTGCTGGGCCGCACTATGTTGCCCCGAAATGGCCTGTCCTGTCTCAGATCTGGCCTCCTTGGCCAACTCTGTGAAGTTGTCAGGAGCCAGCGGTGAGCCATGACCTGCTTTCTCAGGCAAGGCCCTCTTCAGTGCTTTCCTGGCATTTGGCCATCCTCACATCAGTAGGGACCAAGGAAGACTGACTCTGTCCTTGGTAAATCCAAACAAGTGAGCCCACTGGGACTGGGACTGGGACTGCCTCTGGGTGCCTGGCTTCCTGGATCCCAAGTTCAGAGAATTCCATCAGCAAGGAAGTGAGGTGAGGTCACTTCCTTCAGGAACTGAATGAGGTCACTGCCTGGCAACCACTGTGTCCTAACAGTTGCTTGCAAGGGTCCCAGGAGATGGAGGCTGCCCCTGCTTCCTGTGACACTTTCACAAGTTAGAATGGAATATCAACCATAGGCACCAAGGAACAGCTCTCCACACAGGCCTGGTTTGGTCCATCTTGTCTACATTAAGAAGAGAGAGGCTCATTCAGACACATCCCTTCATCCTGACCAGGTTGTTTGCCATGGAAGATGACTTTGGCTCTCTCAGGTCCTTCATCGCTGCCTACATCTTCTCCAGGGTTCATTTCTGCATGGACCTTTGAGGTTCTCAGCAGGTGGAAGATCCCCTCCATTCCTGTATTGTAAGACCAACTCTGTCCCTGCTCTTCTGTAAAGTTAGATTGAGGGAACAGTGTCTGGTTAGGGTTAAGAACTTGTTTGATTTGGGTTAGGAATCATTCTGCTAGTTGTAGAATGGTATTGGGAACCTGCGATATTTATAATCATATATAGGTGAAATATATGTATGCAAACAGAAATCTAAGTAAGATTTGAAGGCCAGAAGGGCATTGGGCCCTTGATTGGGATACTTAGCTTTGAATCACATTCTGCACAGATGTCTCAGATAAATTGATATACAATGGCATAGGACCTTGTACCTTGGATGATTGAATGTAGAAGAGAACATCCAGTCAAAAAGGGATAGTAGGTAAGATTAGGAAGCTAGTCGGTAGGTTTAGGAAGAAGAGTGAGTGTAAAATTTGGACCAAATGTTCTTTAGCAATTGGGTGTTGGTTAGAGAGTGAATGTAAATGTCAGCACATGTGAAGAGTCAGTCACAATGATGAACTGGGGAAAAATATGTAGGAAAGCAGATATCAATAGAGACATTAGGAAATCAGGCAAAGTATAAGGTGAGTGATAGTTTTAGACATTTTCAACAGGGTTGAGGTTGAATATGTAATCTTAGGAAGAAACAAGTGTTTAGTCACCAATAGGATTGACATTGGAGAGCATTAGGCAACCTGGAGAAGGAAGTTTTTAGTAATCCATGCTCACTTTCCAATTAGGCTTTGCTACAATCATAAGTGTGACCTTTGCATTTTGTGTCCAGAATATGACAGTGATAAAATGTATATGTAGATCAGGTGACATGAGTATTTCTTCCACCATTGCTGGGAGCAATATGTTGAAGACGTATTAATTAGTATTTGGGGGTACAAATAGGTGTACCCTGGGTCTATGAATATAGAGATAATGCATGAATAGACCATACTGTGAATAAATAATATGACTGCTTCCAATTTAAATAATGGATTGAGTTGATATCTGAAAGTATATAGGAAATCTTATATTGATACACAATCATTCATTCCTACCAGTTATACATCTAATGGCAATATTAGGGTTATGGTTTACCCTGAAGGGTGTGTGAGTTTTGCTTCAAAAGTGATTATGGAAATGGAAAATCATGTGTTTGGAAAGAAGTCTCATGAACAAACCAGTCAAGAAACATGGAGGAATACATGTGTTCTGAAGCAGGAAGGGATTGAAAGGGAACCAAATGCCTAGAAATTTTTAAACTTGAGGAAGAAATCTACATCCTATGATGTGCATCAGCTGAAGAAATAGTAAGGTACCAGTGTTGAATAAAAATGAACGTCAAAATACACATCAAGTCCCATAGGAATCTACTTGCCTTTGATGTTAAACTGCGTCAGTTACTGTAGAAAGATTAGGATTTCTATGCACCATCCACTGAAGTTAGTTTTCAGTACTAGGAATAAAATATGTATTTCAGGTGGATAAATATTTCTGAGAATAATCTTGTGAAAGTCGATTATAAATCCACATATATGAACATGAATGAATTTAGGGAATGTATCATAAGACACATATATTTCATATTTTGAAAAATCTGGAGAGAGTTTGTGTGTGTGTGTGTGTATATATATCGATATATACACACACACACAAAACACACACACAGACATTAAAAATTTGAAATATATATGCCATTCGAAATTCATGATGAAATATATATCATCCACAGATCCAAAAATATTTATTTTACTGAACATGGATTTTTGTATCCTGTTGTTCAAGTAGGAAGCTCACCCATAGGTTGAAGTTTCAGTTTCAACAGCGTTTGGGAGGAGTGATCTCTTCTCACAATTTGTATCTGCCAAGTCAGCCACCTCACAAGAATATACCTGGGATACCAGGTAGGATTCTTTATGTGCATGTAAAAATACATGTGCTGAATAGGCTACAGAGAAAGGGAGACAGGAATTCACCTATTTGTTAACTTTAAAAACACATGGAGAACTATTTCTATTCAATTGGACTAGATTTATAACACCTACCCTTTATAATGCAAAAGGCAAGTGCAACTATACACCATGCCTCCTCTGAACTGCTTGTATTTCTATTCTGTTTGGGTTCTTTTTCTCCATCATATTAGGATTCATAGTCAGAGTCTAGTAGGGTATGGGTTAGTGTCAGGGAATCAGTATTTCAAATGGAAAATAGGAAATGAATCCAATGTGTATGCAAATACTTGCTACACAAAAATCTTCCCACTCTCATCCAGAACAATGCCTTGACATGACCTTCGCCCCAAGGAAGAAGCAACTCGAGGGGAAGAGTTAGAAAATCTGTGGATACATATGTGGAATGGAAAATGCTCAGGAGTTCCCACCCTTGGAGGTGGTAGAGGAGTTTCCATAAGTAAGGGACAGGGTAAACACTCCACAAACATGGAGCTCTGCTGGCCTAAAGACTTCGTGAGAAACTGCCTCTGAGGTTGGGCACTTGAAATATATGTTGTTGTCAGGAGCTTTAGCTTCCTTTGTAGTGAGACCATCAAAGCTGGGTCTGCATCTATGTGACCTGGAGGACATGGTTGCTGATTTTCCAATGAACATGAGGCAGAAGTGCTGAATTCTCCCTTTGTAGGTCCACAGTGGCCAATGGAGGCTAAGTGTCTCCCCGTGTGGACTGTGAAGCCATTTGGTCCTCCTCGACTTTTCGTGGTGTTTCTTGCTGCTGCACTGGGAGTTTGGTATTTGCTTCATGAAATACAAGGACTTCAACTGGGACACAGTGCTGGAGGGAGTTCTGTCACGTGTGGTGGGTCAGGGTCCTAGGAGAATGCACCAACCAGTCTTCTATCCCACAGAGCTTGCCCCCTTGACCCTAGCAACCTGATTCTGAACATTGCCCTGAAACCTCTCCATATAACAAGATGCCTTTCCATATAAGTGTCTGCCGGCTGCACCATGTCAGTCACAAGCCATTTGGAAGCCAATGTCAGATCCACATGGCCCTACCACAGATGTTTTATCACACTCCTGCACACCACTTCTCTAGGCCCACTACTCAGCAGGCCCCAACTTACTGGCATCTCTGTTCTACACCATTTTCATGAAACCCAGCCAATCAAGGCACTGTCTGGTACACTCCTGATCAGCAACAGGACATCCAAAGGTTCTCCAGTGCCACCTGGTCATGGGAACTTAAGAATTTCATGGTATTTATCTAGCCATTTTTCAAGGATGAAGTTGGAGGCACTGTGGGTTTCCATTCATTCAGGAACCATGAAATGGTGAGGAAGCTCATTTCAATGAAAGCTCTGGAGAACTCTCACAAACAAGGCTTCCCAAAGAGTGGCCAAAAGGTCTCATGAAGCCAGGCCCATTGAGGTCTACCATGTGAGGTCCATGTGTGTTTTGACTCTGAACGATGGCTGCCAGGTCTGTAAGAATAAAATCATGTGATATCCTGGCTGAGATTCCCAGTGCTCTGTGGAAAGCCAACCTGGGCATAGATCTCAGTTTCCAAGGGTGACTCTCATGCGTGGCCTACTAAAATCTCAACACAGTTCATGGCAATACTTCTCTGAGGTCAGTTCCAGAACTCAGTCTCCAAGGGGAATCACACCAGAGTTCACGCCAAGGTGGACCCAGTCATCTCTTCCAATCGCCACACAAAGGACCACAATTCCAACCAAAACACTGCCACATGGCCCTCATCTTCTTCCATATACACACTCATCATAACCTCTGGCTGGAGGTTTCCATCAGGGGCGCAGCCCAAGACAGTGTCCACAATAAGCTCCCTTGCCCCTCATTTGCCTAATATCAGGGTGGCCTGGACAGCCTTCCTGTGCACCAGGAGTGATCAAATAGGCCTGCCTTTAATACTGCTCTGCTTCTCCAATTTGAGGCCTACTGACTGCGGGCTATAGATTCTTTGTGTGAATTGGAGTCAGGAGAAAACCCAAGCACCTATGGGCTAGCCTCTGCAGGGCTTTGAAGAACTCATTTGACCCAAAGGATCCCTATGCTCTCTTGATGGAGCTCAGGAACCTTACAGAGGAAGGCGAGAGACTTCATCCATAATGACTGCTTTTTTGCCATTTTGGCTTTGGATGCACACATGGGATCTTTCTTCAATCCATCAGGTGCTGACAATCTAAGCCACAGCCTCACACAGGGCCAAGAGGCTGATTCAGACACATCCCTTTGCAAAGCAATGAAGCAAAGAGCCACAGGTGATGCCATTCATTTCCATTTGAAAACTGTTTTCTTGAGGCTTCACAAAGGGGTGCCCTGAGGCAAAGGCCTTCCTGACATTCAGGGCAACAGAACAATAGGTAAGCAAAAGGCCCAAAGCAGGCTTTCTCCTCTGAGACTTTACTGGTCCCACTGATATCTAAGTTTTCTGAGATGCTCACCATTCCTTTCAGCTCTCCAGTACTTGGCCATGTCACAGAGCTTGGAGGTGGTACATATCTTGGACACAAAACCATGAGCCTATTCTGGAGAGTGGCCAGAATGCAGGAAGAAAACAGGAACTTAGGAAGATAGTAGGTGTTGCCCATCCATCAGGCAAGCCACAGTCCATTCATAAATTGGGCAGGATGAATACTGGGAAGCTTTCTACTAGACAGGACACATCCATTGATGCATTCTCTTTTCTAATGTCTACAACCAGGGACACAGTGAGATACACAAACTTAGAAACACTCGCCTTGTCAAAAGACTTACTGGAAACAGTCCACTCCAAACAAACAAACCGCCTTTCCTACCCATTCTCAGAACATGACACAAATCCACAAACTCACCCCCACACCCACAAAGGCACCTCCTTCCCCCAAGTAGGTCTGTGACTACCCGGAGTGTCGTCTGACTGCTGGGCCGCACTATGTTGCCCCGAAATGGCCTGTCCTGTCTCAGATCTGGCCTCCTTGGCCAACTCTGTGAAGTTGTCAGGAGCCAGCGGTGAGCCATGACCTGCTTTCTCAGGCAAGGCCCTCTTCAGTGCTTTCCTGGCATTTGGCCATCCTCACATCAGTAGGGACCAAGGAAGACTGACTCTGTCCTTGGTAAATCCAAACAAGTGAGCCCACTGGGACTGGGACTGGGACTGCCTCTGGGTGCCTGGCTTCCTGGATCCCAAGTTCAGAGAATTCCATCAGCAAGGAAGTGAGGTGAGGTCACTTCCTTCAGGAACTGAATGAGGTCACTGCCTGGCAACCACTGTGTCCTAACAGTTGCTTGCAAGGGTCCCAGGAGATGGAGGCTGCCCCTGCTTCCTGTGACACTTTCACAAGTTAGAATGGAATATCAACCATAGGCACCAAGGAACAGCTCTCCACACAGGCCTGGTTTGGTCCATCTTGTCTACATTAAGAAGAGAGAGGCTCATTCAGACACATCCCTTCATCCTGACCAGGTTGTTTGCCATGGAAGATGACTTTGGCTCTCTCAGGTCCTTCATCGCTGCCTACATCTTCTCCAGGGTTCATTTCTGCATGGACCTTTGAGGTTCTCAGCAGGTGGAACATCCCCTCCATTCCTGTATTGTAAGACCAACTCTGTCCCTGCTCTTCTGTAAAGTTAGATTGAGGGAACAGTGTCTGGTTAGGGTTAAGAACATGTTTGATTTGGGTTAGGAATCATTCTGCTAGTTGTAGAATGGTATTGGGAACCTGCGATATTTATAATCATATATAGGTGAAATATATGTATGCAAACAGAAATCTAAGTAAGATTTGAAGGCCAGAAGGGCATTGGGCCCTTGATTGCGATACTTAGCTTTGAATCACATTCTGCACAGATGTCTCAGATAAATTGATATACAATGGCATAGGACCTTGTACCTTGGATGATTGAATGTAGAAGAGAACATCCAGTCAAAAAGGGATAGTAGGTAAGATTAGGAAGCTAGTCGGTAGGTTTAGGAAGAAGAGTGAGTGTAAAATTTGGACCAAAAGTTCTTTAGCAATTGGGTGTCGGTTAGAGAGTGAATGTAAATGTCAGCACATGTGAAGAGTCAGTCACAATGATGAACTGGGGAAAAATATGTAGGAAAGCAGATATCAATAGAGACATTAGGAAATCAGGCAAAGTATAAGGTGAGTGATAGGGTTAGACATTTTCAACAGGGTTGAGGTTGAATATGTAATCTTAGGAAGAAACAAGTGTTTAGTCACCAATAGGATTGACATTGGAGAGCATTGGGCAACCTGGAGAAGGAAGTTTTTAGTAATCCATGCTCACTTTCCAATTAGGCTTTGCTACAATCATAAGTGTGATCTTTGCATTTTGTGTCCAGAATATGACAGTGATAAAATGTATATGTAGATCAGGTGACATGAGTATTTCTTCCACCATTGCTGGGAGCAATATGTTGAAGACGTATTAATTAGTATTTGGGGGTACAAATAGGTGTACCCTGGGTCTATGAATATAGAGATAATGCATGAATAGACCATACTGTGAATAAATAATATGACTGCTTCCAATTTAAATAATGGATTGAGTTGATATCTGAAAGTATATAGGAAATCTTATATTGATACACAATCATTCATTCCTACAAGTTATACATCTAATGGCAATATTAGGGTTATGGTTTACCCTGAAGGGTGTGTGAGTTTTGCTTCAAAAGTGACTATGGAAATGGAAAATCATGTGTTTGGAAAGAAGTCTCATGAACAAACCAGTCAAGAAACATGGAGGAATACATGTGTTCTGAAGCAGGAAGGGATTGAAAGGGAACCAAATGCCTAGAAATTTTTAAACTTGAGGAAGAAATATACATCCTATGATGTGCATCAGCTGAAGAAATAGTAAGGTACCAGTGTTGAATAAAAATGAACGTCAAAATACACATCAAGTCCCATAGGAATCTACTTGCATTGATGTTAAACTGCGTCAGTTACTGTAGAAAGATTAGGATTTCTATGCACCATCCACTGAAGTTAGTTTTCAGTACTAGGAATAAAATATGTATTTCAGGTGGATAAATATTTCTGAGAATAATCTTGTGAAAGTCGATTATAAATCCACATATATGAACATGAATGAATTTAGGGAATGTATCATAAGACACATATATTTCATATTTTGAAAAATCTGGAGAGAGTTTGTGTGTGTGTGTGTATATATATCGATATATACACACACACACAAAACCCACACAAAGACATTAAAAATTTGAAATATATATGCCATTCGAAATTCATGATGAAATATATATCATCTACAGATCCAAAAATATTTATTTTACTGAACATGGATTTTTGTATCCTGTTGTTCAAGTAGGAAGCTCACCCATAGGTTGAAGTTTCAGTTTCAACAGCGTTTGGGAGGAGTGATCTCTTCTCACAATTTGTATCTGCCAAGTCAGCCACCTCACAAGAATATACGTGGGATACCAGGTAGGATTCTTTATGTGCATGTAAAAATACATGTGCTGAATAGGCTACAGAGAAAGGGAGACAGGAATTCACCTATTTGTTAACTTTAAAAACACATGGAGAACTATTTCTATTCAATTGGACTAGATTTATAACACCTACCCTTTATAATGCAAAAGGCAAGTGCAACTATACACCATGCCTCCTCTGAACTGCTTGTATTTCTATTCTGTTTGGGTTCTTTTTCTCCATCATATTAGGATTCATAGTCAGAGTCTAGTAGGGTATGGGTTAGTGTCAGGGAATCAGTATTTCAAATGGAAAATAGGAAATGAATCCAATGTGTATGCAAATACTTGCTACACAAAAATCTTCCCACTCTCATCCAGAACAATGCCTTGACATGACCTTCGCCCCAAGGAAGAAGCAACTCGAGGGGAAGAGTTAGAAAATCTGTGGATACATATGTGGAATGGAAAATGCTCAGGAGTTCCCACCCTTGGAGGTGGTAG
The DNA here is from genome assembly GCF_045843805.1 of Urocitellus parryii. Lineage (NCBI taxonomy): Eukaryota > Metazoa > Chordata > Mammalia > Rodentia > Sciuridae > Urocitellus > Urocitellus parryii. Next base: position 114,610,906 of record NC_135537.1, on the reverse strand, counting down.
AGGAGTTTCCATAAGTAAGGGACAGGGTAAACACTCCACAAACATGGAGCTCTGCTGGCCTAAAGACTTCGTGAGAAACTGCCTCTGAGGTTGGGCACTTGAAATATATGTTGTTGTCAGGAGCTTTAGCTTCCTTTGGAGTGAGACCATCAAAGCTGGGTCTGCATCTATGTGACCTGGAGGACATGGTTGCTGATTTTCCAATGAACATGAGGCAGAAGTGCTGAATTCTCCCTTTGTAGGTCCACAGTGGCCAATGGAGACTAAGTGTCTCCCCATGTGGACTGTGAAGCCATTTGGTCCTCCTCGACTTTTCGTGGTGTTTCTTGCTGCTGCACTGGGAGTTTGGTATTTGCTTCATGAAATACAAGGACTTCAACTGGGACACAGTGCTGGAGGGAGTTCTGTCACGTGTGGTGGGTCAGGGTCCTAGGAGAATGCACCAACCAGTCTTCTATCCCACAGAGTTTGCCCCCTTGACCCTAGCAACCTGATTCTGAACATTGCCCTGAAACCTCTCCATATAACAAGATGCCTTTCCATATAAGTGTCTGCCGGCTGCACCATGTCAGTCACAAGCCATTTGGAAGCCAATGTCAGATCCACATGGCCCTACCACAGATGTTTTATCACACTCCTGCACACCACTTCTCTAGGCCCACTACTCAGCAGGCCCCAACTTACTGGCATCTCTGTTCTACACCATTTTCATGAAACCCAGCCAATCAAGGCACTGTCTGGTACACTCCTGATCAGCAACAGGACATCCAAAGGTTCTCCAGTGCCACCTGGTCATGGGAACTTAAGAATTTCATGGTATTTATCTAGCCATTTTTCAAGGATGAAGTTGGAGGCACTGTGGGTTTCCATTCATTCAGGAACCATGAAATGGTGAGGAAGCTCATTTCAATGAAAGCTCTGGAGAACTCTCACAAACAAGGCTTCCCAAAGAGTGGCCAAAAGGTCTCAGGAAGCCAGGCCCATTGAGGTCTACCATGTGAGGTCCATGTGTGTTTTGACTCTGAACGATGGCTGCCAGGTCTGTAAGAATAAAATCATGTGATATCCTGGCTGAGATTCCCAGTGCTCTGTGGAAAGCCAACCTGGGCATAGATCTCAGTTTCCAAGGGTGACTCTCATGCGTGGCCTACTAAAATCTCAACACAGTTCATGGCAATACTTCTCTGAGGTCAGTTCCAGAACTCAGTCTCCAAGGGGAATCACAGCAGAGTTCACGCCAAGGTGGACCCAGTCATCTCTTCCAACCGCCACACAAAGGACCACAATTCCAACCAAAACACTGCCACATGGCCCTCATCTTCTTCCATATACACACTCATCATAACCTCTGGCTGGAGGTTTCCATCAGGGGCGCAGCCCAAGACAGTGTCCACAATAAGCTCCCTTGCCCCTCATTTGCCTAATATCAGGGTGGCCTGGACAGCCTTCCTGTGCACCAGGAGTGATCAAATAGGCCTGCCTTTAATACTGCTCTGCTTCTCCAATTTGAGGCCTACTGACTGCGGGCTATAGATTCTTTGTGTGAATTGGAGTCAGGAGAAAACCCAAGCACCTATGGGCTAGCCTCTGCAGGGCTTTGAAGAACTCATTTGACCCAAAGGATCCCTATGCTCTCTTGATGGAGCTCAGGAACCTTACAGAGGAAGGCGAGAGACTTCATCCAAAATGACTGCTTTTTTGCCATTTTGGCTTTGGATGCACACATGGGATCTTTCTTCAATCCATCAGGTGCTGACAATCTAAGCCACAGCCTCACACAGGGCCAAGAGGCTGATTCAGACACATCCCTTTGCAAAGCAATGAAGCAAAGAGCCACAGGTGATGCCATTCATTTCCATTTGAAAACTGTTTTCTTGAGGCTTCACAAAGGGGTGCCCTGAGGCAAAGGCCTTCCTGACATTCAGGGCAACAGAACAATAGGTAAGCAAAAGGCCCAAAGCAGGCTTTCTCCTCTGAGACTTTACTGGTCCCACTGATATCTAAGTTTTCTGAGATGCTCACCATTCCTTTCAGCTCTCCAGTACTTGGCCATGTCACAGAGCTTGGAGGTAGTACATATCTTGGACACAAAACCATGAGCCTATTCTGGAGAGTGGCCAGAATGCAGGAAGAAAACAGGAACTTAGGAAGATAGTAGGTGTTGCCCATCCATCAGGCAAGCCACAGTCCATTCATAAATTGGGCAGGATGAATACTGGGAAGCTTTCTACTAGACAGGACACATCCATTGATGCATTCTCTTTTCTAATGTCTACAACCAGGGACACAGTGAGATACACAAACTTAGAAACACTCGCCTTGTCAAAAGACTTACTGGAAACAGTCCACTCCAAACAAACAAACCGCCTTTCCTACCCATTCTCAGAACATGACACAAATCCACAAACTCACCCCCACACCCACAAAGGCACCTCCTTCCCCCAAGTAGGTCTGTGACTACCCGGAGTGTCGTCTGACTGCTGGGCCGCACTATGTTGCCCCGAAATGGCCTGTCCTGTCTCAGATCTGGCCTCCTTGGCCAACTCTGTGAAGTTGTCAGGAGCCAGCGGTGAGCCATGACCTGCTTTCTCAGGCAAGGCCCTCTTCAGTGCTTTCCTGGCATTTGGCCATCCTCACATCAGTAGGGACCAAGGAAGACTGACTCTGTCCTTGGTAAATCCAAACAAGTGAGCCCACTGGGACTGGGACTGGGACTGCCTCTGGGTGCCTGGCTTCCTGGATCCCAAGTTCAGAGAATTCCATCAGCAAGGAAGTGAGGTGAGGTCACTTCCTTCAGGAACTGAATGAGGTCACTGCCTGGCAACCACTGTGTCCTAACAGTTGCTTGCAAGGGTCCCAGGAGATGGAGGCTGCCCCTGCTTCCTGTGACACTTTCACAAGTTAGAATGGAATATCAACCATAGGCACCAAGGAACAGCTCTCCACACAGGCCTGGTTTGGTCCATCTTGTCTACATTAAGAAGAGAGAGGCTCATTCAGACACATCCCTTCATCCTGACCAGGTTGTTTGCCATGGAAGATGACTTTGGCTCTCTCAGGTCCTTCATCGCTGCCTACATCTTCTCCAGGGTTCATTTCTGCATGGACCTTTGAGGTTCTCAGCAGGTGGAACATCCCCTCCATTCCTGTATTGTAAGACCAACTCTGTCCCTGCTCTTCTGTAAAGTTAGATTGAGGGAACAGTGTCTGGTTAGGGTTAAGAACATGTTTGATTTGGGTTAGGAATCATTCTGCTAGTTGTAGAATGGTATTGGGAACCTGCGATATTTATAATCATATATAGGTGAAATATATGTATGCAAACAGAAATCTAAGTAAGATTTGAAGGCCAGAAGGGCATTGGGCCCTTGATTGCGATACTTAGCTTTGAATCACATTCTGCACAGATGTCTCAGATAAATTGATATACAATGGCATAGGACCTTGTACCTTGGATGATTGAATGTAGAAGAGAACATCCAGTCAAAAAGGGATAGTAGGTAAGATTAGGAAGCTAGTCGGTAGGTTTAGGAAGAAGAGTGAGTGTAAAATTTGGACCAAAAGTTCTTTAGCAATTGGGTGTCGGTTAGAGAGTGAATGTAAATGTCAGCACATGTGAAGAGTCAGTCACAATGATGAACTGGGGAAAAATATGTAGGAAAGCAGATATCAATAGAGACATTAGGAAATCAGGCAAAGTATAAGGTGAGTGATAGGGTTAGACATTTTCAACAGGGTTGAGGTTGAATATGTAATCTTAGGAAGAAACAAGTGTTTAGTCACCAATAGGATTGACATTGGAGAGCATTGGGCAACCTGGAGAAGGAAGTTTTTAGTAATCCATGCTCACTTTCCAATTAGGCTTTGCTACAATCATAAGTGTGATCTTTGCATTTTGTGTCCAGAATATGACAGTGATAAAATGTATATGTAGATCAGGTGACATGAGTATTTCTTCCACCATTGCTGGGAGCAATATGTTGAAGACGTATTAATTAGTCTTTGGGGGTACAAATAGGTGTACCCTGGGTCTATGAATATAGAGATAATGCATGAATAGACCATACTGTGAATAAATAATATGACTGCTTCCAATTTAAATAATGGATTGAGTTGATATCTGAAAGTATATAGGAAATCTTATATTGATACACAATCATTCATTCCTACCAGTTATACATCTAATGGCAATATTAGGGTTATGGTTTACCCTGAAGGGTGTGTGAGTTTTGCTTCAAAAGTGATTATGGAAATGGAAAATCATGTGTTTGGAAAGAAGTCTCATGAACAAACCAGTCAAGAAACATGGAGGAATACATGTGTTCTGAAGCAGGAAGGGATTGAAAGTGAACCAAATGCCTAGAAATTTTTAAACTTGAGGAAGAAATATACATCCTATGATGTGCATCAGCTGAAGAAATAGTAAGGTACCAGTGTTGAATAAAAATGAACGTCAAAATACACATCAAGTCTCATAGGAATCTACTTGCATTGATGTTAAACTGTGTCAGTTACTGTAGAAAGATTAGGATTTTTATGCACCATCCACTGAAGTTAGTTTTCAGTACTAGGAATAAAATATGTATTTCAGGTGGATAAATATTTCTGAGAATAATCTTGTGAAAGTCGATTATAAATCCACATATATGAACATGAATGAATTTAGGGAATGTATCATAAGACACATATATTTCATATTTTGAAAAATCTGGAGAGAGTTTGTGTGTGTGTGTGTATATATATCGATATATACACACACACACAAAACACACACACAGACATTAAAAATTTGAAATATATATGCCATTCGAAATTCATGATGAAATATATATCATCTACAGATCCAAAAATATTTATTTTACTGAACATGGATTTTTGTATCCTGTTGTTCAAGTAGGAAGCTCACCCATAGGTTGAAGTTTCAGTTTCAACAGCGTTTGGGAGGAGTGATCTCTTCTCACAATTTGTATCTGCCAAGTCAGCCACCTCACAAGAATATACGTGGGATACCAGGTAGGATTCTTTATGTGCATGTAAAAATACATGTGCTGAATAGGCTACAGAGAAAGGGAGACAGGAATTCACATATTTGTTAACTTTAAAAACACATGGAGAACTATTTCTATTCAATTGGACTAGATTTATAACACCTACCCTTTATAATGCAAAAGGCAAGTGCAACTATACACCATGCCTCCTCTGAACTGCTTGTATTTCTATTCTGTTTGGGTTCTTTTTCTCCATCATATTAGGATTCATAGTCAGAGTCTAGTAGGGTATGGGTTAGTGTCAGGGAATCAGTATTTCAAATGGAAAATAGGAAATGAATCCAATGTGTATGCAAATACTTGCTACACAAAAATCTTCCCACTCTCATCCAGAACAATGCCTTGACATGACCTTCGCCCCAAGGAAGAAGCAACTCGAGGGGAAGAGTTAGAAAATCTGTGGATACATATGTGGAATGGAAAATGCTCAGGAGTTCCCACCCTTGGAGGTGGTAGAGGAGTTTCCATAAGTAAGGGACAGGGTAAACACTCCACAAACATGGAGCTCTGCTGGCCTAAAGACTTCGTGAGAAACTGCCTCTGAGGTTGGGCACTTGAAATATATGTTGTTGTCAGGAGCTTTAGCTTCCTTTGGAGTGAGACCATCAAAGCTGGGTCTGCATCTATGTGACCTGGAGGACATGGTTGCTGATTTTCCAATGAACATGAGGCAGAAGTGCTGAATTCTCCCTTTGTAGGTCCACAGTGGCCAATGGAGGCTAAGTGTCTCCCCATGTGGACTGTGAAGCCATTTGGTCCTCCTCGACTTTTCGTGGTGTTTCTTGCTGCTGCACTGGGAGTTTGGTATTTGCTTCATGAAATACAAGGACTTCAACTGGGACACAGTGCTGGAGGGAGTTCTGTCACGTGTGGTGGGTCAGGGTCCTAGGAGAATGCACCAACCAGTCTTCTATCCCACAGAGTTTGCCCCCTTGACCCTAGCAACCTGATTCTGAACATTGCCCTGAAACCTCTCCATATAACAAGATGCCTTTCCATATAAGTGTCTGCCGGCTGCACCATGTCAGTCACAAGCCATTTGGAAGCCAATGTCAGATCCACATGGCCCTACCACAGATGTTTTATCACACTCCTGCACACCACTTCTCTAGGCCCACTACTCAGCAGGCCCCAACTTACTGGCATCTCTGTTCTACACCATTTTCATGAAACCCAGCCAATCAAGGCACTGTCTGGTACACTCCTGATCAGCAACAGGACATCCAAAGGTTCTCCAGTGCCACCTGGTCATGGGAACTTAAGAATTTCATGGTATTTATCTAGCCATTTTTCAAGGATGAAGTTGGAGGCACTGTGGGTTTCCATTCATTCAGGAACCATGAAAAGGTGAGGAAGCTCATTTCAATGAAAGCTCTGGAGAACTCTCACAAACAAGGCTTCCCAAAGAGTGGCCAAAAGGTCTCATGAAGCCAGGCCCATTGAGGTCTACCATGTGAGGTCCATGTGTGTTTTGACTCTGAACGATGGCTGCCAGGTCTGTAAGAATAAAATCATGTGATATCCTGGCTGAGATTCCCAGTGCTCTGTGGAAAGCCAACCTGGGCATAGATCTCAGTTTCCAAGGGTGACTCTCATGCGTGGCCTACTAAAATCTCAACACAGTTCATGGCAATACTTCTCTGAGGTCAGTTCCAGAACTCAGTCTCCAAGGGGAATCACACCAGAGTTCACACCAAGGTGGACCCAGTCATCTCTTCCAATCGCCACACAAAGGACCACAATTCCAACCAAAACACTGCCACATGGCCCTCATCTTCTTCCATATACACACTCATCATAACCTCTGGCTGGAGGTTTCCATCAGGGGCACAGCCCAAGACAGTGTCCACAATAAGCTCCCTTGCCCCTCATTTGCCTAATATCAGGGTGGCCTGGACAGCCTTCCTGTGCACCAGGAGTGATCAAATAGGCCTGCCTTTAATACTGCTCTGCTTCTCCAATTTGAGGCCTACTGACTGCGGGCTACAGATTCGTTGTGTGAATTGGAGTCAGGAGAAAACCCAAGCACCTATGGTCTAGCCTCTGCAGGGCTTTGAAGAACTCATTTGACCCAAAGGATCCCTATGCTCTCTTGATGGAGGTCAGGAACCTTACAGAGGAAGGCGAGAGACTTCATCCAAAATGACTGCTTTTTTGCCATTTTGGCTTTGGATGCACACATGGGATCTTTCTTCAATCCATCAGGTGCTGACAATCTAAGCCACAGCCTCACACAGGGCCAAGAGGCTGATTCAGACACATCCCTTTGCAAAGCAATGAAGCAAAGAGCCACAGGTGATGCCATTCATTTCCATTTGAAAACTGTTTTCTTGAGGCTTCACAAAGGGGTGCCCTGAGGCAAAGGCCTTCCTGACATTCAGGGCAACAGAACAATAGGTAAGCAAAAGGCCCAAAGCAGGCTTTCTCCTCTGAGACTTTACTGGTCCCACTGATATCTAAGTTTTCTGAGATGCTCACCATTCCTTTCAGCTCTCCAGTACTTGGCCATGTCACAGAGCTTGGAGGTGGTACATATCTTGGACACAAAACCATGAGCCTATTCTGGAGAGTGGCCAGAATGCAGGAAGAAAACAGGAACTTAGGAAGATAGTAGGTGTTGCCCATCCATCAGGCAAGCCACAGTCCATTCATAAATTGGGCAGGATGAATACTGGGAAGCTTTCTACTAGACAGGACACATCCATTGATGCATTCTCTTTTCTAATGTCTACAACCAGGGACACAGTGAGATACACAAACTTAGAAACACTCGCCTTGTCAAAAGACTTACTGGAAACAGTCCACTCCAAACAAACAAACCGCCTTTCCTACCTATTCTCAGAACATGACACAAATCCACAAACTCACCCCCACACCCACAAAGGCACCTCCTTCCCCCAGTTGGTCTGTGACTACCCGGAGTGTCGTCTGACTGCTGGGCCGTACTATGTTGCCCCGAAATGGCCTGTCCTGTCTCTGATCTGGCCTCCTTGGCCAACTCTGTGAAGTTGTCAGGAGCCAGCGGTGAGCCATGACCTGCTTTCTCAGGCAAGGCCCTCTTCAGTGCTTTCCTGGCATTTGGCCATCCTCACATCAGTAGGGACCAAGGAAGACTGACTCTGTCCTTGGTAAATCCAAACAAGTGAGCACACTGGGACTGGGACTGGGACTGCCTCTGGGTGCCTGGCTTCCTGGATCCCAAGTTCAGAGAATTCCATCAGCAAGGAAGTGAGGTGAGGTCACTTCCTTCAGGAACTGAATGAGGTCACTGCCTGGCAACCACTGTGTCCTAACAGTTGCTTGCAAGGGTCCCAGGAGATGGAGGCTGCCCCTGCTTCCTGTGACACTTTCACAAGTTAGAATGGAATATCAACCATAGGCACCAAGGAACAGCTCTCCACACAGGCCTGGTTTGGTCCATCTTGTCTACATTAAGAAGAGAGAGGCTCATTCAGACACATCCCTTCATCCTGACCAGGTTGTTTGCCATGGAAGATGACTTTGGCTCTCTCAGGTCCTTCATCGCTGCCTACATCTTCTCCAGGGTTCATTTCTGCATGGACCTTTGAGGTTCTCAGCAGGTGGAACATCCCCTCCATTCCTGTATTGTAAGACCAACTCTGTCCCTGCTCTTCTGTAAAGTTAGATTGAGGGAACAGTGTCTGGTTAGGGTTAAGAACATGTTTGATTTGGGTTAGGAATCATTCTGCTAGTTGTAGAATGGTATTGGGAACCTGCGATATTTATAATCATATATAGGTGAAATATATGTATGCAAACAGAAATCTAAGTAAGATTTGAAGGCCAGAAGGGCATTGGGCCCTTGATTGCGATACTTAGCTTTGAATCACATTCTGCACAGATGTCTCAGATAAATTGATATACAATGGCATAGGACCTTGTACCTTGGATGATTGAATGTAGAAGAGAACATCCAGTCAAAAAGGGATAGTAGGTAAGATTAGGAAGCTAGTTGGTAGGTTTAGGAAGAAGAGTGAGTGTAAAATTTGGACCAAAAGTTCTTTAGCAATTGGGTGTAGGTTAGAGAGTGAATGTAAATGTCAGCACATGTGAAGAGTCAGTCACAATGATGAACTGGGGAAAAATATGTAGGAAAGCAGATATCAATAGAGACATTAGGAAATCAGGCAAAGTATAAGGTGAGTGATAGGGTTAGACATTTTCAACAGGGTTGAGGTTGAATATGTAATCTTAGGAAGAAACAAGTGTTTAGTCACCAATAGGATTGACATTGGAGAGCATTGGGCAACCTGGAGAAGGAAGTTTTTAGTAATCCATGCTCACTTTCCAATTAGGCTTTGCTACAATCATAAGTGTGATCTTTGCATTTTGTGTCCAGAATATGACAGTGATAAAATGTATATGTAGATCAGGTGACATGAGTATTTCTTCCACCATTGCTGGGAGCAATATGTTGAAGACGTATTAATTAGTATTTGGGGGTACAAATAGGTGTACCCTGGGTCTATGAATATAGAGATAATGCATGAATAGACCATACTGTGAATAAATAATATGACTGCTTCCAATTTAAATAATGGATTGAGTTGATATCTGAAAGTATATAGGAAATCTTATATTGATACACAATCATTCATTCCTACCAGTTATACATCTAATGGCAATATTAGGGTTATGGTTTACCCTGAAGGGTGTGTGAGTTTTGCTTCAAAAGTGATTATGGAAATGGAAAATCATGTGTTTGGAAAGAAGTCTCATGAACAAACCAGTCAAGAAACATGGAGGAATACATGTGTTCTGAAGCAGGAAGGGATTGAAAGGGAACCAAATGCCTAGAAATTTTTAAACTTGAGGAAGAAATATACATCCTATGATGTGCATCAGCTGAAGAAATAGTAAGGTACCAGTGTTGAATAAAAATGAACGTCAAAATAGACATCAAGTCCCATAGGAATCTACTTGCCTTTGATGTTAAACTGCGTCAGTTACTGTAGAAAGATTAGGATTTCTATGCACCATCCACTGAAGTTAGTTTTCAGTACTAGGAATAAAATATGTATTTCAGGTGGATAAATATTTCTGAGAATAATCTTGTGAAAGTCGATTATAAATCCACATATATGAACATGAATGAATTTAGGGAATGTATCATAAGACACATATATTTCATATTTTGAAAAATCTGGAGAGAGTTTGTGTGTGTGTGTGTATATATATCGATATATACACACACACACAAAACACACACACAGACATTAAAAATTTGAAATATATATGCCATTCGAAATTCATGATGAAATATATATCATCCACAGATCCAAAAATATTTATTTTACTGAACATGGATTTTTGTATCCTGTTGTTCAAGTAGGAAGCTCACCCATAGGTTGAAGTTTCAGTTTCAAGAGCGTTTGGGAGGAGTGATCTATTCTCACAATTTGTATCTGCCAAGTCAGCCACCTCACAAGAATATACGTGGGATACCAGGTAGGATTCTTTATGTGCATGTAAAAATACATGTGCTGAATAGGCTACAGAGAAAGGGAGACAGGAATTCACATATTTGTTAACTTTAAAAACACATGGAGAACTATTTCTATTCAATTGGACTAGATTTATAACACCTACCCTTTATAATGCAAAAGGCAAGTGCAACTATACACCATGCCTCCTCTGAACTGCTTGTATTTCTATTCTGTTTGGGTTCTTTTTCTCCATCATATTAGGATTCATAGTCAGAGTCTAGTAGGGTATGGGTTAGTGTCAGGGAATCAGTATTTCAAATGGAAAATAGGAAATGAATCCAATGTGTATGCAAATACTTGCTACACAAAAATCTTCCCACTCTCATCCAGAACAATGCCTTGACATGACCTTCGCCCCAAGGAAGAAGCAACTCGAGGGGAAGAGTTAGAAAATCTGTGGATACATATGTGGAATGGAAAATGCTCAGGAGTTCCCAACCTTGGAGGTGGTAGAGGAGTTTCCATAAGTAAGGGACAGGGTAAACACTCCACAAACATGTAGCTCTGCTGGCCTAAACACTTCGTGAGAAACTGCCTCTGAGGTTGGGCACTTGAAATATATGTTGTTGTCAGGAGCTTTAGCTTCCTTTGGAGTGAGACCATCAAAGCTGGGTCTGCATCTATGTGACCTGGAGGACATGGTTGCTGATTTTCCAATGAACATGAGGCAGAAGTGCTGAATTCTCCCTTTGTAGGTCCACAGTGGCCAATGGAGGCTAAGTGTCTCCCCATGTGGACTGTGAAGCCATTTGGTCCTCCTCGACTTTTCGTGGTGTTTCTGGCTGCTGCACTGGGAGTTTGGTATTTGCTTCATGAAATACAAGGACTTCAACTGGGACACAGTGCTGGAGGGAGTTCTGTCACGTGTGGTGGGTCAGCGTCCTAGGAGAATGCACCAACCAGTCTTCTATCCCACAGAGCTTGCCCCCTTGACCCTAGCAACCTGATTCTGAACATTGCCCTGAAACCTCTCCATATAACAAGATGCCTTTCCATATAAGTGTCTGCCGGCTGCACCATGTCAGTCACAAGCCATTTGGAAGCCAATGTCAGATCCACATGGCCCTACCACAGATGTTTTATCACACTCCTGCACACCACTTCTCTAGGCCCACTACTCAGCAGGCCCCAACTTACTGGCATCTCTGTTCTACACCATTTTCATGAAACCCAGCCAATCAAGGCACTGTCTGGTACACTCCTGATCAGCAACAGGACATCCAAAGGTTCTCCAGTGCCACCTGGTCATGGGAACTTAAGAATTTCATGGTATTTATCTAGCCATTTTTCAAGGATGAAGTTGGAGGCACTGTGGGTTTCCATTCATTCAGGAACCATGAAATGGTGAGGAAGCTCATTTCAATGAAAGCTCTGGAGAACTCTCACAAACAAGGCTTCCCAAAGAGTGGCCAAAAGGTCTCATGAAGCCAGGCCCATTGAGGTCTACCATGTGAGGTCCATGTGTGTTTTGACTCTGAACGATGGCTGCCAGGTCTGTAAGAATAAAATCATGTGATATCCTGGCTGAGATTCCCAGTGCTCTGTGGAAAGCCAACCTGGGCATAGATCTCAGTTTCCAAGGGTGACTCTCATGCGTGGCCTACTAAAATCTCAACACAGTTCATGGCAATACTTCTCTGAGGTCAGTTCCAGAACTCAGTCTCCAAGGGGAATCACACCAGAGTTCACGCCAAGGTGGACCCAGTCATCTCTTCCAATCGCCACACAAAGGACCACAATTCCAACCAAAACACTGCCACATGGCCCTCATCTTCTTCCATATACACACTCATCATAACCTCTGGCTGGAGGTTTCCATCAGGGGCGCAGCCCAAGACAGTGTCCACAATAAGCTCCCTTGCCCCTCATTTGCCTAATATCAGGGTGGCCTGGACAGCCTTCCTGTGCACCCGGAGTGATCAAATAGGCCTGCCTTTAATACTGCTCTGCTTCTCCAATTTGAGGCCTACTGACTGCGGGCTATAGATTCTTTGTGTGAATTGGAGTCAGGAGAAAACCCAAGCACCTATGGGCTAGCCTCTGCAGGGCTTTGAAGAACTCATTTGACCCAAAGGATCCCTATGCTCTCTTGATGGAGCTCAGGAACCTTACAGAGGAAGGCGAGAGACTTCATCCAAAATGACTGCTTTTTTGCCATTTTGGCTTTGGATGCACACATGGGATCTTTCTTCAATCCATCAGGTGCTGACAATCTAAGCCACAGCCTCACACAGGGCCAAGAGGCTGATTCAGACACATCCCTTTGCAAAGCAATGAAGCAAAGAGCCACAGGTGATGCCATTCATTTCCATTTGAAAACTGTTTTCTTGAGGCTTCACAAAGGGGTGCCCTGAGGCAAAGGCCTTCCTGACATTCAGGGCAACAGAACAATAGGTAAGCAAAAGGCCCAAAGCAGGCTTTCTCCTCTGAGACTTTACTGGTCCCACTGATATCTAAGTTTTCTGAGATGCTCACCATTCCTTTCAGCTCTCCAGTACTTGGCCATGTCACAGAGCTTGGAGGTGGTACATATCTTGGACACAAAACCATGAGCCTATTCTGGAGAGTGGCCAGAATGCAGGAAGAAAACAGGAACTTAGGAAGATAGTAGGTGTTGCCCATCCATCAGGCAAGCCACAGTCCATTCATAAATTGGGCAGGATGAATACTGGGAAGCTTTCTACTAGACAGGACACATCCATTGATGCATTCTCTTTTCTAATGTCTACAACCAGGGACACAGTGAGATACACAAACTTAGAAACACTCGCCTTGTCAAAAGACTTACTGGAAACAGTCCACTCCAAACAAACAAACTGCCTTTCCTACCCATTCTCAGAACATGACACAAATCCACAAACTCACCCCCACACCCACAAAGGCACCTCCTTCCCCCAAGTAGGTCTGTGACTACCCGGAGTGTCGTCTGACTGCTGGGCCGCACTATGTTGCCCCGAAATGGCCTGTCCTGTCTCAGATCTGGCCTCCTTGGCCAACTCTGTGAAGTTGTCAGGAGCCAGCGGTGAGCCATGACCTGCTTTCTCAGGCAAGGCCCTCTTCAGTGCTTTCCTGGCATTTGGCCATCCTCACATCAGTAGGGACCAAGGAAGACTGACTCTGTCCTTGGTAAATCCAAACAAGTGAGCACACTGGGACTGGGACTGGGACTGCCTCTGGGTGCCTGGCTTCCTGGATCCCAAGTTCAGAGAATTCCATCAGCAAGGAAGTGAGGTGAGGTCACTTCCTTCAGGAACTGAATGAGGTCACTGCCTGGCAACCACTGTGTCCTAACAGTTGCTTGCAAGGGTCCCAGGAGATGGAGGCTGCCCCTGCTTCCTGTGACACTTTCACAAGTTAGAATGGAATATCAACCATAGGCACCAAGGAACAGCTCTCCACACAGGCCTGGTTTGGTCCATCTTGTCTACATTAAGAAGAGAGAGGCTCATTCAGACACATCCCTTCATCCTGACCAGGTGGTTTGCCATGGAAGATGACTTTGGCTCTCTCAGGTCCTTCATCGCTGCCTACATCTTCTCCAGGGTTCATTTCTGCATGGACCTTTGAGGTTCTCAGCAGGTGGAAGATCCCCTCCATTCCTGTATTGTAAGACCAACTCTGTCCCTGCTCTTCTGTAAAGTTAGATTGAGGGAACAGTGTCTGGTTAGGGTTAAGAACATGTTTGATTTGGGTTAGGAATCATTCTGCTAGTTGTAGAATGGTATTGGGAACCTGCGATATTTATAATCATATATAGGTGAAATATATGTATGCAAACAGAAATCTAAGTAAGATTTGAAGGCCAGAAGGGCATTGGGCCCTTGATTGCGATACTTAGCTTTGAATCACATTCTGCACAGATGTCTCAGATAAATTGATATACAATGGCATAGGACCTTGTACCTTGGATGATTGAATGTAGAAGAGAACATCCAGTCAAAAAGGGATAGTAGGTAAGATTAGGAAGCTAGTCGGTAGGTTTAGGAAGAAGAGTGAGTGTAAAATTTGGACCAAAAGTTCTTTAGCAATTGGGTGTCGGTTAGAGAGTGAATGTAAATGTCAGCACATGTGAAGAGTCAGTCACAATGATGAACTGGGGAAAAATATGTAGGAAAGCAGATATCAATAGAGACATTAGGAAATCAGGCAAAGTATAAGGTGAGTGATAGGGTTAGACATTTTCAACAGGGTTGAGGTTGAATATGTAATCTTAGGAAGAAACAAGTGTTTAGTCACCAATAGGATTGACATTGGAGAGCATTAGGCAACCTGGAGAAGGAAGTTTTTAGTAATCCATGCTCACTTTCCAATTAGGCTTTGCTACAATCCTAAGTGTGACCTTTGCATTTTGTGTCCAGAATATGACAGTGATAAAATGTATATGTAGATCAGGTGACATGAGTATTTCTTCCACCATTGCTGGGAGCAATATGTTGAAGACGTATTAATTAGTATTTGGGGGTACAAATAGGTGTACCCTGGGTCTATGAATATAGAGATAATGCATGAATAGACCATACTGTGAATAAATAATATGACTGCTTCCAATTTAAATAATGGATTGAGTTGATATCTGAAAGTATATAGGAAATCTTATATTGATACACAATCATTCATTCCTACCAGTTATACATCTAATGGCAATATTAGGGTTATGGTTTACCCTGAAGGGTGTGTGAGTTTTGCTTCAAAAGTGATTATGGAAATGGAAAATCATGTGTTTGGAAAGAAGTCTCATGAACAAACCAGTCAAGAAACATGGAGGAATACATGTGTTCTGAAGCAGGAAGGGATTGAAAGGGAACCAAATGCCTAGAAATTTTTAAACTTGAGGAAGAAATATACATCCTATGATGTGCATCAGCTGAAGAAATAGTAAGGTACCAGTGTTGAATAAAAATGAACGTCAAAATACACATCAAGTCCCATAGGAATCTACTTGCCTTTGATGTTAAACTGCGTCAGTTACTGTAGAAAGATTAGGATTTCTATGCACCATCCACTGAAGTTAGTTTTCAGTACTAGGAATAAAATATGTATTTCAGGTGGATAAATATTTCTGAGAATAATCTTGTGAAAGTCGATTATAAATCCACATATATGAACATGAATGAATTTAGGGAATGTATCATAAGACACATATATTTCATATTTTGAAAAATCTGGAGAGAGTTTGTGTGTGTGTGTGTATATATATCGATATATACACACACACACAAAACACACACACAGACATTAAAAATTTGAAATATATATGCCATTCGAAATTCATGATGAAATATATATCATCCACAGATCCAAAAATATTTATTTTACTGAACATGGATTTTTGTATCCTGTTGTTCAAGTAGGAAGCTCACCCATAGGTTGAAGTTTCAGTTTCAAGAGCGTTTGGGAGGAGTGATCTATTCTCACAATTTGTATCTGCCAAGTCAGCCACCTCACAAGAATATACGTGGGATACCAGGTAGGATTCTTTATGTGCATGTAAAAATACATGTGCTGAATAGGCTACAGAGAAAGGGAGACAGGAATTCACATATTTGTTAACTTTAAAAACACATGGAGAACTATTTCTATTCAATTGGACTAGATTTATAACACCTACCCTTTATAATGCAAAAGGCAAGTGCAACTATACACCATGCCTCCTCTGAACTGCTTGTATTTCTATTCTGTTTGGGTTCTTTTTCTCCATCATATTAGGATTCATAGTCAGAGTCTAGTAGGGTATGGGTTAGTGTCAGGGAATCAGTATTTCAAATGGAAAATAGGAAATGAATCCAATGTGTATGCAAATACTTGCTACACAAAAATCTTCCCACTCTCATCCAGAACAATGCCTTGACATGACCTTCGCCCCAAGGAAGAAGCAACTCGAGGGGAAGAGTTAGAAAATCTGTGGATACATATGTGGAATGGAAAATGCTCAGGAGTTCCCAACCTTGGAGGTGGTAGAGGAGTTTCCATAAGTAAGGGACAGGGTAAACACTCCACAAACATGTAGCTCTGCTGGCCTAAACACTTCGTGAGAAACTGCCTCTGAGGTTGGGCACTTGAAATATATGTTGTTGTCAGGAGCTTTAGCTTCCTTTGGAGTGAGACCATCAAAGCTGGGTCTGCATCTATGTGACCTGGAGGACATGGTTGCTGATTTTCCAATGAACATGAGGCAGAAGTGCTGAATTCTCCCTTTGTAGGTCCACAGTGGCCAATGGAGGCTAAGTGTCTCCCCATGTGGACTGTGAAGCCATTTGGTCCTCCTCGACTTTCGTGGTGTTTCTGGCTGCTGCACTGGGAGTTTGGTATTTGCTTCATGAAATACAAGGACTTCAACTGGGACACAGTGCTGGAGGGAGTTCTGTCACGTGTGGTGGGTCAGGGTCCTAGGAGAATGCACCAACCAGTCTTCTATCCCACAGAGCTTGCCCCCTTGACCCTAGCAACCTGATTCTGAACATTGCCCTGAAACCTCTCCATATAACAAGATGCCTTTCCATATAAGTGTCTGCCGGCTGCACCATGTCAGTCACAAGCCATTTGGAAGCCAATGTCAGATCCACATGGCCCTACCACAGATGTTTTATCACACTCCTGCACACCACTTCTCTAGGCCCACTACTCAGCAGGCCCCAACTTACTGGCATCTCTGTTCTACACCATTTTCATGAAACCCAGCCAATCAAGGCACTGTCTGGTACACTCCTGAGCAGCAACAGGACATCCAAAGGTTCTCCAGTGCCACCTGGTCATGGGAACTTAAGAATTTCATGGTATTTATCTAGCCATTTTTCAAGGATGAAGTTGGAGGCACTGTGGGTTTCCATTCATTCAGGAACCATGAAATGGTGAGGAAGCTCATTTCAATGAAAGCTCTGGAGAACTCTCACAAACAAGGCTTCCCAAAGAGTGGCCAAAAGGTCTCATGAAGCCAGGCCCATTGAGGTCTACCATGTGAGGTCCATGTGTGTTTTGACTCTGAACGATGGCTGCCAGGTCTGTAAGAATAAAATCATGTGATATCCTGGCTGAGATTCCCAGTGCTCTGTGGAAAGCCAACCTGGGCATAGATCTCAGTTTCCAAGGGTGACTCTCATGCGTGGCCTACTAAAATCTCAACACAGTTCATGGCAATACTTCTCTGAGGTCAGTTCCAGAACTCAGTCTCCAAGGGGAATCACACCAGAGTTCACGCCAAGGTGGACCCAGTCATCTCTTCCAATCGCCACACAAAGGAACACAATTCCAACCAAAACACTGCCACATGGCCCTCATCTTCTTCCATATACACACTCATCATAACCTCTGGCTGGAGGTTTCCATCAGGGGCGCAGCCCAAGACAGTGTCCACAATAAGCTCCCTTGCCCCTCATTTGCCTAATATCAGGGTGGCCTGGAACAGCCTTCCTGTGCACCCGGAGTGATCAAATAGGCCTGCCTTTAATACTGCTCTGCTTCTCCAATTTGAGGCCTACTGACTGCGGGCTATAGATTCTTTGTGTGAATTGGAGTCAGGAGAAAACCCAAGCACCTATGGGCTAGCCTCTGCAGGGCTTTGAAGAACTCATTTGACCCAAAGGATCCCTATGCTCTCTTGATGGAGCTCAGGAACCTTACAGAGGAAGGCGAGAGACTTCATCCAAAATGACTGCTTTTTTGCCATTTTGGCTTTGGATGCACACATGGGATCTTTCTTCAATCCATCAGGTGCTGACAATCTAAGCCACAGCCTCACACAGGGCCAAGAGGCTGATTCAGACACATCCCTTTGCAAAGCAATGAAGCAAAGAGCCACAGGTGATGCCATTCATTTCCATTTGAAAACTGTTTTCTTGAGGCTTCACAAAGGGGTGCCCTGAGGCAAAGGCCTTCCTGACATTCAGGGCAACAGAACAATAGGTAAGCAAAAGGCCCAAAGCAGGCTTTCTCCTCTGAGACTTTACTGGTCCCACTGATATCTAAGTTTTCTGAGATGCTCACCATTCCTTTCAGCTCTCCAGTACTTGGCCATGTCACAGAGCTTGGAGGTGGTACATATCTTGGACACAAAACCATGAGCCTATTCTGGAGAGTGGCCAGAATGCAGGAAGAAAACAGGAACTTAGGAAGATAGTAGGTGTTGCCCATCCATCAGGCAAGCCACAGTCCATTCATAAATTGGGCAGGATGAATACTGGGAAGCTTTCTACTAGACAGGACACATCCATTGATGCATTCTCTTTTCTAATGTCTACAACCAGGGACACAGTGAGATACACAAACTTAGAAACACTCGCCTTGTCAAAAGACTTACTGGAAACAGTCCACTCCAAACAAACAAACTGCCTTTCCTACCCATTCTCAGAACATGACACAAATCCACAAACTCACCCCCACACCCACAAAGGCACCTCCTTCCCCCAAGTAGGTCTGTGACTACCCGGAGTGTCGTCTGACTGCTGGGCCGCACTATGTTGCCCCGAAATGGCCTGTCCTGTCTCAGATCTGGCCTCCTTGGCCAACTCTGTGAAGTTGTCAGGAGCCAGCGGTGAGCCATGACCTGCTTTCTCAGGCAAGGCCCTCTTCAGTGCTTTCCTGGCATTTGGCCATCCTCACATCAGTAGGGACCAAGGAAGACTGACTCTGTCCTTGGTAAATCCAAACAAGTGAGCACACTGGGACTGGGACTGGGACTGCCTCTGGGTGCCTGGCTTCCTGGATCCCAAGTTCAGAGAATTCCATCAGCAAGGAAGTGAGGTGAGGTCACTTCCTTCAGGAACTGAATGAGGTCACTGCCTGGCAACCACTGTGTCCTAACAGTTGCTTGCAAGGGTCCCAGGAGATGGAGGCTGCCCCTGCTTCCTGTGACACTTTCACAAGTTAGAATGGAATATCAACCATAGGCACCAAGGAACAGCTCTCCACACAGGCCTGGTTTGGTCCATCTTGTCTACATTAAGAAGAGAGAGGCTCATTCAGACACATCCCTTCATCCTGACCAGGTGGTTTGCCATGGAAGATGACTTTGGCTCTCTCAGGTCCTTCATCGCTGCCTACATCTTCTCCAGGGTTCATTTCTGCATGGACCTTTGAGGTTCTCAGCAGGTGGAAGATCCCCTCCATTCCTGTATTGTAAGACCAACTCTGTCCCTGCTCTTCTGTAAAGTTAGATTGAGGGAACAGTGTCTGGTTAGGGTTAAGAACATGTTTGATTTGGGTTAGGAATCATTCTGCTAGTTGTAGAATGGTATTGGGAACCTGCGATATTTATAATCATATATAGGTGAAATATATGTATGCAAACAGAAATCTAAGTAAGATTTGAAGGCCAGAAGGGCATTGGGCCCTTGATTGCGATACTTAGCTTTGAATCACATTCTGCACAGATGTCTCAGATAAATTGATATACAATGGCATAGGACCTTGTACCTTGGATGATTGAATGTAGAAGAGAACATCCAGTCAAAAAGGGATAGTAGGTAAGATTAGGAAGCTAGTCGGTAGGTTTAGGAAGAAGAGTGAGTGTAAAATTTGGACCAAAAGTTCTTTAGCAATTGGGTGTCGGTTAGAGAGTGAATGTAAATGTCAGCACATGTGAAGAGTCAGTCACAATGATGAACTGGGGAAAAATATGTAGGAAAGCAGATATCAATAGAGACATTAGGAAATCAGGCAAAGTATAAGGTGAGTGATAGGGTTAGACATTTTCAACAGGGTTGAGGTTGAATATGTAATCTTAGGAAGAAACAAGTGTTTAGTCACCAATAGGATTGACATTGGAGAGCATTAGGCAACCTGGAGAAGGAAGTTTTTAGTAATCCATGCTCACTTTCCAATTAGGCTTTGCTACAATCATAAGTGTGACCTTTGCATTTTGTGTCCAAAATATGACAGTGATAAAATGTATATGTAGATCAGGTGACATGAGTATTTCTTCCACCATTGCTGGGAGCAATATGTTGAAGACGTATTAATTAGTATTTGGGGTACAAATAGGTGTACCCTGGGTCTATGAATATAGAGATAATGCATGAATAGACCATACTGTGAATAAATAATATGACTGCTTCCAATTTAAATAATGGATTGAGTTGATATCTGAAAGTATATAGGAAATCTTATATTGATACACAATCATTCATTCCTACCAGTT
Organism: Urocitellus parryii; assembly: GCF_045843805.1. Lineage (NCBI taxonomy): Eukaryota > Metazoa > Chordata > Mammalia > Rodentia > Sciuridae > Urocitellus > Urocitellus parryii. The sequence continues at coordinate 114,590,219 of NC_135537.1, read as the reverse complement.
ATACATCTAATGGCAATATTAGGGTTATGGTTTACCCTGAAGGGTGTGTGAGTTTTGCTTCAAAAGTGATTATGGAAATGGAAAATCATGTGTTTGGAAAGAAGTCTCATGAACAAACCAGTCAAGAAACATGGAGGAATACATGTGTTCTGAAGCAGGAAGGGATTGAAAGGGAACCAAATGCCTAGAAATTTTTAAACTTGAGGAAGAAA